>NW_023458560.1:30931775-30947823 GCF_013731165.1 Rhagoletis pomonella
TGGACCAATCTAACGTTTCAAATAAAGAACCGATGAGATTTTGCGATTTTATGCGTTTTTTTTAAAAAAAAAGTTATCAAGCTCTTAAAAAATCACCCGTTATATGTATATGTATTTTGCTTCGCATACATTTTGTAGCGCTGTATGTCGCGCCTCAATGACTGAGTTCTTTTTCTGGGTCAGGATTTGTTTGCGCAAATTTTTTATTGTCAGCATAGTTTTACAGTGGGACACATATGTATGAATGTTTCTATGTACATATGTATGTGAGCGTTGACAACTTTTTCCATGCTTCATGCATACCTAAATTCCAGTGCTTTCAGATTTGTTTTGTTCCATTTTTTTATGTACATTTTATTTTTTCTCTTTCTTTTTTATTTGTGCGTGTGTGGGCGCACTTAATACATTTTTAATGATTCGTGCAATACGCGTACGCCAGCTAGTGTGCGTGATGCCGGTCGCCGCCGCCCCCGCGCTGACCCAATGATATGAGTACCCACCTGCGTATGTACATACATATACACATTAAATACAACTCTGTCTATACAGCTATGCAATTTTTTCTGGCGCATATCCATATAAATATATATGTAACTAAATGGCATTGTTTGTGTGTGTGTGTGTGTGTGTGTGTGTGGGTGCAGAAAGTGTGCCAGCAGTGCAAGAATTAGGGGCACGTGAAATGAGTAGAATGCTTTCTTTCTTGTTCTCTGTTTGTGAATTGTTACCCCTTTGTTTGTGGCATGCAACATATACATATCTATGTATGTATGTGAAAGTTAAGATATTTTTATTATTCAACTTTAACGTTGAAATTAATTTCGTGTTAGGTCTGGCATAAATGCGAGACATCGCGTGCAGCGTACAGAAAGTGTTATGAGTTTCGTTTGTGGCATCAGTCTGCACATTAAATTGCGAAACTTGGCTGGCATGTTTGCATTTCTGCAATTCTTTTTAGCGATGGTCATGTGTTTGACATATTTCATAACTTTAAACAAAATATTACCGTTATTATTCTGAATACTTCCGAATTTTAAGTAAAAGAAATTGCTGGAAATTTTTTGGGGCTGATTGGATCAAGTAGGGGAACTTCGCGTATAGGAGTGTAATGTGGTATAGTCCTCTATCTTCAATTCTGGCAAGTCTACAACATCTGTTATTACTTTCTTTAAGACGCACAAAACATGTAATCCAAAATTTTAAAGTTTTTTTAACTGCAAGAAATCAACATTATTTGTTAAAAAAAAAAATTTATTTATAAAGAAAAAAATGTTAATATTACAAAAGTAAGTTTTGTGTTTCGTTTGTCAAGTCTTGGATAATAGAAATTTTATGTCTTGTAGATTTTGTATGAATTTGTTTGGAAATTTTGAAAATCGTCCTTTGTGGTACGCAAGAGGTCGGTTAAGGTATTAATATACCACATTACCCTCCATCAGGGTATCCAGACTCTTTAAAAAGAAAAGAGCTATTTCGAAAAAAACGGCAAAAATTGCCAACTTTTTTTTTTATAAAACTCATGAAATCCACTTAAAAAATCTTTTATTTTCTTCAGGGTAATAAAAAATAACACAAATCACTTACATGATAGGGATGTGCAAACAATTTATTTTCTTTAAAATTGTTTATATATTTTTAAAATATTGGTATTAACACATTTCCCAATAGGGACAACACAATCCTCTTTTAAGCGTTCGGCGCTAAAAATAAAATAAAAGCTATAATAAAGACTCGCCAGATAGAAATTCTTTTCTGCGTCACGGTTAACTCTGTGATTTTGAAGAGAAGACGCCACATTGACAACGCATGCATTGCCGCAACTGATAAAAAATTGCCCAACTTTCAACTTTTGACGCGCGTTAATGCGGAAAAACAAAAATGTATGGAGCGAATTCAAACTAACTGACTTTTAGCCAATCAAAATGAGTCGTTTTGTTTGCGGCAACGTTTTTATGCTGCCACCTGGCCATGTTATGTGCGTCTTGTCTGGCGGAGCCTTAAGGCGAGATCAGCTATTTCCACATATGAAATTGCAAATTTCACATTCTGCGGGAGTTGTCACAAATGGTGGTTTAATATTGGCAAATCTTCGATATGCTACAACAGAATTGATAACAATAAAGTGTTGCCACATGAAAATTAAAGCTCTAACTCCATAAACTACTTATCATGTAGTTTGACGCATTTACGTGATAGCGCACAAAAAATTGAATTGACGGGAAAAAATTGCCAAAAATCGCCAAAAGCATTTTACTAAAATTTTGCACATGACCGTTTTTTTAATATTACCTTAACTATTCCGTAAAATCGTCGAAATTGGTTCACTATAACATGTAACTCCCATACAATTGGTTGCTAAGAGACGTTGTTTTGCATTGCATTGCTTTGGATTTGATTCTACGTTTTATCAAACTACACGAAAATTATGCTTATTATTTTGATTCACTTGAATAGGCACAAGTATGCGTAGCATCCAAATGTCTATAGCAAGGTTATTAAAATTGCACTAAAAACCTTTTTAAGAAATTAAAAAATAAATAGAACTATAACAGAGCAAGAATGGGCGAAGAAGGCGCACTTTCAACTTAGGAAAATGCATAAATGGATAATTCTGGACTAGGCCACGGGTATTTCAGGACCATTTCGGGATTAGTGCACGACTAGGATGGGACCATTTCGAACTCAGATCAGGACGATTCCCGGACAAGTTCGTGAACATTTTATGATCACTTCAGGATCAACTTGCGCCTAGTTCACGATTATTTTGGTACTAGTTCTGAGCCATTTCGAGACTAGTTCAAGACTATTTCAAGAATATATCGGTGCTAATTCGGGATCATTTTGTGACCTTTCCAGGACCTATTTATGTACATACATATGTATGTATATCAAATTTCATGTGTACCCGATTCCCACGCCTTTTTGATAGGCTTTGTCATAAGAAAGACATATCGCTGCCGCTACTTTCTTCACTTGAACTAGCATAGAAGTTGTCAATTGTTAAATGGATTGTCAAAATCGTAAATTTTGGTAAAAAACATTCGAAAAACTTTCCAGGTTAATTTAGGTAGCCTTGCGTGATAGTGTGATTACAGAAAGAAATTTTAGATCCTTCTTCGTTTTCTTTCTTTTTTATGCAGTTTGTAGCCCATTCAATTTTAGTAAAGTTCAACTTTTAAGTGGCTGAAAAATCGAGTTGATTGTTAATTTTTTTGTCTGCTTTTGCGATTTTTTTCATATAACAAGTGCAATTTATTAAAACTGGTGTTAATTTTTTATAAACTTCTTTGCAACGGTCTTGCGCATTTTCTTTTACAAGAAATTCATGCTTGTATTGAAAAGAGCAGAGACCATAACGATTATAAGAAATAAAATTAAATATTTTGTATAGTTCGTACTAAAGAATGGAAAAGACATCTTCTCCTAATAATTATCTGCAACTTTTATTTTTTTCGTCAACGCAATCAACTGCATACTTAAAAAAATTCTGAAAAATCAGATTAAAAAGCTGAAATTTTGATGAAAATTTGTTAAATTTTTCTAAGCACTGAAGAAAGTTTGAAAGATTGATTTATGTGGTTTTGGTTAAAGCATAAAGTATATTTTTATGAAAAAAACAACCAAATAATTTGAATTTAAATACCTTACAAATATTAAAAAAAAAAAACAGCGTGTATTAATTTTTGCTTCCCC
This sequence comes from Rhagoletis pomonella, assembly GCF_013731165.1. NCBI lineage: Eukaryota > Metazoa > Arthropoda > Insecta > Diptera > Tephritidae > Rhagoletis > Rhagoletis pomonella. The sequence continues at coordinate 30,935,469 of NW_023458560.1, forward strand.
CCGTATATACCCTGTCGGTTCCGTTAAGAATCTGGGCAGCCTAAGGCTGGAGTGATAACTTAAGGGTTAACTCAATAGATCTATGTAGCTACATGCATCGCAGCAATGGGGCTTCTGTATATACCGTTGGAGTTTTTCGAATGTACTCAATTCTCAATCTTAAATCCGTATTCGTACAACTTGAGAAACATGAGCAAAACGTGTGTGTGAGCAACTCCTGTGCAGCCTGAGATCACGGCCGATCGGCTAATTGCCAATAAGCGGGCACCGGTCTAGAAGCAAGCGGCCCAATATATAATCGTGAATCTTTTTGAAACCCTCTCATCAATGTATTTTTACGCTGGGTTCGGTTCTCGCCTTCAATGAGAAGATAACCCAAATTAGGTGAGTTATGAAAAAAAGAAATACAACTTAAAGTCATTAATTTTCAACCTGTCCTTAAGGTCAACAGCATGTGGATATGTATGTACTCATACATACAAGACGTAAACAAGACATCATACCCGAATGTACGAAAACTACATGAAGTCAAGTGAGCTATATCCAAATTGAAACGAGACTTTATCATACAAATGGTTGGCATTTACGAAGTATATGGCAAATTAATCATAAATAATCATTTACAAATGCGTAAGCTTATAGAGTAATCTCAAGGATTACTAAAAGAGGAAAATATGTTTAAGGAATATTTATCAATGTAATACTCGTACAATTTAATATAATAAAAACATATTTTTGCAAAGTAAAAACTGCAAAGAAAAACAAATCATAACCGCGTGCGACCTACGACTGATACACTCCAGAGCAAATGTACAAAACTGTCATAAACTTACAAAACTTTAATAATGTCTTAATAATAGAACATCATCCAGTTGTAAATTTTTACATAGGTATGCACATTAGGGTGGTCCAAAAACAGTAAAGTCGGAATTGTAATGCTCTCACCCCCTAGGATTGTTCTATATCGCAAAAAACGTATACCACTATCGTTTTATTTTGAAATTAAAAAATATTTAGAGGTCGCTCAAAGCGCTCAAAGCTTTCCATATATTTTTATATGAAAAAAAACAACTTTTCGTAGAAATGGTATAGAATGCTTAAAAATCAATATTTTTCGCTCGGAAAACTCTGGTTCTCTTCCGGAGACTTTCAATAATTATACCCAATTATTTATTTAAAAATTTTTTAATACTAACGATTTTTCATTAGTCCCCGTTTTGCATTTTTCGGGATTGTTGTGGTTTTTTGGCGGACCTACAAATTATAGTTGCGATGAAAAAATGGTTGAGTAAAGAATTGGTTATTATTACTGGGAATCTTCTGCAAAAAATTTTGGGCGCTTTGAGAGACCACTAAATATTTTTTGATTTCAAAACAAAAAAATAGGGGTATATTTTTTCGGTATAGAACAATCCTGGGGGGTGAGAGCATAAAAATTCCGACTTTACTTTTTCACATAAATTTTTGGATCGCCCTAGTGCACATGCATATGAGAATAGTCATAGAAATTGAAAATCATACAAAAAAAGGGAGAAAATTCTTACCACAGTAGCAAGGCCGCTAGTAAAAGCCGAAAGCGAGTAAATATAGGGTGATTGAATGGTGATACAGATCTTTGTAATATCTTATATCATATAAGGAGAAAATGATTTACCTCTCGATTTGAAAAGGTTTTTTAATGGTTACCAGTTTCGAAAAATCTGGTCTTCTAGTACCGGTTACCATTTGTGTAATTACATGAGGACGCACGCCACAAATCGGACGAGAAGCTCGCCCAAACACTTAGCAAGCGTAAGTATAAACGCCAAAATATTATTTTTAATATTATAAATTTGGAAACCGGGGATGTCGTGCTAATTTTTTAATATGGTTGTAACAAAAATTAAATTGGTTTTTGTACCGGCTACTAATTTATAAAAATCCGAATTCTTAGTAACCAATTTCGCAAAAAGCTGAGCCTAAAAAAATCATGTCGACCAATTTTGTTGCGTTTTATTTATAAAACGAAATCCGAATTCTTATTGAAACACCCTTTAGTAAATAGATATTAGCTGGTCCCAGATGAGTCAAAGAAATGGCAAAGCAAGCAAAGAAACAATACATTTATGGCGTCTAATCAAAACGGCATAATCTTTTGTTGGTGCGATTTCTTGTTCAACCAATTTGTAGTTTGTTGTCATTGGGATACGAATATTATTGACATAATCATCATTGGCATTGAGAAGCTCACACGTGTACTGACTTAAACGTGGGTACACATATACACATACTATGTGTAGTACAATCAAACAAATGTAAAGCATAGATCGCCTCCGTCAACAAATACAGCAAGTGTACATCTGAAATGATCCCAAATACCGTGTGCCAGCGGCAGCTAAACCGACACCGGCACTAAAAAAAGCAAGACAAAAATATATACAGCCTGCTTATATAAAAGACAAGAAAATATTAACACAACTCATGCTCGAAGAAAAAACCGGACTAGCAAAACAACGAGAAGCAAGACAGCAAGTGTGAAAAGGCGGTTTCAGCGACAGCAGGAGGATATTGGAGGAGTCAGTCGTTGGACATAGACGAAGACAAAACAAAAATGAATTTATTACTTTCGCCAATGGCGAAGACAAAACCCAACAGCAACGAATCATATACTACTTAAGAAAAAAAAACAACAAATTGGATATTGAAGACATGAGCACGTAGAGAATGTATGGCTGGACCGAACTGAGTTGGACAACAAAAAAAGGACGTGGTTAAGTAAACATGTGTTGCTGCTTGGATTGTCAGAATCAAAACACGTTCAGAGTAACGAAGCAAACAAAAGACAGTATGCAGAGTGTATTTGTATAGTACATACTTCATACGATATACTCTATGTATATATACATATTTAGTGTCGAAATTCAAGCATTTAGCAGTTGAAAAGTATATTCAAGTGTGAGTTTTGTGGAAATTCAAATCGCTGGTAATAATCGTAAAATGTTCAGTAAATATTGCAGAAAAATCGCTCAAATTGGCCAACTGGAAATGGTTTAGGAAAGAAATCATAGAAATATGCGCTCAAATACAGGTTAGTTTAATTTGGCTGATGTTGAGTCACACATACGCTAGCCGGTCCTAAGCGTTTCCGGCTGGAGTTCGATTTTAGGCGTTAAAATAGAAATTACAGCTTTACTTTTGAGATGTCTTCTAACTTCCCGAATCGACGGTTCCCAAGAATTTTAGTCGTGGTTTTGATAGTGCGGGATATCAATCCACGCTAGGGATACCCATTTTTTGTATGACAAGATCACAGCAATCTTTCCCTGTTAGCAGTATCAAGAAGCGAGTATAATTGCTTTTGATATTTTTGCACACAAGTTTTGCAGTTTTGCAAGTGGTTATCTCATTCACACACTATTTGCTCCAGACTTCAAGCTGAGCTCAGATTAATGGAAGACTGGTGTGCTGCACAGGGATTGCCAATAACCCCGCTGACGTTCACCGTTGTCCCATTTATCAAATGAAGGAAAGTCTATTTGACTAGACCCACCTTGGCAGGGACAGAAATTGAGTTATCAGAAGAGGCAAGGTATCTAAGGGTAACTCTTAAAAAAAGACTCGATTGGAGTTCATATCTCTCGAATGTTACCAACAAGGCTATAAGGAAGTTTTATGTCAGCCAGAGACTTCATGGAAAAACCTGGGGAATATCACCAAAACTAAAGTATTGATCTTTCAATATTATCGTGAAACCTGATGTTGCATACACGGCACTGGCCTGGCGATCAAAAGCATAGCAAATAAGTGGCATTCCTCCTCTGTCTATTCTGACCGAAAAGAAGGCCTATTGGAGCGCTATACAGTTACTGCCCAATGTAATCAGCATGAAAAGTAGTGGTTCTAAGCTATTCCTTGAAAATCTCGCTATCAATTTCTCAGATATCATGCTACCGAAATCATCCTTTGACAAACCCTACAAAGTCAGAATTCCTAAAAAGAACTGCTGTCCAGGTACATATGGTATACCGATAAAAGACCAAGATCCCAGAAAAGTCCGCCAATGGGCTCATACCCAACCATATTCCAGGCGGAAGTCTTCGCAATCGAAGTCTTTGTTCGAGAATGTTTTCGTAGAAAAAAAACGTGGTCAGAATAAAGATACTGACTTGCTCTTACCTGCCTCAGTATAAAGACCGCCTAAAAATAATTGTAAAGTAAATGTCAATTTTGAGTGAGTAGCCTTCAGTAGTTAATAAAATATCGCAGTTTTCGTATTTCAGAAAACTTTTATATGGGAGGTAGGTGTGGTTATTGTCTTATTTTTCCCATTTCAATACCTTCCGTTCTACGCTCGAAAGAAGTACACATACCAAGTTTCTTTAAGATATCTCAATTTTGACTCGAGTTATCGTGTGCACAGACGGACGGACGGACAGACGGACGGACAGACAGACATGGCTTAATCGATTTCTTTTTTCATTCTGAGCATTTATGTATACATTTGTCTGTATCTATCTCTATTCGTTTTGGCTGTTACAAACAGTGTTACTGTTGTTCGACCAAAGGAACAATTTGACCCTTTTAAGCGCCAATACCTTTTGCCCCTTTTAACAGAATTTTTTTAGGAAATGTTAACAGAACCATGCTATTAAAAATATTTCCTCCTGAAAGTACGAAAAAAGGCATCACTTCAAACTTTCAAATGAAACTCAAGCTTAAAATGAAACTTTTCTCCTTGCAGCGACTCGATTGTTGTGTACAAAAAAACAAAACCAACTCCCATATATAAATTTAAGAGTACCGTTAATTTCTCATCATCAAACTATCGGATCTAAACCAAATTAGTATGAGATCACCTCTGAGGTACAGCCTTTCTTTTAAAAAATTAAAGAATTATAGAAATCGGCATACATTGCGGTAACATACATAAAAAATATATATTCCGACGAATTAATAACTTTCCCCTTTTATGAAGTCGGTAAAAAAAAATAACAATTTTTTCGGCCATGACTCTTTTTTTGCGACTTTCTGAAAATTCTCAACAACACTTGTTACAAACAACCGTTATGTGAACAAAGTTATTATACGCTTGGGCACAAGTGAGCTCGGGTATAAAAGTACAAAAACGATAGAGACAAAAATTGAGATAGAGAAAGTGATCGAGATAGAGTTAGACAAAGAAAGATATAAAACTGACGAATTTTATTATGTCATATTGTATTAGGTTATAATATGTTGTGCAATGTAATATTATGTTAAGTTATGTTGTGTTATATTGTGCTATGTTGTGCAACTCAATTCACCACAGCTCACTTCAGATCACCTCAACTCGCCCTATCTCACCTAAAGTAAACTCACGTCAACTCCTCTCAGTTCACCTCAATTCACCTTACCCCAACTCACCTTATTTCATCTCAAATTAATTCCCCCATCTAATGTTACTTCACCTCAACTCACCGCAACTTATCTCACCTGAGCTCAACTCACCTTAAGTTATCTAAACTTACTTCACCTGAAATCAACTCTCCTTAGCTGACACTAAATTTTAGTGGTTGAATTGCAACCACCGGGCTATGCCGTTGGCCTTAAACCGGCACAAAACACTTAAAAAGTTTTTGAGTTTTGGCACACACGTCACTTTTGGCAGTTAAAATTATTAAGAGATAAGGGACTTCGTCGATCTATTAGCCAGCATAGAATAACTCTTGCCAATTTGAAGGCAGAGCCGCCCAAGGTCTTTGGCCCTTTTTGCGTGGGCGACGAGTACCGAAGAAGATATAATGAAGAACTCTTTGAGCTTTTTAATAACATGGACAGAACTCAGTGTATAAAAAATCCCAATGTTGCGGGAAAAAGATCCAGCGTTTCGGTGCCCATGAGTGAACAACGAAAGCAAAGGCGCTCACGAACTCAATGGGCGAAATCCAAAAATGAGACAGGCAATCGGTGAGGTTTTTTGGGTCTCGGCACAAATCGGCAAAGGGGTTTAGAGTCAAATAAGAAGAAGAAGATCAAGCCATTGCCCGAAATGTAGGTCCACCGCCAGATTCGGTCTCACAATACAGAACTGCGGTCTAGCAGGGGCTGGGCATTACAGAGACTGCCTGCAACAATCTCCATCAACACGCACCTCCTTTTCAGCTTATCACAACTTAGCGCTAACTTGGAGGCATGCACCGCTAATGAACACTTTCCTGTTAGTACACCACTTAGAGTTTTATCAATTTGATGAAGTGTGTGGTTTTTCAGAAATCAAGTTAAAATTTGAAATCTCATTTTCTAAAATTATCTGTAAACTCTCAATTAATTCGCCAGCAGTTGACACTTGCCCAAGTTAAGTGTTGTCACCGATGCTAATCTACTTAAGTTGGTCAATTATATGCAAAACAGCCATTTTTCACAAACACTGACCCATTGATATACGTACACAACCCAACATGAAGACATGGAGCGACGTTAAGAAATTCGCTGGAAAATGCCAAAATTGAAATTGTCAAGTCAGACGCTTCGTTCGTTTGGCACCTCTAAAAATATTCAAAATTGATAAAATCTACCACCAAGCAGCGTTGGAAATCACAGCATGCAAAAGTTGTCGCCGTCGATGTGTAGCCGCCACAAAGTCTGTGGGTGGATGCAGAATTTCCTGTATACAAAAATCGAAGGCGTTAACACGAATTGGCTGGCAGCTGTTCAAGCGAAAGTAGTAATGGCGCTGCCACAACCAACATATACTTACTTGTCCATATGAATGATAAGCAGCGTTGATTGCCAATATACTTATGTAAGTATTTGAATTGAATTGAAAATCAGTTACCAAGAAGTCAGCAGTTTATGCCCCTAATTGGGTAAGTCGAAATTCAATTTGTGAAAATTTTAGGGTTTTATTGTAATACAATTTAACGCACACGCGCATACATATGGTATGTATGCTAGTGGCATAGTAAACAGTGCAAACAATATGGACTCACTTGATTTTTGTGTCATAATAAATACATACATATGTATATATGTACATACAATTGTGGTACAAATATGAAAATTTGTTGTAAACTCTGCTACATAAGTGCTTCATAAATTCACTGATTGCCCATGCTCGCATAAAAGATTTATTTGTACATTTATTTATAGTGCAGCTTTGTTGTTATTGTTATTGTTGTCAGTGCGTTAAAAGTATTGATGTGATCGTAGTCGCAGTTTATGATCGATAATATTTGCATTATTCAATTTTTGGCTGGATAAAGCAGCGAATGACCAAAAACTTTTGTCAGTACTTGCGTTTTTATTTCTTTGGCTTTTTATGCGTTTTCCATGTTTACAAAGTAGAGTTTTGCTCGTATTCTTCTTCAGTGTATGTACTCGTATTTGGGGACTTTTATTCGCATACAAAATTATAATCAAATTTGTTAAAGATGGTAAAACATAAATAGTATTTGAGTGAAAAGTTGAAGTTTATGAATTGTAAATCACAATGACTTTTTATTTATTTTAATTTGGGGTTCTTATTTATTAATGTCGAATTTGCAATAAATTTTACAATAAACAAAATTACAAAAAATATTAAAAATCTTGTTGAAGAAGATGTGACGACTATTACCACACTTCATTAAGTAATGAAACCTGCATTATTTTAAGTGAAATATTGGCTGACAGCCTTTTCTTATAACAGCAATATGCGGATGTTTAGAAACATTCAAAGATTTCTGAAGTTGTATCAATGCTTCGTAATAGTGAAACATTTAAATTCATTCAAATAATATTATTATTAGGGTGCTCACAAGCCGTGTTAAGCATTGTAAAATCTTCAGTCTTAAAATTGTTCGATGAGATGATTAAAATGGCTTTAAAAGAGTTCTAACTACATACACCTAAATGTTGTCAAACTTTGAAATGCACTACCACTAACCATATACTGGTAGTGAAAATTTCGATTTAGCGCAACCCTGGTTAAAGTCAATTAGTCAATATTACTAACACGTGGTTATAAGCGAAAAAAACGAGTCCTGAGTCTCTTAAAAATTGAGGCTAAAATGTCGCTGGCTGTCGTCCATTCATAGATAGATAATAATAATAATTGGCGCTTACACAATATGTTAGAGTTTGGCCGGGCTTCTCCTCTTATTTGTGGGGCGACCTACAGTAGTACGCGATGTTTCCATCTACAGCCGGATCAAGTTAAATTTATGTATGTATGTGTATGTAAATTTGTACCTTCTCTACAAGCATATACAAGCAAATAGGTTGGTTATTCCCAAAAGTTCGTGTAAAACATCTTCGCAAATAGTATAATCGCTGTACTTGTTTTTTCGCTACAATTCAGTAAAATATTTAAAGAAACAGCTGTTAAATTTTTAAGCAGCTTAATATCCATTGTAAAAATTACTTAATACAATCGAAATTTTTAAAATTCTGTGCCGATACCTTTAAGCTACCTTCTAGTGGCCCTTTGGTGCAGTGGATAGAACATTGGACTTCTAATCCAAAGGTCGCGGGTTCTATCCCCGCAAGGGCTCAGATACTCTAAGAACGCCGTATTTTTTTTGTCTTTATTTTTTATAAATACTTACAAATTTTTGTTGAACATTTTTATTATTTATAACTGTATAATTTCAAACACAACAACCATAAGTTACACTTGGAGTATTTGATACGTAATTAATATATAAAAGTGACCGAAAGTAATCGTTAACATGAAAGATTTTTATTAAAAAATCATTGCAGAAGTATAGCTTTTCGATATAGAATAACGATTATTTTTGATCGGAAAAATAAAAGTCATAAAATAGCGATTGAAAATGATTGAAAAAAATAACAATCAAAGAATAACGATCATTTTTTATCTCTATTTTATGATTTTTATTTTTTCGATCATATTTTCAGGGTTAAACTTGTCTGATCCTAGAAGATCAAAAAAGCTTTTAGTGTTGACAATTAAAGAAATAAAGGGAGATAACATTCAATAACAACAACAAAAAAGTTCAGCAGGAGAATGAAAACAAAAAAGGTTTTAGTGATTGCATTATTGATACCAGTGAAAGGGCAACATTTTATTTACTAAGTACATAGGTATTAAGTACTAAGTACAAAAGTATTTAGGTATTTATGTCGTAGTAAATACCAAAGTGCTATTTACTTAGCTTTTTTGGATGTTACTAAATACCGAGTATGCTAGTATTTACTTAGTTTCACAGTTAAATACTTAGTCTAAAAGTATTTAGTTAGTTTCACCTAACGCAATACCTCGTACGAAAGTAATTAGAGTCTTTGGCTTCAATAACTACGAGGCATTTTTGAAAATATATCAGGATTTTCGGTATTCTAAGGACTATTTCGAGATTTTCGAGACTACGTGAGATTTTTAGGGCTTTCGGGACTATTTGGAGTTTTCGGAACTATTTCGGGATTTTCGGAACTATTTCGAGATTTTCGAGACTACTTCGAAGCATCCAGAGATTTTAAGGATGGTAAGGACTATTTAGGTTTTTTCGAGACTAAATATATCGATAAATATACCAATAAAAATATCTTTTACTCTATCGATAACAATAGATATCGATAAATATCAATTTTAATTATTATACCGTTAACAATATCGACAAATATTACGATTGCAAAATAATTAAATTTATCGATAAACATACCTATATCAAAATCGACAAATATAACGAAACTTCCGAAAGTCCCGAAAATCATTAAATATTTCCGGGATTCCCGAAAATTTCTCAAAATTCTTGACATAGTCCCGAGAACACCGAAACAGTCCTTGTTTAGTCCCGAGAATCCATAAAAAAAAAATGAGGTGAGGTCTCAGGTCTTATGAGGTCTTATGATAAAGTTAATAAAAACTTGATTTCTATTTCGAAGAAAGGTTATTATCATAAAAAGGTGTAGACTTTTTCCACAATTTGTGTATGTATATAAAACTATTTATTTGCTCGCTCGTTACAAACAACGTACCCTGAATTATCCATACCAGCTAAGGGTAAAGTTTTTTTAATAAAAATAGATTGGCTTTGTTTTTAAATATCATTTATAATCGTTTTCTACAAATTATAAAAAATGTGTTAATGTTATCATTGAATTTATTCTTCTCATAAAAGTGGTATTGCTTTATTAAACCAAATAATTTTAATGCTTTCAACAAATCTAGAAACTCTAAACAAATATAGAAAGCAATTCAACATATCAGTTCTGTCAGTTTTAATATTAAATTGAAATAATTTTTATTTATATTTTTGTTTAACCTAAATTGCTTTCGTGAAACTGACTAACAGTGCATAAAATAAAAATAGACATGTGAGAAATAATAGAAAACTCAAAACATTATTTCGCCAATTAACAGCCAATCATTGATATTAAAAAATTTTTCAAATTCTTCTTGTCTCAAAAAAACAATTTCAAACTGTCCGCAGCAATTATTGCACATGTACATATGTGCATACATGCATATATAGCATCGTATACATATGTGTTACTACTTAGTTGGAAAAAGTTAATAAAACAAAATGAGAACTGTGTCAATTACACGAGCTTGCGCATACACCCCACCTCCATACACACACACACACATAGTCGACGAGAGCACATCAAATAGCAGAACTTTCTCACAACTATGTCGATTTTGTGGAATTGGCTTGACCTTTATCCTACACAAATACATACATATGTATATACACCCCTTACAAAAGTGCCAGCAATAGCCACACCAGCAGCCACAGCCGCTTTGGGAAAACTATAAAATACGACCATGACCACTTAGCCTGAGTTCAATAATTTTTCGTGTTACGAGTATTTTTCTGTATGTGCGATTGCAAACAAATTTTTATGGCTTTCAATTTCGAATTGATTTGCCGGCAATTGAATAGTAAAATGGCGATTAAACTCTGTTGTAAACTTTTCAACTGCTGCGCTAAGGTCGACTGTAAACTTTTTATGGAGCCCACCATCACCTCCGTCCAAATACTTTTTTTTGAGTGGGAAAAGTTGAAGTATTCGGCGGAGAAAAAAAAGAGAAATGCAAAATATGAATGATTAAATTTAAACATTTAAAATGATGAAGTAGCGTTATGCTTTGCAAAGTAAAAAAAAATATATATATTTTTCCTACCCTTAGCTTTCTCTTTGACAGGAAATTAGTTAAATACCGCACAGAGCAGAGCAGTGCATCTGAGTCAGCAACGCACTAAGTAGTATTTAGCTTTAGAGTTACATACAAGGAGTATTATTCATACTTATGTATGTATGTATTGTATTGCTTATGTAGTATGTGTGTGTATTCATATGTAATTAATTAAGCTTACATGGATGTGTAAGTAATTTGCTGCACATGTATCGACAGACAGTGACCCAAACAATTATTCACAAGTAACTTACGTAAGGATAGAATTGTAAGAGAGAGGGGAGTCAGTGTAGACTAACAGGGCGATTCTAGGAATTGCCTTTCAGCCGACCACAGTCTTTCGGAAGACCAAAGTCTTTTGTAATACAGTTGTCAATTCTGGCTACCATCTTGAAAACTCTTCACTATCCTGCGAAAGACTAATTGAAAAATCTGCTAAAAACGAGATCTTAGCAAACGTTTTTTTAACAAAAAGTTTTTTAAAATTTAGTTTATTTTAAAAAATATATACATTTTTCTTTTTAAAAGAATAAAAGCTAATAAATAAAAGAAAATAAATTAAAAGCAAAAAAAAACAAAAAAATAAAATTAAAATAAGTAAAGAAAAGTTAAAAAAAAAAAAACAAATTATGTAAAGTAAAGAAACGATTAGTTAAATAAGTTACTAAATTTTTAATTAAATGAATTGAATTAAAGAATACTTTTCTTATGTAAGCATGCAAATCTAAGAAGTAAAAGAAAATTAAATTTCAAAAATAAAATCAAATTATGTGGATTAAAGTAATAAATAAGAAAAGATAAAATTACTTCTTTAAAATTAAATAGTTCTTTCCTTATATTTGCTTTGTTTTTGCGATCAGTTTATTCTTCTTATTTTTTTTTTTAAATTGACATCTAAAAATTAAAGGAAAAGTAATTAACAGAGAAAAGCAATTAAATCAAAAGGAAAAAAAAACATAAAATAGGTTTCTAAAAATTAAATGCAATTAAAAAATTTCTTCTTTAAAAAAACAATAGCATCTAAAAATCAAAAGAGGATTAAATTAGGAAAGAAAAAACAATTAAATAAAAAAAAAAAATGAATAAAAATTAAATGAAATTAAAAGATATAAATTTTTCTTTTTAAAACAGTATTATACAAATATTAATAGAACGGTAAATTTAGAAAGAAAAAATATATTATTTACCAAAGAAAAAAAATTCCTCTACCCGAGGAATCGAATGGGGCGTCTGTGCTTTGTTCACTCGGCCATTGCGGCG
>NW_023458560.1:30947923-30949686 GCF_013731165.1 Rhagoletis pomonella
TAATGCATGAAAATCCTAACCTCAAAAAAATCACCCGTTATATATTTTTTTGTACATTCCACGCTGCAATTGGCATTCATCATACGCTAAGTACTCCGACTGAACAAGTGGGCCAACATGACCATTGCCTTGTTGTTTGCTGCGATAGCCAAGTGCTGGGCTCGTTGGCGAATGTTAAGCGCGTCGGATAAACCATTTCGACGGATCACTGTTCCGCAATTGGGTAGGGTTGACGTATGTATGTATATAGCAGCCAGCGTTAGGTTACGCAGACCGACCGCAAAGTAGTCTATTAGGGTGGAGTGCATATTGTGTTCTTAAGCTGTTTTATGAAACCGACACAACTACGTATTTAAATACTTACCTGCTCAGTAGAAGTAGGATGTATTTGTTGGCATGTGATTCACAGGAACTTCCTCACTTGTCCACTGTCTGTAACTCATTCGAATTGTACGTTTACCCAGCATCAACAACATCGGCATCAAATTCGTGTTCATCAGCTCTACTCTTCGCAATTGTCCTCGCACATCGTTCGCAGCTGCTCACGTTCACATCCCCGCCCTCGTCCCTGTGGGTGGTTGCTCTTGCCGTTGCCTGCATTACATTTGTCTTGCAAAACTCGTTGCTTGGCAGCAGGAATGCATTCTACCCTGCTGCTGTTTATTTACTGATTTGTAACTCGTCTCTGTTTTCCTCCCCGTAAGAGTATTTATTTTTTAGTTCACGTGCATTCCTGACAAATATCATTTGTCCATGGCTTAATTGCTTCAAAGCAAAGAGCTACTAGCATTCCTACCACTGCTCTATAAAACTGCACATACATTTTTTCATTGTAATGTTAGCGTACCTACTATATATGTGACAACTTGTGACCATAAATTTTTTATGACAGTTCACAGTCAACAGAGTTGGGTTGCGCTTGAGGATATATTTGAAAAATGCTACACAAGAAATAAACAAAGAGAAAGAATGCCACACAAAAGTAGTACATTTATACGAAAGGAGTTCGTAACAGAGTTAGCAGGTACAAATGTGTCGCTATTATGTGCTTTTTTATATACATACATACATGCATAGGTTAGGTTACAGTGCTTATTTCAGATAAGGCACGTACTTAGACATTAAGGAGATTGTCCATTGTGATACCCCGAACATCTGAACGGAGAACATTACTAAGTCAACGAAACGCCCCGAAACGCTTATTACAATGCCCGAGAGCTTTTCAGGCAGTGCGAGCAAAAATTTTTCCACTTTAGCCTCGCGAAGCAGTCTAATAGAAAGTGACTCACTTTTTCATCCTCTTAACCGCTTAAATAGAAATCGCGCCTTACACCTGCCAGGACCCCAACCAAAAGCGACCCCATGTGTTTTTGTTCCCTGAACACGAATCAGAAATCCGTTTTGCTCCATAGCGTCAGAATTTTTTCCTAACCTCAAGAAATATGGCGGATATTATGCGACAGACTTCAGATTCATGCTCATCGCATTAAAATACATAAGGAACATATAGTCTGATACTCGAAACCTGATATGTTTTTGTTGTGTGGCTACAGGACAGTTGTAAACAGCCCTACACCACAAAAACAAGTGTTGGATTTCCGGAACCACACCATCTTTTTCTTATGTATTTTGATGCGCCGAACATGACCTTGAAGTCTGTTTTGCTTTATCACGTTAACCTCAAAAAACGTGCCTGTTACATAATAACCGCCATGCTTTTTTTTTGTGGATAGAAAAAAGTCCTGACATGATAGAGTAAAACG
>NW_023458560.1:30949786-30955603 GCF_013731165.1 Rhagoletis pomonella
TTTTTTTTTGTGGATAGAAAAAAGTCCTGACATGATAGAGTAAAACGGACTTCATATTCAGGGCACCAAAACATATGGGGATAGGGTGTCCATGTCAAAAGTACATTAAACTTTTTGTTTTTTTGTGGCACTTTTTAATTTAAATTTTTTGTTTTAGAAATAGAACTTAAAAACTAAAAATGAGAATGTGGGATTGCTCCTTGTGCATGCAGCATTTGTCTTTCTGCGTGATTTTTTAGTTGGAATTTAAAAAGTAATAATTTTTCTGGAATGCATTTTTTCCACCTAGCTTATTCGAAACGACACATTGTGTAAAACTTTAGGTCCCTTCATTTGTGTAACAACATCAAAACGCACATCACAAATTCGAGAAGAAGCTCCGCCAAACACTTAGCAAAAGTGCAAACGCAAAAATATTATTATTATGATGGTGTATTTATTATTTCAGAATGGTCTTCGGTAGAAAATGTGCAATTTTTTATAATGATTTGCCATAAAAATAAATAACTCTTGTTAATTTAGATTAGTATTACTCTTTTTATACTCACAATCTCTGAATTTAATTGATGTAAGTCGCCGATGTTAAAAAAATAAAATTAAAAAATTACATCCTCTGTTCAAACGACTTATCTAAAATGTATTTGAATGTGTTATTTAACTAGACACTTAAGCTCAATTAAGTTTAAGGACACCAAAAAGCTAAGCATAACATTTCGATAACATTTTTACACCGTTGTCATTCAAAAAGGGCCTATCTGAAATCCGTTCATTCGCAAACAGCTTTCAGCAAAATACTTGTAAGCAAAAAAAATTACCACATAATGTTTCCTATCATCAGCACGCAGAACGGTTATACAGCAAACAAACAGGCAGTAACCATAATTTCCTAATGAAAAAAAAAATAAAATTATATCAACCCGCACAATTATCATTGATGTGCGCCTAACACTCGAAAATAAAAAAAGGGTAACCACAGTCAATGCGAAAGTGTCAGCCGAACTGACAGGCGCACAACAAAATTGACACTTTGCATACACAGCACTTGAATATTTAACTCACAGCAACAATAAAAAGAAACCGAAAAGCAACAGAAAAAAAGATTGATGTTAATGACATTTTAAGCGGCTAAGTAAACCCAAACTGAAATCCAAAGCCAAAGCAAAGGCTAAGGGTTATCTCACTTTACCGCTGACGATTGAAAGCGACGGGCTCAATGGTAATAAAGCCCTTTTTACATGCTGAACGCAAATAGAAAAGGGTCGTAGCAGGCAGTCAAAATTTTAAAATGGCAAATACTGTCAAACGCACAAAAAAAAAGTGCAGGCTCTCAAAATATGAAAGGGTATGAAAATGGATAGCCGAAAACTTTTATTCACAGCTTTTACGAGATCTACGAGTACATTTAAAGGGTTGTGCGCAACTTTTTTGCAACGTGGTGATATTGAAAAAGTTACAAAATAACTTTAGAAAAGAAAGTCCGTGAATGTCAAAGTATGAAAATGAAGCTGAAAATCGATTTAAGGTATTATCCAATATGCTTTTATATTAACTCACACCAAGTGTGGGCGAGAAATTGGCATTGTGCATAAAAATGAGCTTTCTTATGCGCCCGTTGTGATAGCTTGAGGGCGAAATTTTTGCAACTAAAGCAAAATATTATGCTTAATGGGCATTTTCACATGCTTATTTACAAACAAAAAAAACAGGTTCTTATCGGAAAGTTTCGTAGATAAAATCTGAGCGAGGCGCGGGGAAAAGATGTACTTGGTTATTGTATTCGTTATTTTGGAAAAGTTTGCACAAACATAGTTGCTACTTTAAAGTTGGAGGGTGATAATTAGATGGCCACCGTAACCTTAAATTATGGAGGAAACACTTTTTCAGCCTGCTGAAAGCAACAAAATTTTTTACAAGAGCGAATAGTTGCTGGCGTATGTCGATGACAGCGACATCACAGCAAAGCACTCGAGACTGATGGTGAGTAAGGACAAAACGAAATATGTACTGCCATCAAACAGAGAGTCAGCGCATTCCCGCCTCGGCACCCACTCCACTCTTGACAGTGATATGTAGCTTGAAAGTTGTTGAAACTTAGGGAACAGCATTAACACTAATAATAACGGCAGTTTTGAAATCCAACGAACAATCGTGTTTGTCCACAAGGGCTTCTTTGGACTTAGTAGGCATTTGAGAAGTTAAGTGCAGTGTCATCACGCTTGTCCTGCTATATCGCGCAGAAGCGCGGACGTCATCTGATGAGGCAGACCTTGGCATGTTCGAGGAACAATTTTTGCGGAAAAAGGCCTTTTGCTTCTTTGTGACGACGCTCTCTAGAAAATATCGCTTCAAAATTTTTAAAATCGGAAAATAACTAGGCTCATATCCCATATAACGGTATTTTCTAAAAATACAATTATAAAAAACTTTTCGAAAATGGGCGAAACATCGCCTTCTTATGACCACTTATATGTATCTCGTCTCAAAATTGATACTCACAACAACCCCTTTAAAAGAAGTACGAATATTATGTAACTTTGAAAAATGCCTCACTCCTCATGGGCAAATAACACAGTGTTACGAGAAGTGACCAGTGAGCAATCCAACAAGTTCTCTGCTCAATGAGATCAAAAAACTAGATAGACCTTCTTAGATTGCAGGCAAAAAGATTTTTTCCCACCTGCAGCCCCTCGTTGCCTCCCAGTCATTGCTGAGCGAAGTATGCACTTATCTTCTAATGGTGACTTCGATGACCGAATGTGGGAATGCTATAACTGGTTGCGGAACGAGGAATGTCTGGTCTGAGCCAACTCTGGGCAAATGGTCAGATGTCTCATTGACAGCTACTCCCAAGTGACCTGGCATCCTGAGTAAAGCAAGCTCCTTATATTTACCAACGTGATTTAATTAGTCGAGTATTGCCGAGCTAATTTGAAAGTAGCTATAGGGCTGGACCAGTGCAGCTTGGTTGTCACTGCAGACACGTAAACTCCTTCCTCTTCACCTGTTTTCCACCACATAGTCCATAGCATTGAGGTTTGCAAATACGCCAGCGAGGAAGACCGAGAGATATTCTTCTTCGGTATCTTCGATAAAGTTTCTAACTCATAAAACTTTAATCTGTATACATAGTTGTAGTAACATTGAACCACAAGATGCATTTTGAAGTTTTCTGGTAGCATTTTCATTCGATTTTCGCGAAGAAAAGACTTGAATGTACTAAATGTGCGCCCGACGTGAGTTGACACAAGTGGCGCCCAATTTAAATATGGAACGTTTGAAACGTTCATATTATCAGGAATAAGGGCCTTTTCCTCGCCCTTTACAATTTTATACACACCCCTTATTGTCTCCAAGCCTACGTTAGCTGAGAAAACGGCTTTGAATTTTTCCAACACCAATTTGGCAAGAGGTCCCTGCGCTTCTATAAGCCGTATGGGCATATGTATATTTTTTAATCTTAAAAAAAAAATTGTAAATGCTATAATCACTTTTTTAAAGGTAGAGAAGGCAAAAAGAGGCAAATATCTTAAAAAAGGCAAATATTTAAAAAAAGGCAAAAAAAGGCAACATCAAATGTGTATATATGGAATCAGGGAAAGCTAAATCGTGGACATTCTTAATCGAATATACTCTATCTCTTTAGCAGAAAAAAAGGCAATTTCCATAAAATCCGTTCCCTGTTAATGAGTATGAAAGTCAGAGTGTTGAAATTTTCATTCCCTCTTCTTCCTTGTAGGTCCCTCCCCTTTGTGTGACAACATCAAGGCGCACGCTACATTTCGGAGGAGAAACTCGGCCGTCCGCGGGTCCGCGTTACCACAAAAAAGCTGAGAACACATTGAAGGTTAAAAACAATAACAATTTACCTACAAAAATGCGCTTATCAGTGATTGGCTAAAAATTGCGTTCGTATACTGCACTGCAGAAGGGAGTTCGACGCAGAACTAACCTTCTGTGGATGATGCAACCGTAAATGTGCATAATTTATTAATAACTCGAAAGAATTTGTTTGCAAAATTAGAGTGATATTTAAAATATCATTCCATTGTGTGTAAATGTGTTCTCGCAGATCTTAATACATAATATAATTGGTATGGTTCAGTAAAATAAAGCCAAAGAAATATCCTTTTTTACGAAATAAAGCTCGCATTCGTTTTTGCCCTTTCGGAAAGGAAATAAAGCCCGCGGGCTGGGGTGCACTCTACAATAATTTGGGTTATGAATTTTTTTTACACCGAAGTTGAGAAAAATTAGTACATTACATATTTAAAAATTGTTTGATTTTTTTTTAGAATTTTTTTGTACATGCAGTTTTTTAGCCCATTACATTTTAGTACAATAAAGTGCAAGTTTTAAGCGATTGCAAAACTGGCGTTAATTTTTTTTTTAATTTTCTTTGAAAACGGTTTTGCGCATTTTCTTCCACAAGAAAAAAGTGCAAAAAGCCGTCAGCATAAAAAATATTAAAAACGAACGCAATTTTGCAGTAGCTTAAAACGTGCACTTTATTAAAATTTAATGGCCTACAAAACTGCATACACAAAAAAATTTTCAATTTGTAATGTACTCATTTTTCTCAACTTCGGTGTAAAAAAAAATCATAACTCAAATTATTGTAGAGTTTATGGGTTGCACTATACTTAAATATTACGCAATACTCAGAGCTAACATTCTGATTTTTTTTAAATTTTTTTTCAGATTTCATTATTTTAAAAACTATTTTTTTTATAAAAAAAAATGTGAAAAATTTTTCAAGAAAAAAAAAATTTTTAATATTTCTTTTCATAGAGAATTTTGATGTGTGTATGTGTGATTTTATTTTAATTTTTTCCTCGCCCGTTCTCGAGATATTTGGAAAACTATTAAATCGATTTTTTTTTTGTTTTTGTGCTGTAAAATTTTTAAAAATGTAATCAAGCTCAAATTTCATATTTACTTATTATTTATGTTTATGCATCAACCCTAAACATTTTAAACAAATCAAACACATGAAGTGTGACCCCGCCCGTTTTGGTATGGAACGCCCCATATACATATGGAGTTGTATGTTCAAACAAACATGCATATTCCCATAATTTTATGCTTAGATTTCCGTTTAAGTGCACAAGTTTTAGCAATTCATCTACTGAATTTATTGACTACGCACAAAACAAGTCAATTTAACGTATCTAGCCATTGATGAGCTCATACACGCGTTTATAGCTAACCACACGCGTAATAGGCCGGACTTAATGCGAGATATGTAAAATTTTTGCAGCGATGCTCATTTCGCACAACGAAATTGTTCCCCAAGGCATAATAGTCGAACTTTTAATGTCAGTGATTTATGTACGTGCAGTTAAATAGACATACTTAAGCGCAAACTTGTTTATCTTTTTATTTATTTGCGGAAATTGTGGTTATACTGAGGCATCACAAAGTAGCGTGTGTGCATATAAAACATTGCAAATTCTTCTGATCAACGATACTTTAACACGAAAGTTTAGTAATAAATACTGGTCTTAATGGGTAAATAAAAACTATCAGCTTTCACTTTTCTACCAGTGAAGGATCTTGTTTTTCAATATCGGTAGATTTAGTACATCCGTATATATATTTACATTTTATTTAAATTTATAAAATTTTTTTTTTCTTTTAATTTAATCAATTAATAGATGAATTATTTCGATTATTTTTTTTAATTTAATCAATTAATAGATTAATATTAATTGATAAAATTAAAAAAAATTAATTTTATAATATAATCTACTAATTGATTAAATTAAACAAAAATAGCTGCGCTTGATTGTGTTGGCATAACAAAAATGAAAATAGTGG
>NW_023458560.1:30955703-30958472 GCF_013731165.1 Rhagoletis pomonella
TACTTAAATATTACGCAATACTCAGAGCTAACATTCTGATTTTTTTTTTTCAATTTTCTTTGAGATGGCATATTTTCAAAAACTATCAAAAAAAATGTGAAAAATTTTTCAAGACAAAAAACAATTTTAAATATTTCTTTTCATAGAGAATTTCGATGTGTGTATGTGTGATTTTATTTCAATTTTTTACTCGCCCGTTTATCGCCCGATATTTGGAAAACTATTAAATCGATTTGTTTTTGTTTTTGTGCTGTAAAATTTAAAAAAAAAAAAATTTAAACAAATCAAACACATGAAGTGTGACCCCGTCCGTTTTGGTATGGAACGCCCCATATACATATGGAGTTGTATGTTCAAACGTACATGCATATTCCCATAATTGTATGCTTAGATTTCCGTTTAAGTGCACAAGTTTTAGCAATTCATCTACTGAATTTATTGACTACGCACAAAATAAGTCAATTTAACGTATCTAGCCATTGAAGAGCTCATACACGCGTTAATAGCTAACCACATGCGTAATAGGCCGGACTTTATGCGAGATATGTAAAATTTTTGCAGCGATGCTCATTTCGCACAACGAAATTGTTCCCCAAGGCATAATAGTCGAACTTTTAATGTCAGTGATTTATGTACGTGCAGTTAAATAGACATACTTAAGCGCAAATTTGTTTATCTTTTTATTTATTTGCGGAAATTGTGGTTATATTGAAGCATCACACAGCAGCGTGTGTGCATATAAAACATTGCAAACGCTTCTGATCAACGATACTTCAACACGAAAGTTTAGTAATAAATACTGGTCTTAATGGGTTAATAAAAACTATCAGTTTTCACTTTTCTACCAGTGAAGGATCTTGTTTTTCAATTTCGGTAGATTTGGTACATAGATATATTTAAATTTTATTTAAATTTATAAGTTTTTTTTTTTATCAATTAACAGATTAATATTAATTGATTAAATTTAAAAAAAAAAATTATAAATTTACATAAAATTTAAAAAATAAATTATTTTATAAAGTTTATAAATTAAAAATAAATTATTTTATAAAGTTAATAAATTAAAAAATTATTTTATTATTTTTGTTTAATACTTACAATAGTTGCGATAAATTTTAATTCAGCTCTATTTAGCAGCAATCCCCACTACTCCTACTGTAGCCCAACCATACATATGTATATGTACATATAGTAAATTTTGAATGCGAATAGAGCCAACATAATTCTTTTCTACACTTTTTAGCCTTCACGTTAAGCAACAGCTAGCAGTTTTCTTACTTACTACACTTTCCTTTCCACATTCGTGGCACACATATGTACTTATATATTTACCTCCCTACCGGCTGACATCACAGCTTAAACTCATTTCAAATGCAATGTTCGTAAACTTAATTTAAAAGCTACGTCAGAAATCACTTCAACTCACAAATTACCTTACTGACTTGCCAACTGCCATTTTAACCGCTCTCCACAACATCCTTCAATTTCTTCAACTTCGCAGCCAATTATTTGTTGGTCCTGACTGTTGAATGCGGCTACTTCTTTCGGTTGTCGGTCGAAACTACCTACATATGTATGTGCATATGAAATTTATTATGGCTCAAGTTTGTGTAGGCACACATAAACTTCTAAGTATGTATTTATTTGGACATTAAATATTTATTTGCATATATATATATATGCCTGCAAGTGCACAAGAGTGTTTGTATGTACATCAGCTATGTTTGTTTACATTTATAATCGGATTGGCAAGTGGAAGCAGAAATTTAAGGTTTCTGTTTTAGCATATTTTTCACAGCCAATGCAACATAAATAACTGATACCCTGCAGGAAATAGCCCGAACTGAGCAGACAACAAGCAATGGGTTTCGGATATGTAAACATCTTTGCTTCCGGTATGGGTAAAATTTGCGTTAACCCAGTTGATAATTTGTAACTGCTTCTTGTGTTAAACGGCAGAAAATCTGTAATTTTTCTCATTACAAATAGCCTGTGTTTACTATTCTTGCAAGTGATTGTACTTAGTATTTGCTAAGAGAATTCCAAAATGCACGTATGACCGTCCACATGTTTTCGTTGCATAGTTTAAGGCGTATGCACTACAGTAGTGTATTGACAAGAGGCAAAGGCGGAGATTTTAAAAATACTGAAATTATTTTCACTTGGGTTTGGAAAGGAATAAATAAACTCTTTGCACCCGGTAGCCAAAACGAATTCAGAAATAGTACAAATGAAAACAAATATAATTAGCTGTTTTAGCCAGGCTGCTCGTTGATATAGCTTGGCACCTTTTCTTGACCATTTCGGTTCGGACTAGTTCGGGATCTGGTTCATTACTTTTTCGGGAGTAGTACGGAACTTGTTCGGAATATTTTCGGGCCTAGTTCAGGACCAGTTGGGAATATGTTCAGGTCTTTTTCGGGTCTAGTTCTAAATCATTCCGGTAAAAGTTCTGGGCTTTTTTAAGACTATTTCGTGGCTAGTACGATGATAGTTGAGGACATTTTCGGGTGCATTTGAGACCTAGTTTGAGAGCATTACATATCAAATTGCATGTGTAGCTGGCACTCAAAGATTTTGTTAGCCAACTTGCGTTGCTAGTATGATCCGACTTGTCTGCATCTTTGTTATTCCACCCCGGAGGGCTCAGGCGACTCTAGCTTCCTCGCTACTCTCTTCATTGCTAACCCCGTGTGACCACTAACTTAAAATTTTTTTTCGGATTTGTTTTTTGTTATTTTTTGGCCATTTAACAATTATATTCAACAA
>NW_023458560.1:30958572-30964158 GCF_013731165.1 Rhagoletis pomonella
GATTTATTAAAAAATGTATAGATTGTTATGAAGCTTGGTATCCAGAGCTTTTCGTCGTCACTGATTTCGAAATTGATATTATATGTATTTTCAAAATTTCAAAATGGCGGATCAAATATGGTGTTCCGAACAATATGCGTTTTACTTTTAACGCAATGCATTACCATTAGCACCATTTGAACTTATTTTGAATTTTGAAAATATAATTTCAATTTCGTAAACAAATATAACGAGGATCTCTGAATACCAAGTTTCATAACAAACTATAATTTAAAAAAAAAGTGGTCCGCCCTATTGGATCCGCCATTTTGAAAATTTTATATCAATTTCTAAACCAGTTACGACGAAAATCTCTGGATACCAAGCTTCATACATTTTGTAAGATCTCTTCCGCCATATTGTATCCGCTATTTTGAATTTTGTAAATTTGATATCAATTTCGAAATCTTTGGCAACGAAAACCCCTGGATACCAAATTTCATTGAAATCTGTCAAATACATATGGATTAAAAATTTTTGTCCTCCTATATTCTCGAGTGGTCCCAATGAACGATTTAATGAAGGGGGAAAAGGGAGGGACGAGTTCGTGATATTTTTCCTTTTGCAATTTGTTGGATTTTCGAACTGTTGAAGAGAAATTGCTGTACTCGTTGGAACTTTTTTTATAACTCTAATTAATATAGAAATTTCAAAATTTTTTCAATAAAAAAAGGCAATTTATAAAATAGGTATTACACCCATTTTACAATAAACTAAATTATTACCACAGATTACCACAGATTAAAAGGTTTTTTTGTATATTTATACTTGGTGCTTTATAGGTGGGCTTGAAGTAATGCACTATAAAAATAAAAGTGCATTTATTCAAACAGTCCAGGAATACAACACAATATTCTTACCGACTATGCAATAAAACTAGTATCTATTAGTTAAAAATATATGTTAAGACTAAATTTTTTAATATCACTCCTGGTAGTGAGAGATCAATATCTTTGAATTCATTTAACTCTCTCAGAATACGCGAAATCGGTGCATTAAGAGCATAAGTAAATTTATATCTATACACATGAAACATGTCAGTATGTGGTAAGTTTCTGACGGGAATGTTGAGCGGAATTATATTAAAAATCTCAGCACAATCAATCGAACCTGTTAAGACTGCATTTTTCGTCACATGAAAAGTGGGTTATCAGGATCAAGAAGATCGAGGCTCTATCAGCCTCCATTGATGAAAAACGCTCGCTCTATAGAAGAGTACATTAGAGAAGACTTCTGGAGCGGTTGCAATAGGTCGCCCCTATTGGAATCAATGGGGCGCTTACAACAAATCCCACTATATTTGTTAATCTCATACTTGGCTTTCGACATCGTAGCTAAGCTGGTGCGGCAAGTGCTGAAGTCAGACCGGTTGCTTGACTAAATCAGGGTTTGGACACTGTAAGTGATATCAGCGATCACCGCGTGGCTAGGCTGGCATTTATTAGCTCCTAAGTATTATTAGTAGCCTAAGTAAATAAATAAATAAACATACTCTCTAGAGATAAGCGAATAGCGCGGACAGTAGCTGAAGGGAGGCAACCTTAAATTTGGTATGCAAAATATCTGTCATTAAAGAAACAGTTGATTGACTATTAATTTTTGCGGAAATCAGGTCCTCGGGTTAACTTGGTCTCGAGCTACGTTCAAGGCTATTTGGGCAATGCCTGACCATTTTTCAGTTTCAGCCATATTTGAGCAACTACAAAGGCCAAGCCCCAGTAATGTTGCAGAAAATTGTGTGGCGGATGCGCTAGCTTTTAAGTCGGTGTCATCTAGCAAAGAGATTGTTGGAGTCCCGTTGACAACGTTTGGACAACTATTTGAGAAATGGGTATTGTGTGAGATCATCGAACGTTGGCAAAGAACCAGGACACGTGTAAGTGCAAAGTCTTTCTGGACGAGGTTGAAGCAGAGGTAACCAAGCGACTACAATATAAATTCTCCTTCAGTATTTTTGCAGAACATTTTAACCCTCTAACTGCCAATTTTACAAAGATCTTCAAAGAGACCTATAGCAAATTTTTTGCGAAAAAATGTATCGAAAAATTTTACGTTGTTATAACAAAAAAAAATGGTTTTAACACGAAATTGCAAATGCTTTAACGTTACAAAAGTCCAGACTTTAAAGCAAAACCCAATTTTTTTAAGTTACTGCTTTTTTCCCCCCAAACTTACCTCGAGTTTCTGAAACCCCAATTCCAAATCGTACGCATCCAACTGTTCGCTGCGTCTGCGCCGATATCGCACTCCGTCGCCATTTGTCGTCGTCGTCCCCGCCGCCGCCGCCGCTGCCATTGCCACGGCCAACGCATTTTCAGCGGACGTCGTATATATGGCCATACCAGTACCGCCATCGATGCCGATATCTCCACCAACACCAACACCAATATCGTCAACCCTATCGCCACCATTTTCACCAACACCGCTGCGGCCGCAAACATTATTGTCATCGTCCGCCGAGACAGATTTGTCACGATCACGTTGTCCGCGCGATTTTTGTAATACTGTTTGTCTGCAACGTGTTCCACAAGCGATTGCCGATATTTTACTAGCATAATAGTACATAGCCATGTGTCACGTTTGAATTGAGGTCCGGATGTATTGGCCGGACATTTGTGTTTACTGGCAGAATATTGATTGCGTGCGACATATGCGGGAAAAGTGGCAAACAAATTGAATACACTGCGGTAAAGGAGTCATGTTCGGTTTGCTGGCACTGGGATTTATCTTCTTTTATTTACAAGGGGTTTAAGTATGCAGATACTCACGACAAATCTCTTATCTTATTGGTTTAAATTTGTACCTGCATATTTTTGGTTTGCATTTGCTGACGATGTACATAGTTACACATTTATTCTTTGACTTTATTTACATTTTCTTCACAACGAGTAAACCACGAATTTCACTTTTAAGTAGCAGTAAGTTTCAGCTTATGCTGATAATTTATTCTGTTAAACAACTTTTCATTTGCAATTACTGCTTTAATAGTTTTTATTGCAGTGAGCCCATTTTACGAGTGCTCGGTTTTGTGAAGACGTGTGAGTTTTGTGTGAGCTCTATCTCCTGAAATAAAGAAGAAAAATTTCATTAGATACGTGGCGAGAAACTTCTAGTGAATGTTCATATCTTAATGGCGTGTAAAAAATAATAAAAAAAAATAAATAAATAAATAAAAGTTAAAGTTACAGCATTCAACAAATTTTTGAAAAATTTCAAGTTTTTAAATTAAATCTCTTAGAAAAAAATTTGAATATACAATTTTGTATCCTATTCGATTTTAGCAAGTGCAAGTTTGAAATAGCTAGGACTTGTCGTTGACTTTTGGCATTTTTTTTTGCTGACGAGTTATGCATTTCCTTACATACGAAGTATTTTCGACGATTTTTTTTATAATAAATATTACATTCTTCTTTAATTTTAATATATTTTTCTAATAGTAATGTTAGACTATCGAATAAAATGTTGTTTTGTGTTCGTCGAGAGGGGACTTTAGTGCTTAATTGCCTGCTAAATTTCATACACTTTTTCACCATATCCTGTAAACACTAATCCCCAGTAAAACATCGTTATCGACGTTAGTGTTAAAAAAAATGAGGCACTCTTTTTTAAGTCAGACGGATTTCGTAAAAAAATAATATCATACCAGAGATTCGTTTCAAATTTTTTTTATGGGTTCTTAATTATTCTTATTCTTATTCTTATTCTTATTCGAGGATTTTTTTTCTTCGCAGATATAATTTGTTAAATTTCGAATTTTTTCCTCGTTCTGACTAATCATGTACTTTTAAATTTTTAACACCTTGCTAAGTATATCTCATTATAAGTTTTCGAAAACAAATAACAAAAAGTTCTTGAATTTCTCAAAATAAAACATCTGATCTTGAAAAAAAAACATTTTAAAAATTGTTCTTGAAAATTCCCCATGTTTTAAAGTATGATTTTTATAGATAATTAAACAAGAATTACCATGGTATGATTTTAAATACCTAATTTACTGGTCTTCACTACGTTAATCAATTTTAAAAATTTTCAACTGTGTATAGATAGGAGAGTTTTAGGATAACCATGAATATCTAGGTTATTTTACGTATACATAAAACCAACAAAAATAAATAAATAAATTCAAGAAAATCGAAAGTATGATACCAAAATTTCTCATATGGGGAAAACGGCCCTTAAAGGAATTTTTCTCGTGGACGATTGCTTCGCCAAATATAATATGGATATTTTACTTCAAATCAATTGCCATCTCCTACTCTCTCAGACTTCTTGCTAAAATAATTGGCGCGTATTCATAGTCCAGCCACTAAGTCGAAACTAATAAAGTTGCAACTTAAATTTAAGTACCAACTTAAAATTCACTTCTATTCATAGTCGCATTTCAGACTTCTACTAAGTAGTTTTAACTTAGTTTTACGATATTGCAAAACGAGTGTGAAAACTTATCGATTTTTCTTTACGATATTTTGAAAAATTACATTTTTATTAAATAATGTCAAGTTCGATCATCCGTTTATGTAATTTTTACATTCATCGCATGTTTATGCAAAAGAATAAGGTATAAGTTTCTTGTTAATTGTTGTTAATTGTGTGAAATAGCCAGAACTACCGCAATGATGTGAAGTCGATGTTTATCGAAAGCATGCTGTGAAACATACAAACACATATCTAAATGTTATGCACCAATTTGCTCTAAAAGAAAAGCTTGAAATTGACTTATTATTTGAGCATTTATATATGTATGTAAATCATTCCAATTATAAAATTGTGATGTAGCCTTATTCGAATTGTAATACGCATTTAATTTCATCTTCCGATGCAAATGGATCGCTCTTTGTAAATTTCAATTGGAGATTATTCAATATTATCAAAATCACGCTCTGCTAACTTAATTTTTACAAATTTCGTATTTTTTTCATTAATTTAATAAAATACTTCTTCCGTAACTAGGACTTAATTGCAGCTCCAACCGAAACTAAATTTTAAGTTGGTTCTTAGCCAGAAAAGTCGAAACTAAGGCGACTATGAATAGCTTTAGTTGTAACTTAGGAAAGTTTCGACTTAGTTATGAACTAAATATGACTATGAATATGCGCCATTATGTTTTGAAAAAAAGTTCTAGATCAAGGTGTGTGGACGAAAGGATACCAATTGCTTAAACCTCAATTTTCTCAGTGGTAAAAGACGGAGGATGGAAAGAGCGGGGTTTTTAAGCCTTATATCACACAAATACTTGCATGGGGTCTTGAGTGACCCCAAAAAAAGTGTTGAAAAAGAGTGTAAGAAATTAATAATACAAGGTGTGTATTACTACAAATATTATTATAGATTGGCGCTTACACATATGTTAGTGTTCGGCCGAGCTTCTAAAAATATTAAAGTTCTTTATTATCGTCAACTTAAAAAAAAAATGTAACTTTGACTTCAAACTTGGATTAAAAAATAAAAACTTATCTCCGAAAAAAAATTATATTCAACAATTTTATAATGAGCTCGAGGTCATTTTTAAATGAAAAATTTATTGTGGAAAAGCAACAACAATTTGAA
>NW_023458560.1:30964258-30983388 GCF_013731165.1 Rhagoletis pomonella
GAAATAGCTATCACTTCTACCATTTTTTCAAATTATTGTTGCTTTTCACAATAAATTTTCATTTAAAAAACGTCCTCGAGCTCAATATAAATTGTTGAATTAAAAAAATAATAGTTTATAAATTTGAATAAAATTAAAAAAATTAATTGTTTTATAAATTTAATAAATTAAAAAAATAAATTATTTATTGTTAAAATAGTTGCGATAAATTTGAATTCAGCTCTATCTAGCAGCGACCCCCACTACTCCTGCTGTAGTGCAACCATACATATGTACATATAGTAAATTTTGGAAAAGAGCCCACATAATTCTTTTCTACACTTTTTAGCCTTCACTTTAAGCAACAGCTAGCAGTTTTCATACTTACTACACTTTCCTTTCCACATTCGTGGCACACATATGTACTTATATATTTACCTCCCTACCGGCTGACATCACAGCTTAAACTCATTTCAAATGCAATGTTCGTAAACTTAATTTAAAAGCTACGTCAGAAATCACTTCAACTCACAAATTGCCTTACTGACTTGCCAACTGCCATTTTAACCGCTCTCCACAACATCCTTCAATTTCTTCAACTTCGCAGCCAATTATGTGTTGGTCCTGACTGTTGAATGCGGCTACTTCTTTCGGTTGTCGGTCGAAATTACCTACATATGTGCATATGAAATTTATTATGGCTCAAGTTTGTGTAGGCACACATAAACTTCTAAGTATGTATTTATTTGGGCATTAAATATTTATTTGCATATATATATATATATGCCTTCAAGGGCACAAGAGTGTTTGTATGTACATCAGCTATGTTTGTTTACATTTATAATCGGATTGGCAAGTGGAAGCAGAAATTTAAGGTTTCTGTTTTAGCATATTTTTCACAGCCAATGCAACATAAATAACTGATACCCTGCAGGAAATAGCCCGAACTGAGCAGAAAACAAGCAATGGGTTTTCGGATATGTAAACATCTTTGCTTCCGGTATGGGTAAAATTTGCGTTAACCCAGTTGATAATTTGTAACTGCTTCTTGTGTTAAACGGCAGAAAATCTGTAATTTTTCTCATTACAAATAGCCTGTGTTTACTGTTCTTGCAAGTGATTGTACGTAGTATTTGCTAAGAGAATTAAAAAAAGGAAATATAAGTGTCTACATGTTTTCGCTGCATAGTTTAATGCGTATGCACTACAGTAGTGTATTGACAAGAGGCATAGGCGGAGATTTTAAAAATACTGAAATTATTTTCGCTTGGGTTTGGAAAGGAATAAATAAACTCTTTGCACCCGGTAGCCAAAACGAATTCAGAAATAGTACAAATGAAAATAAATATAATTAGCTGTTTTAGCCAGGCTGCTCGTTGATATAGCTTGGGACCTTTTCTTGACCATTTCGGTTCGGACTAGTTCGGGATCTGGTTCATTACTTTTTCGGGAGTAGTACGGAACTTGTTCGGAATTTTTTCGGGCCTAGTTCAGGACCAGTTGGGAATATGTTCAGGTCTTTTTCGGGTCTAGTTCTAAACCATTCCGGTAAAAGTTCTGGGCTTTTTTAAGACTATTTCGTGGCTAGTTCGATGATAGTTGAGGACTTTTTCGGGACCATTTCAGGTCTAGCTCAAGAGCATTACATATCAAATTGCATGTGTAGCTGGCACTCAAAGATTTTGTTAGCCAATCTTAGGTTTCATATGGAGGGTACTTGCATTGCTAGTATGATCCGACTTGTCTGCATCTTTGTTATTCCACCCCGGAGGGCTCAGGCGACTCTAGCTTCCTCGCTACTCTCTTCATTGCTGACCCCGTGTGACCACTAACTTAAAATGTTTTTTCGGAGATAAGTTTTTATTTTTTAATCAAAGTTACATTTTGAAGTCAAAGTTACATTTTTTTAAGTTAACGATAATAAAGAACTTTAATATTTGTAGAAGCTCGGCCAAACACTAACATATGTGTAAGCGCCAATCTATAATAATATTTGTAGTAATACACACCTTGTATTATTAATTTCTTACACTCTTTTTCAACACTTTTTTTGGGGTCACTCCAGACCCCATGCAAGTATTTGTGTGATATAAGGCTTAAAAACCCCGCTCTTTCCATCCTCCGTCTTTTACCACTGAAAAAATTGAGGTTTAAGAAATTGGTATCCTCTCGTCCACACCCCTCGATCTAGAACTTTTTTTCAAAACATAATGGCGCATATTCATAGTCATATTTAGTTCACAACTAAGTCGAAACTATCCTAAGTTACAACTAAAGCTATTCATAGTCGCCTTAGTTTCGACTTTTCTGGCTAAGTACCAACTTAAAATTTAGTTTCGGTTGCAGCTGCAATTAAGTCGTAACTAGGAAGAAGTATTTTATTAAATTAATGAAAAAAATACGAAATTTGTAAAAATTAAGTTGGCAGAGCGTGATTTTGATAATATTGAATGATCTCCAATTAAAATTTACAAAGAGCGATCCATTTGAATCGGAAGATGATATTAAATGCGTATTACAATTCGAATAAGGCTACAACACAATTTTATAATTGGAATGATTTACATACATATATAAATGCTCAAATAATAAGTCTATTTCAAAGCTTTTCTTTTAGAGAAAATTGGTGCATAACATTTAGATATGTGTTTGTATGTTTCACAGCATGCTTTCGATAAACATCGACTTCACATCATTGCGGTAGTTCTGGCTATTTCACACAATTAACAACAATTAACAAGAAACTTATACCTTACTCGTTTGCTTAAACATGCGATGAAAGTAAAAGTTACATAAACGGATGATCGAACTTGACATTATTTAATAAGAATGTCATTTTTCCAAAATATCGTAAAGAAAAATCGATAAATTTTCACACTCGTTTTGCAATATCGTAAAACTAAGTTAAAACTACTAAGTAGAAGTCTGAAATGCGACTATGAATAGAAGTGAATTTTAAGTTGGTACTTCAATTTAAGTTGCAACTTTATTAGTTTCGACTTAGTGGCTGGACTATGAATACGCGCCAATTATTTTAGCAAGAAGTCTGTGAGAGTAGAAGCTGGCAATTGGTTTGAAGTAAAATATCCATATTATATTTGGCGAAGCAATCGTCCACGAGAAAAATTCCTTTAAGGGCCGTTTTTCCCATATGAGAAATTTTGGTATCACACTTTCGATTTTCTTGAATTTATTTTTATTTTTTTGTTGGTTTTATGTATACGTAAAATAACCTAGATATTCATGGTTATCCTAAAACTCTCCTATCTATAAACAGTTGAAATTTTTGAAGTTGGTTTACATAGTGAAGACCAGTAAATTAGGGATTTAAAATCATACCATGGTAATTCTTGTTTAATTATCTATAAAAATCATACTTTAAAAACATGGGGAATTTTCAAGAACAATTTTTAAAATGTTTTTTTTTTTCAAGATCAGATGTTTTGTTTTGAGAAATTCAAGAACTTTTTGTTATTTGTTTTCGAAAACCTATAATGAGATATACTTAGCAAGGTGTTAAAAATTTAAAAGTACATGATTAGTCAGAACGAGGAAAAATTCGAAATTTAACAAATTATATCTGCGAAGAAAAAAAATCCTCGAATACGTGTTAGCTTATTTCATGTATGTTAAGAACCCATAAAAAAAATTTCAAGCGAATCTCTGGTATAATATTATTTTTTTACGAAATCCGTCTGACTTAAAAAAGAGTGCCTCATTTTTTTTTAACACTAACGTCGATAACGATGTTTTACTGGCGATTAGTGTTTACAGGATATGGTGAAAAAGTGTATGAAATTTAGCAGGCAATTAAGCACTAAAGTCCCCTCTCGACGAACACAAAACAACATTTTATTCGTAAGTCGAACATTACTATTAGAAAAATATATTAAAATTAATGAAGAACGTAATATTTATTATAAAAAAATCGTCGAAAATACTTCGTATGTAAGAAAATGCATAACTCGTCAGCAAAAAAAAAATACCTAAAGTCAGCGACAAGTCCTAGCTATTTCAAACTTGCACTTGCTAAAATCGAATAGGATACAAAATTGTATATTCAAATTTTTTCTAAGAGATTTAATTTAAAAAATTTAAATTCTTTCAAAAGTTTGTTGAATGCTATAACTTTAACTTTTATTTATTTTTTACCACGCCATTAAGATATGAACATTCACTAGAATTTTCTTCCCACGTATCTAATGAAATTTTTCTTCTTTATTTCAGGAGATTTCGAGCAGAGTACACGTAAAATGGGCTCACTGCAATAAAAACTAATAAAGCAGTAATTGCAAATGAAAAGTTGTTTAACCGAATAAATTATCAGCAGAAGCTCAAACTAACTGCTACTTTACACGTTGTGAAGAAAATGTTAATAAAGTCAATAAATAAATGTGTAACTATGTACATCGTCAGCAAATGCAAACCAAAAATATGCAGGTACATAAATACATAAATTTAAACCATTAAGATAAGAGATTTGTCGTGAGTATCTAGATACTTAAACCCCGTGAAAATAAAAGAAGATAAATCCCAGTGCCAGCAAACCGAACATGACTCCTTCACCCCAGTGTATTCAATTTGTTTGCCACTTTTCCCGCATATGTCGCACGCAATCAATATTCCGCCAGTAAGCACAAATGTCCGGCCAATACCTCCGGACCTCAATTCAAACGTGACACATGGCTATGTACTATTATGCTAGTAAAATATCGGCAATCGCTTGTGGTACACGTTGCAGACAAACAGTTTTACAAAAATCGCGCGGACAACGTGATCGTGACAAATCTGGACGGTCGGCGGACGATGACAATAATGTTGGCGGCCGCAGTGGTGTTGGTGACAATGGTGCGGATAGGGATGATGATATTGGTGTTGGTGTTGGTGGGGACATCGGCATCGATGGCGATACTGGTATGGCCATATATACGACGTCCGCTGAAAATGCGTTGGCCGAGGCAATGGCAGCGGCGGCGGCGGCGGGGACGACGACGACAAATGGCGACGGAGTGCGATATCGGCGCAGACACAGCGAACAGTTGGATGCGTACGATTTGGAATTGGGGTTTCAGAAACTCGAGGTAAGTTTGAGAGAAAAAAGTAGTAACTTAAAAAAAATAGTGTTTTGCTTTAAAAGCTGGACTTTTGTAACGTTATAGCGTTTGCAATTTCGTGTTAAACCCTTTTTTGTTTTTTGTTATAACAACGTAAAATTTTTCGATACATTTTTTCGCAAAAAATTTGCTATAGGTCTCTTTGAAGATCTTTGTAAAATTGGCAGTTAGAGAGTTAAAATGTTCTGCAAAAATACTTAAGGCGAATTCATATTGTAGTCGATTGGTTACCTCTGCTTCAACCTCGTCCAGAAAGACTTTGCACTTACACGTGTCCTGGTTCTTTGCCAACGTTCGATGATCTCACACAATACCCATTTCTCAAATAGTTGTCCAAACGTTGTCAACGGGACTCCAACAATCTCTTTGCTGGATGACACCGCACACAATTTTCTGCAACATTACTGGGGCTTGGCCTTTGTAGTTGCTCAAATATGGCTGAAACTGAAAAGTGGTCAGGCATTGCCCAAATAGCCTTGAACGTAGCTCGAGACCAAGTTAACCCGAGGACCTGATTTCCGCAAAAATTAATAGTCAATCAACTATTTCTTTAAGGACAGATATTTTGCATACCAAATTTGTTTATTAAATATATTTATTGCCTCCCTTCAACTACTGTCCGCGCTATTCGCTTATCTCTAGATGGTATGTTTATTTATTTATTTACTTAGTACGATCTAATAAATGCCAGCCTAGCCACGCGGTGATCCCTGATATCACCGAGAGTGTCCAAACCGTGATTTAGTCAAGCACCCGGTCTGACTTCAACACTTGCCCTACCAGCTTAGCTACGATGTCGAAAGGCAAGTATGAGATTAACAAATATAGTGGGATTTGTTGTAAGCGCGCCATTGATTCCAATAGGGGCGACCTATTGCAACCGCTCCAGAAGTCTTCTCTAATGTACTCTTCTATAGAGCGAGCGTTTTTCTTCACAAAAGATCATGCACTTCACTAAGTTTTCACAAGTCCCAGCAGGGCAATTCTGGCTTAGGCTAATCGCATAGTGGAACGGCGAGCAAAGCGACGAGCATTCATCATTCAAACTATCTTTCCTACTGTGTTTAAATTTTTTTACAAAAGACTCAACTAGCTAAGGCTAAGCGTATAGTGGAGCGGCGAGCAAAGAGCATCAAGCAAAGCGTTTCACAATGACTTCCTTCATTAGAAAAAATGGGTAAGACAAAATCTTTAAAATAAGCAACAAAGAGGTGGTCACGTTTGAGAAACCTCTTTCCTTTTTTTTTGCTACCGACTACTACGGGGGTTGAGACCCTGAAGACAACCTCTTCGCAGCCTAAGTTTATGACCTTTTTAGCATTGGTGAGAAGGCTGAGGGACTTTGCATTATGCAGTATCAATGGAGGCTGATAGAGCCTCGATCTTCTTGATCCTGATAACCCACTTGTCCTGTGACAAAGGATGCTTACTCGACCAGAGGAATTCCAGTTAAGCCATAGAGGCTTGCTCATTTGTTTTAAACGTCTTAACAGGTTTGATTGATTGTGCTGAGATTTTGAATAAGAATTCCGCTCAACATTCCCGTCAGAAACTTACGACATACCTGACATGTTTTTTGTGTATAGATTTAAATTTACTTATGCTCTTAATGCACCGATTAGGCGTATTCTGAGAGAGTTAAATGAATTCAAAGACATTGATCTCTCACTACCAGGAGTGATATTAAAAAATTTAGTCTTAACATATATTTTTAACTAATAGATACTAGTTTTATTGCATAGTCGGTAAGAATATTGTGTTGTATTCCTGGACTGTTTGAATAAATGAAATGAAATGAAAATAAGTATTTTTATAGTGCACTACTTTAAGCCCACCTATAAAGCACCAAGTATAAATATACAAAAAAATCTGTTAATCTGTGGTAATCTATGGTAATAATATAGTTGTTTGTAAAATGGGTGTAATACCTATTTTATAAATTGCCTTTTTTTATTGAAAAAATTTTGAAATTTTTATATTAATTAGAGTTATAAAAAAAGTTCCAACGAGTACAGCAATTTCTCTTCAATAGTTCGAAAATCCAACAAATTGCAAAAGGAAAAATATCACGAACTCGTCCCTCCCTTTTCCCCCTTCATTAAATCGTTAATTGGGACGACTCGAGAATATAGGAGGACAACAATTTTTAATCCATATGTATTTAACAGATTTCAATGAAATTTGGTATCCAGGGGTTTTCGTTGCCAAAGATTTCGAAATTGATATCAAATTTTCAAAATTCAAAATAGCGGATACAATATGGCGGAAGATATCTTACAAAATGTATGAAGCTTGGTATCCAGAGGTTTTCGTTGTCACTGGTTTCGAAATTGATATAAAATTTTCAAAATGACGGATCCAATAGGGCGGACCTCTTTTTTTTAATTATACTAGTTTGTTATGAAACTTGGTATTCAGAGATCCTCGTTATATTTGTTTACGAAATTGAAATTATATTTTCAAAATTCAAAATAAGTTCAAATGGTGCTCATGGTAATGCATTGCGTTAAAAGTAAAACGCATATTGTTCGGAACACCATATTTGATCCGCCATTTTGAAATTTTGAAAATACATATAATATCAATTTCGAAATCAGTGACGACGAAAGGCTCTGGATACCAAGCTTCATAACAATCTATACATTTTTTAATAAATCTTCCGCCATATTGGATCCGCAATTTTTAATTTTGGAAATTTAATTTAATATTCGAATTCAGTGACGACGAACGTCCCTAATTACCAAATTTCATTGAAATCTGTCAAATACATATGGAGTAAATACCAAGCTTCATAAAAATTTATACAGTTTTGAAGAAATCGTCCGCCATATTGGATCCGCCATTTTCATTTTTTAAAATTGAATATCAATTTCGAAATCAGTGACGACGAAAAGCTCTGGATACCAAGCTTCATAACAATCTATACATTTTTTAATAAATCGTCCGCCATATTGGATACGCCAGTGTGATTTTGGAAATTTAATTTAATATTCGAAATCAGTGATGATGAAAATCCCTAAATACCAAATTTCATTGAAATCTGTCAAATACATATAGAGTAAACATTTTTGTCGTCTCATACTGTCGATTCGTCCCTATGTGCACTGTAGGGAAAATCTCAAGTTTTGAACGACAACTTAATTTTGGGTCGTAGATTATGGTTCTGTGCACCGTTTTTCCAGATCAGATAATTTTCACAAGATATTTAAAAAAAAAGTAGAATTTTTTTTGTATTTTGTTTTCATTTTGATTAAGGTTTAGTTCAGTCAACACGTCAACAAAAGCGAATATATTTTGTTTTTGTATTTTCCTTTTCAGCTGATGGTCACTTTGCCACCTATAAGCATTAAAAAATTCCTGAACAAAAATTAGTTGCGTTGGCTAACATATTAGGTTACGTTACGCAAATTAAGTCTAGACTAACTGAACCTTTAAAGCTTGTTTTTTTGCCAAAAAATTAAGCTACTAACGTTAAAAATTGATGCATCTTTTAAATGGTCAAAATAATTTTGAATGAAATAGTAGTTGGAAATAATCGGCCCTATTGTGGTTGTCGGCGTCGACGTTGATATAATGTTTTCATCAAATAATATCCCTCGTAAGTCCAACTACAGCTATACTGTGGTCAGCGTAACCGGATTTGGACTGATGAGGGTTGTTTTATTGGCGAAAAAATTAAATCGAAGTCGACGCCGCCAACTATAATAGGACCGAATATTACTCATACGCCATGTCACACCTAACCCTACTTATACATACTCGTACATATGTAGATAGCGTAGGAGTAACATGGAACAAAGAACCGTTGCACCTCGGAGGACCAGCAGATCCGTCTTTTCTCTGCCAACAACTGCAGCGCCAACCAATCTCAGATTTTTGTTGCAAAAAAGCCAGTTTTTCTTTACTAAGTACCAAGTATTCAGGTGGAAAAGGCAATTAATTTCGTCGAAAGCCAATTGGTTATAAAAGCAGTGGAATCGGAAGTAGTAAATTCAAGCCATATACAGGAATGTCGCACCCTGTTGTATCGCAAGGTCAGCTCAACTTCAGCCTTTTCTAGATTAAAGGACATAGCATCTGGAAGGTGACGAGGAAGCGGATGAGATGGCCTGCTATGGCCCTAAGATGCCAATAAAAAAGGTAGAAACCTAAACTACGATTAGGAGATCACATCAGGAAATATTTAAGTAACTTTTGCAACGAATAAGATAGTTATGAAATCTTAAAGTCATAGCGAAAAATGGAAAGCCTTCTAAAATACTTGAGGTTACGCTTATTTACCGGTGTTTGTTTATACTTCAAAATTTTACAAAATTAAAAAAATTATTACAAAGCAATTTGTACCTTTTAATATATTATTTGTAGCCAAGTTCACTGGACGGCAAGCTCGATCAGGCACCACAAAATATGTAAATATAATTATTTTTCCAACATTTGCTGCTGTCACATATGTATATACATACATATATGTAAGTATGTACATATCTCGAAAAAACCAAGCGCAAACATTCTAACAACTCAATTAAAAAGCTGCCTACAAATATTGACCCTAAAAGCTCAGAGAACTGTTTCATGCATACTTTCAGGCGCTTATGCACATTCGTATGAAATCGAGTTTTGGTAATATGTATGTATGCATACTATAAAATTCCCTTGCAATTTTCATTAGTAAATGCACGAATGTGTAAAAATATGTATTTAATTTTTTTGTATGTACTCTGTTAATATTTGCTAAAGTTGTTAATGGAAGCTTGGTAGAGCCCGCCTGGCTGTAATCATCTACCGAATGGAGTTATAAACTTTAAATGTACATAAATAAATATAAATGTATTTATGTATGTTTATGTATACCGTACGCCACAAAGTTGCCTCTTTGCCAGTTGTGTAAATACCAGCAAAACTTTCGACTACATTCCAACATATTCAGTTTGCACCACGATGTACAGTTATACATAGTACAGATGTGTGCATGCATTTGCGAAAGTCCAACAATATAAACAAAAAGTAAATTTAAAATATATTTATTTACAAATTTCAAAAGTTACTTAAGTACCTGCTCTCGAACTTATTCTGCATGCACTTTATACTCAATATTATAAATATTTTTATAGAAATAAAGTCTGTGTATACAACAAACGTATTTGTATGCTCTTGAAATTTTATAAGTACACACATCGCTCACTTTCTGGAATGACTTGATAATACAAACGAACAAAATGATTTTGTTAAATATGCCGAAAAATATGGCGAGTCTTCTCTTATGCTGTGATGAAAAAAATTTAATTTCTGCATCCTAAGCAGAGCTTTTGTCTTTTCTGCAACTTTACACTTTGAATCTCTGCTTGGTAGCCAGAAAACATAGTATATATATATACATCGAATTTCATCTTTATTTCCACAACGTCAACTCTTCAAATTTCTTCTTTCTGACTATATTTGCCATCACTGTGTGTGGCACTCCATTTGTCTTAAGGATGCAAGTAAAAAAATACATGTTTTTCGATCTGATGCATCGAAACAAAAAATCTGTGCCAAGTTATGGAACTGTTATTCCAAACTCAATTTTAAAAATTTTGTAAAAAACTATTTTTTGTTGATTTTTTATTTACAATTTTTAGGGGCTTTTACGTTGGTAGCATGAAGCCTTTGCCTGAGAAGACTCCTACTAAAATTTTCCGGAGAATAATTTTCTAGAATATATCAATCCTCCAGCGACCTTCCAAATTTGCTTTTTGTGGGATTTCTTGAAGTAAGGGTCAAAATTACCCTTTTAGGCGGGAGCTAATGGCTTAAAATGTTCTACGAAAATATTTCCCATGAAATTTTATTATATATGTCTTAACCTGTAATTTCGCTCAGGCATTTATTTTAACAATTTTTTCGACTTTTTTGAAAACTACTTAGGCCAAGTCATGAAAACTTTAGTAGGCCATAAAATAATAATACGAGCTAACTTTTGCAAATCCATCGAGTGTTTTACTACTGGATGGGTCTACTTTCAGAAAATGTTAACAAAGTCCAGGCTGGTTTCGGCTGTCGCACAATGTAATTTGAGTTTAACTTTTTAAACAGGTGGCCACTCTCTTCAAGCACCTCAAAAATAGTATTTTAAGCACAACACTTCTTTAAATAAATTCGACTTTTCAAACAGGTGGCAGCCCTCCTAAATGTAACAAAAAAATAAGGTTTATTCAAAACCATTTCGATTGATACTCATATTGAGGTAATTTATTGAACTTACTAAATAATTTGATTTTGATTTTCTTACATATGACACAAAACTAAAATCATATTACACATCTACAGGGCAAGCCCTTTCATGTGGCACCTACCTTCTTTTTCATGAAAATAAAACGAACGATACAGATTCTATGACTTAGTGTTAAATATTTAACGCAAACATCTGCGGAAGCGATTATTTGAATTTGATTTTCCTACCAGTGGTAACCCTTTTCAAAAAACTAAAACTATGTTCCAGACCCAAAGGACAAGCCTTTAATTTGACACTTCATATTTTGAAATTGAGCGAACGATAAAGATTTTATGACCTGGTGTTAAATATTTAACGCAAACATCTCCGAACTCGATTAAGAAGTTTCACTTCAAACAAATTTCGGAAAATTCGAAAAGATTCGTATTAAATCGAATTTGCACCACCAAATTTCGAATCGATTAATCGAATGGTTGGGCAATGTTCGAAATTCGGAAAAAATCGAATTTCATCCCCCCACTACCCTCCCCTACATCCCTACTACTGCGGCCTCACAATTTTCTGGTATTCAAACGATGTAAGTAAGCCCAGTTCTCGGATTGGATGAGTGCTAAGAGCTGATGAAAAACCCACATCAGACCTCAATTGAAAGGCACAGTTAACTTGACCATGCTGGCAAAAAGGAACCTTATAGACTGT
Organism: Rhagoletis pomonella; assembly: GCF_013731165.1. NCBI lineage: Eukaryota > Metazoa > Arthropoda > Insecta > Diptera > Tephritidae > Rhagoletis > Rhagoletis pomonella. The sequence continues at coordinate 30,976,262 of NW_023458560.1, forward strand.
GGATCGACCACTGTGCCTTGGAAACATCAGTATAATGAATGTTCCTATCTTTTCCAGGTTTAGATTGTTCATTCTCCCAGTTGATTTTAATTTCGGAGAGAGATTTTCAAGTTGCGTGTAAAGTTATATCTTGAAATATATAGTTTCACGAAGCTAATTCGCTTATATATGTGCGCACGATTCATAGCTATCTACGATCCTTTCCAAGGCTAGGTAGTATAATAATAGAAAATATATAGGGGTCAGTATGAGGCGTCGAGAATGCTACATCAAGTCTTCATAGAAGACTTATTTCATAAGTGTGCGTTTTGGCAAAGGCTCTATGGATTCTGAACTCGCTGCAAGGTCCATGATCCATGTGCATAATTATATCTAGGACGGTGATGGGCACCGCCTTGCCCGCGGGCAAAGCGCTTTTAAGCTTTCTATAGCTTCGTATAGCACTTTTAATCTCTTTAAAGTATTCGATGAAGGAATTTGGCGCCTTTTCCGTTCACCTGTTCTTTGGCTCAATTGAAGTAATTAAGAGAATTTGCCCTCATTGTAGCTAGGTTGTCATTCCACCACGGAATGCGTCCGTTGTTGAGCTTATTGTCTTCTAGACAGGATTCATATTAGAAGTCAAAACGATGTCAATTGCGTTAACTAATCTTAACTGAAGTTTTAAATGTTAAAATGTTTATATTCAATACCCTCTACATATCTGCACTTTTCACAAAAGATGATATTCTGATATAAAAATCCACCTAATGATGACCTTGTATAACGATTTATGTAAGAATTTACTATCAAAATGCAAAGTCATAATTACCATCAGTGATGACAGGTAAGTTTCAGATGAGTTCTAAAATCACAAAGTACTTTTTGTGAAAATTGCATATAGAGGGTATTGAATATAAGTTCTCGATATGTATGTTTCTATATAGGAATAGTGACATTTTAAGCTTATATTAGAAGAGTGTAATCTGCCATTTTTTCCGACACGGTCTGTGACTTTTGCTCATTGCCAAACACAACCCGTCAACATAGAGTCATAACTTATTAAACTGATGGCAGCAGACACATGGAAAAACAAATTTCAGTTCTTTATTTAGACAACCTGAGCACTTCACAATTTTCAAGTGTGAGTTGTACAAACATACTTACATAGTATGTTCCTGAGCAACCATGTGTTTTTTTGAAAATTTATTTTCCTTTCTTTACACAAATGGCACTTAACTCAACAAACGATTGACTATTTTCTCTTGCAAAAGTCGAATGAGTTCATATGTGCATATGTACTATGTAAATTGTCTGATTAATATTTATCTTTGCTAAAGTAATTTTGCGTCTTTTGATGAAATTTAATCGGCTTTATTACTTTTCTTGGAAATGAAGAAATTTTTATTGTACTTATTATATTTTGTCTGTGTACTAAGCATTTGTGGTTCGAAAATTTAATTTTTTGTACTATATATTATGCAGAAAAGTGGTTATTATGAAAAAAAATACCATACAATTGACTAGCTAAATATTTTTATTTTGTTCATGTTTAAAATATATATTTACCTTCAGAATACCATGTTTACGGTTGTAGAGAAATTTGTGAGAATTTAATAAAAATTCTGAACTCCATTTATACAATAATCAGTAAGGAAGTGCTTGAATGGCTATAAAAACGACTACGTCAATGCTTTTGATGCATCTCTTTAACCCATATGCGGCCATTGGTCGATTTTTCGACCAACATCTTTGAAAGTCCATATCTCTGGAGTAGAGTTTTAGTTATTAGCAGTTTTTGCAAAAATTAAATTTTGCTTTTCTTTAACGTAGAGTAAAATTTTAAATGCAGATTTTAATAAAAGGATGAAAAAAGTTAATTTTTTATGTGTTTCTTGTTTCATTAAAAACAAGAAAAATAAGAAAATAAGTGCGCCTGGGTCACACTGGAAAAGTGAAACTTAGGTTACGTACATATGCAGTTTGTCTCATAACCAATATTTATACATAGGTACTTATACATTTTATACATTTGCTTAAGGTTATATTTTTTCTATCCAGAACCCTACCTTTGCCCTTTTCGTTCTTATTACATTTATGTTATTCCGTTGTCCTTTATCTTTTTTTATACTCTATTGTTCTTATAAAAGTTAAGTGTTTAAATTTACCTTGGTCTTCATCTTTGTTTTTATCTTTTATATCTTTGCTTTTATTCTTTTCTTCATAATTTTAGCCTCGAGGCTAGCAGGGACCAGCATTGCAATTTTCTCAGATGGCCAGGCAGCGATCAAAGCACTTGGCTTTCTAAGCATCACCTCTAGCATTATAGTACAGAGAGAAAGTAGTGGCTTTAGTTTATTGGCATGTCGTTATACTATTCTAGGTGCCGGGGCACAGCAGAATTCATGGCAATGTGATGGCCGACGAGCTAGCAAGGAACGAGTCAGCTCTGGATGTCTCATAGGCAGAGGAGGTTCTTGTGCTCCTGAGCTATACCAAGAGCCGCATCTCTCAGCGCTAGCAAAAAGGTGGGGAATAGTAGGTGGAAAGACCTACATAAAGGCCTGTAGGGTCTGCAGGAGTATGTGGCCAAGTGAAACAGAGTGTATGTATTAAGGTAGTCCTTAAAATTTCAACATATAAATTTTGTATGGGGTACCCTTTTATTTGTTCTACGTACAATATAAAGACGTCCACGAAAATTTCAAAGCTTTACACAAATTTTTTGGGGTCGCTGCCAGATTTGCCATTTCTTCTTTTTAATTTCTTTAAGTTGCAAAAATTCGACCAAATTATTATTGAAACTTATTTAAATAAATTAATAAACTCGATGAGTTATAGGTAGTACAAAACAACATTTTGTCGAGTTTTTGCGATAAGAAAAAAAATTTGTTCATCAAATCCTAAAATTTCTTTAAATTTAGAAATTTTCGTGGAGGTTTTTATTTTGTGCAAGAGCAAAATGAAACGTTGGCCCATGTTTTTTTTTACATTTTTTAAACCACCAATAAAATATTGTAACACGTTTAATTTCTCTAGCATATAAGTGGAAAAACGTCGAAGCAAACCCGCGGTTAAAAGCTAGTACACATCGTATAAAATTTACTGTATAAGAAAATTTACAAAATTTTGTAAATGTTTTTTTTTTACACTTTTAAAGGCATTTATTTGAATTTGTTTCAAATTCAAAATTTTCTGCTTTCATGATAAGTGTTCATTTATCTCCATTCCAAAAGCAAAAAAAAAAGCAAATTAAAATAGCCCCAACAACAAAACAACCCCCATATTGCATTAATCAAAGCGTGTTGCGGTACTTTGCGCTGACATTTTAGCGCTCATTAATTCATTAAATGCAACATAATTAAAAGGGCAGTAATAAATTTAATTTAAATTCTTCGCCACAGTGCACTTTCCTAAATATGTACATATACACACATCCACTCATACATTTGCATGAATTTATGCTTAAATGTCAACCGAAATTAATTGCACGCTAGTAGCATATATTTAAGCGCAATTGCCTGAATTTCCACAATGCGCCTCGTTGGTTATTTTCAACTCCGTACTATAGCGGCGGCTTGCTGTTACATTTTGTTTTGTTTAATGTATGGTAATTTATTTAAAATGCGTAATACTATTATACAGTTACATAATCAAATGAGGCGCATATGTGATGGCAACGAAAAAACCAACAAAATGAGGCTTTACGCGCACAAACACACACTGACTGCCGCACATAGAGAAGGGCAGGCCAGCTGCGGAAAAGATAAGTGGGTGTATGGATGTATGTGGCTACAATTTTACTGAAAGTGAGTCAATTTTTATGTTGGCGCAATGCTCAAAATAGACGCTGCCCTGACGGCAGCAATAATTTTTTTTCTAATCAACTAATTTAAAGACTACATTGAAATAAATGCAGCAAGTTAAGGTTTCCAATTTTCATACTCATTTCACACAAAGAAACAATTCGTAGCTTAGAAGTATAAAGAAGCGTCTGTGAAGTGCAAAACGAAAGCGTATTCAAAAGAAACATACAGACTTTAAAGTGCTTTAAATCAAATGTATTTTAAAGTAGTTGAAATCAAATGCAGACTTGGACTATTGACTGCTTCCTAGGACATCGCCATGTTAAATAAATCAGTACGTTGTAGTTTCAAATTAGTTTCAAATTAATATAATTTCCTGCTGGGTGTTTACTTATACATATACCTACATACCTAGATGCACGTGTCTGTGTGACCAAGTTGAGATGAATTTACGTAGCCACTTCCGACGTAGTAAAGAAGGAAAAATCAGGCAAAAAAAATGCTACAGTAAAAAGTTTAATGCGTTTACACATTTGTTGTAGTTACTCGGTGTTACTGAGTTAATGGTGCTTTTATATATTTGTTATTCTTGTTGCTGTAACACGTATAATATTGTCGACGAAATGCAATAAAACACTTAAATGACTTTTTAATGGCTAAAATGTAATTATTGACATGCACTTAATTATGTTTAATTGAAATTGTGGCTTTTGCACCACTTGCTGTGTAACAAACAACAAAAAAAAACCAACGCACTCGTACAATGATAAGGCTATTATGCATACGAGTAGAAATAAGAGTGAACTTTTTTGTTGTTTAATTTTCTGCAACAATGGCTAACGCTGCTAATGTGACAATGTTTGTTAATGTCCTTGACAAAAAGGCGCTTCTTGATGATTTAAACGAAGTTGAATGAGATTTTTGAATGCATTGAGATATTTACTGCCGATGCTATATTTATGTGAACAATAAGGTATTATCAGTGATGTGTTGCGCAAAATTTATAAAAACTAAAGCATATCAAGCCTTTGGGGAGTAACAATCATGGCCTCCTCAGTGAGTGTTTGCATTAGCAGGGAATGTTAATTTAAAGACCGGGAACTGCAAATTTATGTAGTTGATTTTTTGACATATTTTAACGGTTAATTTTGAAAAAAAAAACACTAACATTTTTTTTTCATAGTTCGGAATATATTTTTATGTATACTTATTCGCTAGAATGTTCCGTATATTAAGCTGACCAAACGTCTTCCTTTCAGGAGGATTGTCCTCCTCAAAAATTTTGTCCTTCTCTATCCTCCCTTTGAGCAAAAATGTCCCCCTTGTCCTCCTTTTCAAGTTGTATAGCAGTGATGAAGTTTTCAAAAAATTTCGTTCAGAATATTATTATTTCGTTATCGTACACAATCATTGTATTTAAAAGGCATTGTTCAACTTTAATTTAAATGATGTAATAAGCTTTTGATTCAACTAATCGCCTGGGAAAGTTGAAACGTTTGAACGCCTTTTAGCCTTAATCAATAATATTTTACCCTTTACAACACTGACATACTAGCTAACTACGCGTCTCCACAGGCGAAAATTATTGCCTACCATATGTCATTTTGTTTGCCAGATATGTATAAATTTTATCAGTTGATAAAAGATTTTGTAAAATGGCTTAAAATAAGTATGTTCGCTGCATTGGAGAGCGATCTGCTTAAAAGATTTTAGAAAATGCGTTATTTCACATACAAGTACGTAATCAAAAGTAACACAGGCCTATGTTTTTCCCCTTGGAAGTGTATTTCAGGATTACGATTACACTTATCTTTGGCCTTAAATTTTTAAGACTAGTATTATTATTATCATAATGGTAACATTGGCGGCCGCTGTGGCGTAGTGATAAGCAGTGCGCGCTTCCACTCCGCAGCACCAGGGTTCAAGCCCTGGTCAAAGCAACATCGCAAAAAAATTTTGTAAAACGGGTTTTTTCTTAACAGCGGTCGCCCCTCGGCAGGCAATGGCAAAATCCCGAGTGTATTTCTGCCATGAAAAACAGCTTTACATAAAAAATGAAATGACAAAAAACATACAAACGATCCAAATGTTATATATATAATTCACATCAATTTTGCATTAGTTAATTAAATTATACCTTTCAAACAGATGGCAGCCCTCTTGTAAAGTATTTTCAAGCTAAACTCTTGTTAAGACTCCTTTGTTTAACATTGCGATACATATTTTAATCAAGTGATAAATTGAGTTGAGTTTGATTTTTTAAACATGTGGCAACTTCACTAAATATAGTTCAGAAATGAAAGTTTTTGAAACCCCTAGATACCCAAATTTTAATAATTCATTTAACTTATTAAATATTTTCCATCACCTCAAAAATAGCCTCAGCGTTGAAAATAAAGATTTCTTAACACACTTTTGTTTGAAATTCCATATAATTTGTGTATAAGTAGTATAGTAGATGTTTTTAAATTCGTTTAGGCCTTTAATGCGTAATCTACCGGCCTTTGCATTTCGAAAGAATTGTTACTTTTTTACCACTGAAATATATGTTTTTAATTCTTTGGGACCTTTGTGGGATAAATTTGTAAGATGTAAGTAATTTAGGAATTTTTTCCAACGTTCGTGGGTAATTTAGCAAAGAATGCCTGGCATCACTGGTTATAATACCATTTCATGTTTACGAAAGGTAAAAAAATGTAAAAAGCTCATTCCCATGTTCGGTAAAAAAAAACAAAAACCGAATCGCATTGTAATAATATTTTAGATTCGAAGGTGTACGGCGAACTTTATTTTGCTGGTGCGGTCTAATGTACACCCTCTTACTTTGACATGACTGCAAACTGTACTCCAAACACGATTTGGGTTAAATCAATAAAGCTGTTAAATCGGCATGACCGCTGCTGACGCATTGCTGATACAATGAGAAAGCTAATTTCTATGCTAAGGCCAGTTAAAAATATGTTACTACATTAGAAGTGCACACTGACATGCAATTACACATACTACATATGTATCTATGTTTGTAAATAAATACTCGTACATAGCAACTTAACAAATATCAGCACTGATATCTGTTGAATAAGTAACTTGGTACACAGGAAAGTTGTTCCCATTGAAATCATAAAATAATTGCAGTAACCTTTATAAAACAATGTTAAGGTACACGAAAACTGAAATCTGCTTGAAGCCTGCTGTACTTGCTGTTTTTTTTTGGTCGAATGTTATCTACCAAAAAAAAATATATTTTCTTTTAACGTTCGCCCATCGGCAGATAATAGCAAACGTCAGGTAATGCTTCAGATAAGGAGAACCATCCTAATAAAAAACAGTTTGTATAAAAAA
>NW_023458560.1:30983488-30991555 GCF_013731165.1 Rhagoletis pomonella
TTAAAAAAAAAGGTATCAAGCTCTTAAAAAATCACCCGTTACATATACATACATACCTAGATGCACGTGTCTGTGTGACCAAGTTGAGATGAATTTGCGTAGCCACTTCTGACGTAGTAAAGAAGGAAAAATCAGGCAAAAAATTGCTAGAGTAAAAAGTTTAATGCGTTTACACATTTGTAGTAGTTACTCGATGTTACTGAGTTAATGGTGCTTTTATATTTGTTATTCTTGTTGCTGTAACACGTATAATATTGTCGACGAAATGCAATAAAACACTTAAATGACTTTTTAATGGCTAAAATGTAATTATTGACATGCACTTAATTATATTTAATTGAAATTGTGGCTTTTGCACCACTTGCTGTGTAACAAACAGCAACAAAACCAACACACTCGTACAATGATAAGGCTATTATGCATACGAGTAGAAATAAGAGTGAACTGTTTTGTTGTTTAATTTTCTGCTACAATGGCTAACGCTGCTAATGTGATAATGTTTGTTAATGTCCTTGACAAAAGGCGCTTCTTGATGATTTAAACGAAGTTGAATGAGATTTTTGAATGCATTGAGATATTTACTGCCGATGCTATGTTTATGTGAACAATAAGGTATTATCAGTGATGTATTGAATGCCCGGGGCATCCCTTACCATAAAGAAATGCCGTTTTTAAATCAATTAAATAGAATATCGTTAATCGAGCCCTTGCGATTCGATTTTTTGTCGATTTTTTAGTTCGGATTCGATTTGTAAATCGATCCAAAAAATTCGAGAATCGACATTCGATTTTTTCTCAAATGATGCATATCTCATTGCATTAGAAAACCTGGAAAAATTAAAGGAAATTAGAATTTGAGAAGGTAAAAAAATTAAGTTCGCTTGCCACCTGCCCCCTCTCATATCTCCGACATGAAAGAGCAAAGACCAAAGAATCCAATGACCTACCCCCGTTTCTACTCGGATTACAGGGCTTCTCAGGGAAACTTCTTGAAAACATTATAAACATATTAAAAATACACCCACTAAATAGTATTTTTTTTTTTCTAAACTGGTTAGATTTTACATCTGCTGTAATTAAGGATATTTGCACTAGTTTATTTAACAAAAAGTAGCCAAAGCGCAAATTTATAAAAAGTAAAGCATATCAAGCCTTTGGGGAGTAACAATCATGGCCTCCTCAGTGAGTGTTTTCATTAGCAGGGAATGTCAATTTAAAGACTGGGAACTGCAAATTTATGTAGTTTATTCTTTTACATTTTTTTTACGGTTAATTTTGAAAAAAAAAACACTAACATTTTTTTTTTCATAGTTCGGAATATATTTTTATGTACACTTATTCGTTGGAATGTTCCGTATATTAAGCTGACCAAACGTCCTCCTTTGAGGAGGATTGTCCTCCTCAAAAATTTTGTCCTTCTCTGTCCTCCTTTTGAGCAAAAATGTCCCCCTTGACCTCCTTTTCAAGTTGCATAGCAGTGATGAAATTTTCAAAAAATTTCGTTCAGAATATTATTATTTCGTAATCGTACACAATCATTGTATTTAAAAGGCATTGTTCAACTTTAATTTAAATGATGTAATAAGCTTTTGATTCAACTAATCGCCTGGGAAAGTTGAAACGTGTAAACGCCTTTTAGCCTTAATCAATAATATTTTACCCTTTACAACACTGAAATACTAGCTAACGACGCGTCTCCACAGGCGAAAATTATTGCCTACCATATGTCATTTTGTTTAAAATACTTAAATACCATTATTATTATTATAATGGTAACATTGGCGGCCGCTGTGGCGTAGTGATAAGCAGTGCGCGCTTTCACTCCGCAGCACCTGGGTTCAAGCGCTGGTCAAAGCAACATCGCAAAAAACTTTTGAAAAAATGTGTTTTCTTAACAGCGGTCGCCCCTCGGCAGGCAATGGCAAAATCCCGAGTGTATTTCTGCCATGAAAAACAGCTTTACATAAAAAATGAAATGACAAAAAAACATACAAACGATCCAAATGTTCAGACTAAATATTTCTTAACACTCTTTCGTTTGACTCCCGTATTTATATGATTCACATCAATTTTGCATTAGTTAATTAAATTAAACCTTTCAAACAGATGGCAGTCCTCTTGAAAAGTATTTTCAAGCTAAACTCTTGTTAAGACTCCTTTGTTTAACATTGCGATACATATTTTAATTAAGTGATAAATTAAGTTGAGTTTGATTTTTTAAACATGTGGCAACTTCACTAAATATAGTTCAGAAATAAAGATTTTTGAAACCCCTAGATACCCAACTTTTAATAATTCATTTAGCTTATTAAATATTTTCCATCACCTCAAAAATAGCCTCAGCGTTGAAAATAAAGTTTTCTTAACACACTTTCGTTTGACATTTCATATAATTTGTGTATAAGTAGTATAGTAGATGTTTTAAAATTCGTTTAGGCCTTTAATGCGTAATCTACCGTCCTTTGCATTTCGAAAGAATTGTTACTTTTTTACCACTGAAATATATGTTTTTAATTCTTTGGGACTTTTGTGGGATAAATTTGTAAGATGTGAGTAACTGAGGGATTTTTCCAACGTTCGTGGGTAATTTAGCAAAGAATGCCTGGCATCACTGGTTATAATGCCATTTCATGTTTACGAAAGGTATAAAAATGTAAAAAGCTCATTCCCACGTTCGGTAAAAAAAAAGCAAAAACCGAATCGCATTGCAATAATATTTTAGATTCGAAGGTGTACGGCGAACTTTATTTTGCTGGTGCGGTCTAATGTACACCCTCTTACTTAGACATGACTGCAAACTGTACTCGAAACACGATTTGGGTTAAATCAATAAAACTGTTAAATCGGCATGATCGCTGCTGACGCATTGCTGATAAAATGAGAAAGCTAATTTCTATGCTAAGGCCAGCTAAAAATATGTTACTACATTAGAAGTGCACACTGACATGCAATTATACATACTACATATGTATCTATGTTTGTAAATAAATACTCGTACATAGCAACTTAACAAATATCAGCACTGATGTCTGTTGGATAAGTAACTTGGTACACAGGAAAGTGAATTTGCTTGTTTGTTTGTTCTGTTGAAGTATGTAATGTTAGCCTAAGTTAAATTTCCCTTCACATCAATTGTCAAATAGATGGCGCTATAATGTATTTGCTTTTGCCTTTATCCTTTATTTTTTTTTTTTGCATTTTCTTGTTTTTGACAGCCAGTGTGCTTATCAGATTTTCCTTTTATATTTTGCTGAATCATTAATATAGATATATATATAAAACTTTGTATAAAGAAACGTTAGTATAAAATATACAGCTTCTTCGAACTGATTAAGGGTTTGTTCTTTTTCTTGCTAAGAAATACTTTAACAGGTTATGGGCGCAGTGAACGCATGTTATAGAAGCAAGAAAAGTGCATTTACGTAAATTAGAAGTTTCTCGTAGCAGTTTGTTCTTTTTTTCGATATGGATTTGGCAAAACATATTAAACCTCTGACTGGCGAAGCAGACTGGCCGATTTGGAAAAGAAAAATTAGAGACCTGCTGGATTACCATGAAGGTGCTCTAGATGCAATTGACGGCAGACTAGTCCAACCTGAACCAGTAGCAGAAACTGCATCAGAAGCACAAAAGAAAAAGAACAAAGAAGCGGGAGATCTATATCGCAAGGCAAATAGTTATGCAAAGTCCATGATTTCAAGCTCAGTAGCAGACGTAGTGTATCAGAAAATAATGGATAAAAAAACTGCGCATGAAACGTGGCTGGCTCTTAAATTGAATTTTGAAGCATCGTCAAAAGATCAATTGTTTAAAATATGTACAGAGTCTTTTGCATTTGATTGGCGTAATGGCGAAGACGTTTCGACACACGTTGCAAAGTTAAGAAATCTATGGAACGAGCTAAATAATGGCTTGAAATCAAAGAACGAAAATGAACTTCCTGGCCTTATTCTTGTTTGTAAAGTTTTACAAATTTTGCCTAGTGAATTCGAGAATTTCAGATCCAGTTGGATGCTATTGTCGAAAGATGAAGAAAGAACGTTCGAAGAATTGATCACACAGTTGTGTATGTATGAAAGAAACTTTAGAAAGACAGCTGATGCCACTACTGGAGAAGCACTTGCTGTGAAAAGCGGAAAACCCAAACCACGTATATCATTTCAAAGGTCAAAAGACAACGATATTTGTAACTATTGCAAGAAGAAGGGGCATTGGGTAACCACATGCAAAAAGTGGATTGCTGATGGCCGACCACCAAAGAGCGACGCTCAGAGCAACGTCGTAGTTACGAATGTAGCCCTGTGTGCAATCAATGAAGTTGAGTCATGTTCATCAGGGTGGTGGATCGACAATGGTGCTACAAAGCATGTGACGAACAGCCCGGACCAGTTTGTAGAGTTTCAAAAGTTTCGCAGTCCACGTGTAATCATAGCCGCAGGAAAATAATCCCTTGAAGCCGTTGGACAAGGAGTTATACGTATTTCATCGTTCACTGAGAATGGAACTATGGAGATGACTCTGACCAACGTCTGGTATGTTCCGAAAATTTCTAAAAATCTTTTTTCAGTTTTAGCAGCCCAAGACAGAAATGGAAATATTAGGTTCCACTCAACTTCAACTAAATGCTGGTTGGAGATAAATGGTAAAACAGTGTTGTGCGGAAATCGTGAGAGAGGCGGGTCTCTGTACAAGGCAGCTATCGAACCATTAAATGTTGAAAACGTCGAGAGGGTTACTATTGCTGAAGCAGAGACATCAATATTGCAGCTATATCACGAGAGGTGGGGTCACCAAGACAAGCGACACGTACGAGACATGCTCAAAAGAGAATTGGGCATCACAGTTAAGTTGCAACAAGAAGTATGCGAGCCCTGTATTTATGGAAAAGCGCATCGTCTACCCTTTGGTACTAGAGCGAAGGTTACTAAAGCAGGCGAACTTTTCTCCGCTGATGTTGTAGGTCCATTCTGTGAATCGTTTAGCAAGAAACGATTTCTGGTTGTGTTCAAAGACAGTTATACAAAATTTCGTTATGGTTTTGTAAGTAAACATAAATCCGAGGTGATAACAGTTTTGAAGCAGGGTATAGCACATACGAAAACGCTTGGACACAAGATTAAAGAGCTACTTAGTGACAATGGGGGAGAGTTTGATTCCAAAGAAGTAAAACGCCTTTTGGCACAAAACGGAATAGTACAGAGATTAACTGCCCCATATACGCTCCAACAAAATGGCTGTAGCGAACGTGAAAATAGGACAATTGTCGAGATGGCAAGGACCTTTAAATATTCGAATTGGGAAAATAAATTTCCAGATGAAATATGGGCTGAGCTAGTGATGTCAGCAATTTACATTCTAAACAGAACCGGAATGTCTTCAGAAGATGGCGCAAGTCCCTTCGAGTTGTGGGTCAAAAAGAAACCTAGAATCAAACATTTACGTATCATTGGGTCTACTTGCTATGTCCACGTACCAGCTGAAAAAAGAAAGAAAATGGATAAGAAGGCAGAAAAAGGTTTACTGGTAGGGTATGATGGAGATGAGCGGTACCGAATATACATTCCGAGCAACAACAAAGTTATCCTGTCCAGAGATGTGCAATTCGATGAAAGACAAACAGAATGTGAGTATCAAGCTAAGCTTCCGTTTAGGGATATTGAAAAAGATCACAAGCAAGGAGTAGAAAGTGAAGTCGGGCCTCAAATTAAGGACATTGACGAAGAACGCATGCAAAAAGATGAACGTGAAGACGACCTCGATACAAAGATCGTTGAAGAGGACGGTTTTCAGTCACTAAGCGATGACGAAGAAGAGTCAAAGAGTAGCTCCGAAGAACAAGATCCGCAAATTACCAGAAGTGTATTGAGAAGAAGGTCAGCTTTAAAGAAGCCAAAGCACCTCGAAAACTTTGTTATGTCCGTAGAGGAAATCCACAGTTAATTGAGTGAATCCCCTGATACTTTTGAAAAGGCTCTTGAGAGCGGCGATGCAATTGATTGGAGAAAAGCCATGGATCGCGAAATGGCCTCGTTAAAAGAGAATAAAACATGGACTTTAACCGAACTGCCACAAGATGTAAGGGCAATTCCATGCAAATGGGTGTTCCGGCTTAAGAAAAATCCTGATGAAAGCATAGACAAATATAAAGCGAGGTTGGTTGTGAAGGGCTTCAATCAGCGTCAAGGCATAGATTACAGCGAAACATTTAGTCCAGTAGCGAGAATGGGAACAATTCGCTCAATCCTAAGTATTGCAGCCAGTGAGAGAATGCATTTAAAACAGTTCGATGTATCAACAGCGTTTTTATATGGAGAGCTCGAAGAGAACGTGTTTATTAAACAGCCACAAGGGTATGAGGACGGGACCAGTAAGGTATGTAAGCTGCAGAAAAGCCTATATGGTCTCAAGCAAGCACCTAGATGCTGGAACAAACGCTTCGGAGGCTTCCTTGAAAAGCATGAGTTCAAGGCCAGTGACGCTGATCCGTGCTTGTACATTCGAGAAAGATGTGGTCAAAAACTCATTCTGGTAATTTACGTGGATGATGGTCTTCTAGCTGCATCAGATCCACGTGAGTTGGAGACATTTATTGGTGAGTTGAAAACAGAGTTCAAAATTGTTTCAAATTAGGCAAGTTCTAGGGTCTAGAAATTGAGCTAAAAGAAGATTTTATTAAGATTAATCAAAAATCATACGCAAAGAAAATTTTAGAACGTTTCAACTTTTCCGAATGCAAACCTGTTTCAACTCCAATACTCAAAGATGCAGAAAGCTGCGCACCAGGGAAAGATGACAAATCAACAAAATTTCCCTACAGACAAGCTGTAGGAGCACTGATGTACCTAATGCTGGGCACACGGCCGGACTTGGCGTACAGTGTGGGCTTTATTTCCAGAGCATTGGAAAATCCTACTCATGAGGACATAGTACGAGTCAAGAGAGTTTTTCGGTACATAGCAGGAACTTTAGATCTTGGAGTAGTCTACCGGTACAACAAAGATGTAGGTCTTTTAGAGGTCTACAGCGATGCTGATTTTGGAGGGTGCATGAAGACTGCCCGCTCGACGTCAGGAGTAGTGGTAAAATATGCAGGAGGTGCGATTTCTTGGTTCAGTCAACGACAAGCGATTGTGGCAACTTCCACAACTGAAGCAGAAATTATAGCAGCAAACGAGGTAGCCAAAGAACCAATATGGTTAAGCAGACTTTTCAGAGGAATCATAAAGCTTAAAGCTGTTCCCATCGTTCTAGTTGATAACTCTGCAGCAGTTAGATTAGCTCAAAATCCAGAATTTCACCGCCGAACCAAACATATTTCCATAAAGCACTTTTTCATCAGAGAGAAGGTGACAGAAGGCAAATTGTGTATCCAACAAATCTCAACAGAACATCAATTAGCAGATATAATGACTAAACCGTTGCCGAAAACGAGACTCAAAATTCTATCACTGAAGATGGGACTCACATAAATCATAAAGGCGACTCAGAAATTATGTTATAATACATTTTATTTCAAATTTAACTATAATTAACAAGGGAAAGTGTTGAAGTATGTAATGTTAGTCTAAGTTAAATTTCCCTTCACATCAATTGTCAAATAGATGGCGCTATAATGTATTTGCTTTTGCCTTTATCCTTTATTTTTTTTTTTGCATTTTCTTGTTTTTGACAGCCAGTGTGCTTATCAGATTTTCCTTTTATATTTTGCTGAATCATTAATATAGATATATATATAAAACTTTGTATAAAGAAACGTTAGTATAAAATATACAGCTTCTTCGAACTGATTAAGAGTTTGTTCTTTTTCTTGCTAAGAAATACTTTAACATGTTCCCATTGAAATCAAAAAATAATTTCAGTAACCTTTATAAAACAATGTTAAGGTATACGAAAACTGAAATCTGCTTGAAGCCTGCTGTACTTGCTGTTTTTTTTTTGGTCGAAAGTTATCTACCAAAAAAAAATATATTTTCTTTTAACGTTCGCCCATCGGCTGATAATAGCAAACTTCAGGTAATGTTTCAGATAAGGAGAACCATCCTAATAAAAAACAGTTTGTATAAAAAA
>NW_023458560.1:30991655-31002243 GCF_013731165.1 Rhagoletis pomonella
ATGCATGAAAATCCTAACCTCAAAAAAATCACCCGTTATAAGTCAACACCCAGCAGGAAATTAAATTAATTTGAAACTAATTTGAAACTACTTTATTTTCAATAATAACTAATCGAAATTCTCACTTTTTCGCCTGCAACGTACTTATTTATTTAAAATGGTGATGTCCTAGGAAGCAGTCAATAGTCCAAGTCTGCATTTGATTTCAACTACTTTAAAATACATTTGATTTAAAGCACTTTAAAGTCAGTATGTTTCTTTTGAATACGCTTTCGTTTTGCACTCCACAGACACATCTTCATACTTCTAAGATACGAATTGTTTCTTAGTGTGAAATGAGTATGCAAATTGGAAACCTTTACTTGCTGCATTTGTTTCAAAGTAGTCTTTAAATTAGTTGATTAAAAAAAAATTACTGCTTCCGTCAGGACAGCGTCTATTTTGAGCATTGCGCCAACATAAAAAGTGACTCACTTTCAGTAAAATTGTAGCCACATACATCCATACACCCACTTATCTTTTCCGCAGCTGGCCTTCCCTTCTCTATGTGCGGCAGTCAGTGTGTGTTTGTGCGCGTGAAGCCTCATTTTGTTGGTTTTTTCGTTCCCATCACATATGCGCCTCATTTGATTATGTAACTGTATAATAGTATTACACATTTTAAATAAATTACCATACATTAAACAAAACAAAATGTAACAGCAAGCCGCCGCTATAGTACGGAGTTTAAAATAACCAACGAGGCGCATTGTGGAAATTCAGGCAATTGCGCTTAAATATATGCTACTAGCCTGCAATTAATTTCGGTTGACATTTAAGCATAAATTCATGCAAATGTATGAGTGGATGTGTGTATATGTATTTAGGAAAGTGCACTGTGGCGAAAAATTTAAATTAAATTTATTACTGCCCTTTTAATTATGTTGCATTTAATGAATGAATTAATGAGCGCTAAAATGTTAGCGCAAAGTACCGCAACACGCTTTGATTAATGCAATATGGGGGTTGTTTTGTTGTTGGGGCTATTTTCATTTGCTTTTTTTTTGCTTTTGGAATGGAGATAAATGAACACTTATCATGAAAGCAGAAAATTTTAAATTTTAAACAAATTCAAATAAATACCTTTAAAAGTGTAAAAAAAAAACATTTAAAAAATTTTTTAAGTTTTCTTATACAGTAAATTTTATACGATGTGTACTAGCTTTTAACCGCGGGTTTGCTTCGACGTTTTTCCACTAATATGCTAGAGAAATTAAACATGTTACAATATTTTATTGGTGGTTTAAAAAATGTAAAAAGAACATGGGCCAACCTTTCATTTTACTCTTGCACAAAATAAAAACATCCACGAAAATTTCTAAATTTAAAAAAATTTTAGGATTTGATGAACAAATTTTTTTTTATCGCAAAAATTCGACAAAATTTTGTTTTGTACTACCTATAACTCATCGAGTTTATTAATTTATATAAATAAGTTTCAATAATAATTTGGTCGAATTTTCGCAACTTAAAGAATTTAAAAAGAAGAAATTGCAGCGACCCCAGTTTTATATTGTACGTAGAACCCCCTTTATTTGTTATACAAAATTTATATGTTGAAATTTTAAGGACTACCTTAATACATGCACTCTGTTTCACATACTCCTGCAGACCCTACAGGCCTTTATGTAGGCCTTTCCACCTACTATTCTCCACATTTTTTTAGCGCTGCGAGATGCGGCCCTTGGTATAGCTCAGGAGCACAAGAACCTCCTCTGCCTATGAGACATCCAGAGCTGACTCGTTCCTTGCTAGCTCGTCGGCCATCACATTGCCATGAATTCTGCTGTGCCTCGGAACCTAGAATAGTGTAACGACATGCCAATAAACTAAAGCCACAACTTTCTCTCTGTACTATAATGCTGAGGTGATGCTTAGAAAGCCAAGTGCTTTGATCGCTGCCTGGCTATCTGAGAAAATTGCAATGCTGGTCCCTGCTAGCCTCGAGGCTAAAATTATGAAGAAAAGAATAAAAGCAAAGATATAAACGATAAAAACAAAGATGAAGACCAAGGTAAATTTAAACACTTAACTTTTATAAGAACAATAGAGTATAAAAAAGATAAAGGAAAACAGAATAACATAAATGTAATAAGAACGAAAAGGGCAAAGGTAGGGTTCTGGATAGAAAAAATATAACCTTAATCAAATGTACATATGTATAAATATTGGTTATGAGACAAACTACATATGTACGTAACCTAAGTTTCACTTTTCCAGTGTGACCCAGGCGCACTTATTTTCTTATTTTTCTTGTTTTTAATGAAACAAGAAACACATAAAAAATTAATTTTTTTCATCCTTTTACTAAAATCTGCACTTAAAATTTTACTCTACGTTAAAGAAATGCAAAATTTAATTTTTGCAAAAACTGCTAATAACTAAAACTTTACTCCAGAGATATGGACTTTCAAAGATGTTGGTCGTAAATCGACCAATGGCCGCATATGGGTTAAAGAGATGCATGAAAAGCATTGACGTAGTCGGTTTTATAGCCCTTCAAGCACTTCCTTACTGATTATTGGATAAATGGAGTTCAGAATTTTTATTAAATTCTCACAAATTTCTCTACAACCGTAAACATGGTATTCTGAAGGTAAATTTATATTTTAAACATGAATAAAATTAAAATATTTAGCAAGTCAATTGTATGGTATTTTTTTTTCATAATAACCACTTTTATGCATAATATATAGTACAAGAAATTAAATTTTCGAACCACAAATGCTTAGTACACAGACAAAATATAATAAGTACAAATAAATTTCTTCATTTCCAAGAAGAGTAATAAAGCCGATTAAATTTCATCAAAAGACGCAAAATTACTTTAGCAAAGATATTACAAAGATATTTACATAGTACATATGCACATATGAACTCATTCGACTTTTGCAAGAGAAAATAGTCATTTTGTTGAGTTAAGTGCCATTTGTGTAAAGAAAGGAAAATAAATTTTCAACAAAACACATGGTTGCTCAGGAACATACTATGTAAGTATGTTTGTACAACTTACACTTGAAAATTGTGAAGTGCTCAGGTTGTCTAAATAAAGAACTCAAATTTGTTTTTCCATGTGCCTGTTACCATCAGTTTAATAAGTTACGACTCTATGTTGACGGCTTGTGTTTGGCAATGAGCAGAAGTCATAGGCCGTGTCGGAAAAAATGGTAGATTACATTCTTCTAATATAAGCTTAAAATGTCTCTATTCTTATATAGAAACATACATATCGAGAGCTTATATTCAATACCCTCTATATGCAATTTTCACAAAAAAAACTTTGTGATTTTAGAACTCATCTGAGACTTACCTGTCATCACTGATGGTAATTATGACTTTGCATTTTGATAGTAAATTCTTACATAAATCGTTATACAAGGTCATCATTAGGTGGATTTTTATATCAGAATATCATCTTTTGTGAAAAGTGCAGATATGTAGAGGGTATTGAATATAAACATTTTAACATTTAAAACTTCAGTTAAGATTAGTTAACGCAATTGACATCGTTTTGACTTCTAATATGAATCCTGTCTAGAAGACAATAATCTCAACAATGGACGCATTCCGTGGTGGAATGACAACCTAGCTACAATGAGGGCAAAAGCTCTTAATTACTTCAATTGAGCCAAAGAACAGGTGAACGGAAAAGGCGCCAAATTCCTTCATCGAATACTTTAAAGAGATTAAAAGCTCCCAGATCAGCGATGTGCAGAGAGAGCTTTTACACAAAATGTATAGAAAGCTTAAAAGCGCTTTGCCCGCGGGCAAGGCGGTGCCCATCACGGTCCTAGATATATTTATGCACATGGATCATGGACCTTGCAGCGAGTTCAGAATCCATAGAGCCTTTGCCAAAACGCATACTTATGAAATAAGTCTTCTATGAAGACTTGATGTAGCATTCTCGACGCCTCATACTGACCCCTATATATTTTCTATTATTTCTATCTAGCCTTGGAGGGCATCGTAGATAGCGATGAATCCTGCGCACATATATAAGTAAGTTGAAATGCTAGAAACATGTTTTTAATACCACAGCCTCCATTTTTACCGGTTGGAAGCTAATTTGGAGGAAATATTGCTTAAGACACAATTGGCAAACAGAAATTGAGTCTACGCAGTCCAAGCTTAGCCTGCGTAGTCATCACAAGTGGAGCCATCAATCCTCAAGGTTTTCGAACATAAGAAAGACCTGCGGTTTAGCTTCGTGAAACTATATCTTTCAAGATATAACTTTACACGCAACTTGAAAATCTTTCTCCGATATGAAAACCAACTGACAGAATGAACAATCAAAACCTTGCAAAGATATGAACATTCATTATACTGATGGTTCCAAGGCACAGTGGTCGATCCACAGTCTATAAGGTTCCTTTTTGCCAGCATGGTCAAGTTAACTGTGCCTTTCAATTCAGGTCTGATGTGGGTTTTTCATCAGCTCTAGGCACTCATCCAATCCAAGAACTGGGCTTATTTACATCGGTTGAATACCAGAAAATTGTGAGGCCGCAGTAGTAGGGATGGGTAGTGGGGGGATGAAGTTCGATTTTTTCCGAATTTCGAACATTGCCCAACCATTCGATTAATCGATTCAAAATTTGGTGGTGCAAATTCGATTTAATACGAATCTTTTCGAATTTTCCGAAATTTGTTTGAAGTGAAACTTTTTAATCGAGTTCGGAGATGTTTGCGTTAAATATTTAACACCAAGTCATAAAATCTGTATGGTTCGCTCAATTTCAAAATATGAAGTGTCAAATTAAAGGCTTGTCCTTTGGGTCTGGAAAATAGTTTTAGTTTTATGAAAAGGCTTGCCACAGGTTAGAAAATCAAATTCAAATAATCGCTTCCGCAGATGTTTGCGTTAAATATTTAACACTAAGTCATAGAATCTGTATCGTTCGTTTGATTTTCAAAAAGGAGGTAGGTGCCAAATGAAAGGGCTTGCCCTGTAGATGTGTAATATGATTTTAGTTTTGTGCCATATGTAAGAAAATCAAAATCAAATTATTTAGTAAGTTCAATAAATTACCTCAATATGAGTATCAATCGAAATGGTTTTGAATAAACTTTATTTTTTTATTACATTTAGGAGGGCTGCCACCTGTTTGAAAAGTCGAATTTATTTAAAGAAGTGTTGTGCTTAAAATACTATTTATGAGGTGCTTGAAGAGAGTGGCCACCTGTTTAAAAAGTTTTACTCAAATTACATTGTGCCACAGCCGAAACCAGCCCGGACTTTGTTAACATTTTCTGAAAGTATACCCATCCAGTAGTAAAACACTCGATGGATTTGCAAAAGTTAGCTCGTATTTTTATTTTATGGCCTACTAAAGTTTTCATGTCTTGGCCTAAGTAGTTTTCAAAAAAGTCGAAAAAATTGTTAAAATAAATGCCTGAGCGAAATTACAGGTTAAGACATATATAATAAAATTTCATGGGAAATATTTTCGTAGAACATTTTAAGCCATTAGCTCCCGCCTAAAAGGTTAATTTTGACCCTTACTTCAAGAAATCCCACAAGAAGCAAATTTGGAAGGTCGCTGGAGGATTGATATATTCTAGAAAATTATTCTCCGGAAAATTTTACTAGGGGTCTTCTCAGGCAAAAGCTTCATGCTACCAACGTAAAAGCCTCTAAAAGTTGTAAATAAAAAATCAACAAAAAATAGTTTTTTTACACAATTTTTAAAATTGAGTTTGGAATAACAGTTCCTTCTTGGCACAGAATTTTTGTTTCGATGCATCAGATCGAAAAACATGTATTTTTTTACATGCATCCCTAAGACAAATGGAGTGCCCCACACAGTGATGGCAAATTTAGTCAGAAAGAAGAAATTTGAAGAGTTGACGTTGTGGAAATAAAGATTAAATTCGATTTTTTCTAGAAAAGTTTCAAGTTAAAAATTTACGCTTTTTTAGCGTTGAATCGCACAGTTCCGGACATTTGCCCATATGTACATGCATATCTTCATAAGCATATGTCATAAATTTGAAAACTCGTTTTAAATTCGACTGAGGTGAAAGCATGTGAACAGCTGATGAACAAACAGCTTAAGGCTTAATATTCATTAAATTCATTCATCATGTGTAGTTAAATAAATATGTATAGAGTATGAGTAATTTGTAGACACATAATACGTTCGTATCCCTCGTTTTCTAGAAGATCGACGTAACACAAAAAACCAAGAACGCGAGAAAAACGATTTTGCACTCTGTAAACAAGGGGTTTCTGCCTTGAATACAAATATAGTAAATAATAAAAGAAGTTAAGGAAAAGCCATATATCTATTAGAAAAATGTTTTCCAGAGTTGCAGTAGTAAATAAATAATTCAGTTTCTTTCTTTGACGAAGGAGCTTAGTTTGGTTACTTACTATGTTTTCTGGCTACCAAGCAGAGATTCAAAGTGTAAAGTTGCAGAAAAGACAAAAGCTCTCCTTAGGATGCAGAAATTAAATTTTTGTTACAAAGCATAAGAGAAGACTCGCCATATTTTTCTGCATATTTAACAAAATCATTTTATTCGTTTGTATTATCAAGTCATTCCAGAAAGTGAGCGATGTGTGTACTTATAAAATTTCAAGAGCATACAAATATGTTTGTTGTATACACAGACTTTATTTCTATAAAAATGTTTATAATATTGAGTATAAAGTGCATGCAGAATAAGTTCGAGAGCAGGTACTTAAGTAACTTTTGAAATTTGTAAATAAATATATTTTAAATTTACTTTTTGTTTATATTGTTGGACTTTCGCAAATGCATGCACACATCTGTACTATGTATAACTGTCCATCGTGGTGCAATCTGAATATGTTGGAATGTAGTCGAAAGTTTTGCTGGTATTTACACAACTGGCAAAGCGGCAACTTTGTGGCGTACGGTATACATAAACATACATAAATACATACATATTTATTTATGTACATTTAAAGTTTATAACTCCATTCGGTAGGTGATTACAGCCAGGTGCGCTCTACCAAGCTTCCATTAACAACTTTAGCAAATATTAACAGAGTACATACAAAAAAATTAAATACATATTCTTACACATTCGTGCATTTACTAATGAAAATTGCAAAGGAATTTTATAGTATGCATACATACATATTACCAAAACCCTATTTCATACGAATGTGCATAAGCGCCTGAAAGTATGCATGAAACAGTTCTCTGAGCTTTTAGGGTCAATATTTGTAGGCAGCTTTTTAATTGAGTTGTTAGAATGTTTGCGCTTGGTTTTTTCGAGATATGTACATACTTACATATATGTATGTATATACATATGTGACAGCAGCAAATGTTGGAAAAATTATTACATTTACATATTTTGTGGTGCCTGATCGAGCTTGCCGTCTAGTGCACTTGACTAAAAATAATATATTAAAAGGTACAAATTGCTTTATGATATTTTTTTTTTATTTTGCAAAATTTTGAAGTATAAACAAACACCGGTAAATATGCGTGACCTCAAGTGTTTTAGAAGGTTTTGCGTTTTGTGCTATGATTTTAAGATCTCATAACTATCGTATTCGTTGCAAAGTAATTTAAATATTTCCTGATGTGATCTCTTAATCGTGGTTTAGGTTTCTACCTTGTTTATTGGCATCTTAGGGCCATAGCAGGCCATCTCATCCGCTTCCTCGTCACCTTCCAGACGCTATGTCCTTTAACCTTGAAAAATCTGGAGTTGATGACCTTTCCATACAACAGGGTGCGACATTCCTGTATACACTCAGAAAAAGGTTTAGTTATAATTACCAAGATTTGGTTATAGTGACCAAGTGGCATAGTTGGATATGGCGAAATAAATATCTAGTTCACGAAAGTCTGCAATTTACTTGAGACTTCTAGTTGGGACAAATGTATATTTGTTAATAATTACAAAACGACTACCTTGAGTGGACAATATTGTTAGTTGCATAAAATCATTGTTGAGCAAATATAAACAATGGCTTTGGTTGATACAAGTTTTCAATTAATTTTGTGAACTTGCTGTGGACTTGAATCAGCTAACCGTATATTATTGGAAAAAAAGTTTCAGTTTGACACAAATAAAAATTTACTCGATGGTTGTTGTGTTTACTTTCTTCTTTTATTTGCATATATTAAGTATAAAAAATGCATACATATTTACATAAATAGCTACTAGTGTAAATAATACATATGTATGTATATGGTGGTAAGAATCTCCTAAAAAGAAACGATGAAACAGGCACAGTCGTGCGAAAACCCAAGTCAATATCTGCTGGAAGTGCTGGTTTAAGTATACTGCTTTGCTTTTTCCTTGGCTAAATAGATACTTTCAAACTATAATTCCCATTAATTATATATCCACTGAGAAACCCCGGTTGGCATCAAACTTTATATTTTTAAATAACGATGCGCACACCGAAACAAAAAACAAAAGCAAACCATTAGAGGAATGGGAAGATATGCGGACTACATTTCCGCAGCTATATAAGGAAGCCTGTCTGTACATAACGGTTGTTGGGTCATCTGTCCCTGGCTTTTCTCAAAAACAGGTACAACTATATCAAAATCTCGAAACCGCCTTCCAGGAAAAGTTGATGTTTTTGGGAAATATAAGAAAAAAAAGAGTTCTTTCCTTGAACTTATTTTATACGAAAAAAATTTCTATATTAATCTTGTAAATATGTATTAATGTTTTTGAAATCAAATCCTATACAAAAATAATTGTTGTCTTAAATTTTTGCGTGAAAAAATATTAAAAAAATTATCTTGTGAAAATGCATTATTTTTGCGAAAAAAAAAAAATAAGTTTGAAAAATATGCAGAATAGTAGTACTTTGTACAAGTACTCGATACCTTTCCGATACTGAGAAGGTATCGATACCTTGTTTGATACAAGTACAAACACTGATTTGAGTAATGCCTTGATGGTATCGATTTATCCCTACATGCCATAGCTTACTGAGCGCTCTGTAACCACACGCGTGTTTCACCCATATACGAACAGCGGTAGCGGAGCAAGGATTTCCACGCACACAGTCTCATTCATTTAATCGTTTTTTATGCAATGGTCGGCGCATTCAAACGATTCAATAAGTGGGATTGTGTACATTGCTCAGCTGGCGCTCTTCGTATGTGAAACACACAAACGCTCAGCATTATTTAGGTGTGGCTCACAAGCATGAATATGTTCCGCTCTCAAACCAAATCGTGGTTGCCTCAACTAAGATTTGGTAACTATGACTAAACCATGTGTTCAAAGAAAGCTTATCTGTATTAGCAGAGCTTAATGACATCCTTTTATGAACCATACGTTAAGTTGAATGGAGTTTGTAGAAATATGCTTCAAAAATATATTTGTTAGTATTTACCAAACGATTTGGTGAAACCTAGATGAATATTAGAAGCTTTAATATATTTAGTTATAATTACCAACCCATGGTAATAGTTCCCAATCCTTGGTAACAGTTCCCAAATATTGTCAATATTCGGGAACTAAATATTTTTAGTTATCGAAACTAATGCTTTTTCTCAGTGTATGGCTTGAATTTACTACTTCCGATTCCACTGCTTTTAAAACCAATTGGCTTTCGACGAAATTAATTGCCTTTTCCACTAGAATACATGGTATTAGTAAAGAAAAACTGCCTTCTTTGCAACAAAAATCTCAGCTTGGTTGGCGCTGCAGTTGTTGGCAGGGAAAAGACGGATCTGCAGGTCCTCCGAGGTGCAACGGTTCTTTGTTCCATGTTACTCCTACGCTATCTACATATGTACGAGTATGTATAAGTAGGGTTATGTGTGACATGGCGTATGAGTAATATTCGGCCCTATTATAGTTGGCGGCGTCGACTTTGATTTAATTTTTTCGCCAATAAAACAACCCTCATCAGTCCAAATCCGGTTACGCTGACCACAGTATAGCTTTAGTTGGACTTACGAGGGATATTATTTGATGAAAAAATTATATCGACGTCGACGCCGACAACCACAATAGGGCCGATTATTTCCAACTACTATTTCATTCAAAATTATTTTGACCATTTAAAAGATGCATCCATTTTTAATGTTAGTAGCTTAATTTTTTGGCAAAAAAACAAGCTTTAAAGGTTCAGTTAGTCTAGACTTAACTTGCGTAACGTAACCTAATATATTAGCCAACGCAACTAATTTTTGTTCAGGAACTTTTTAATGCTTATAGGTGGCAAAGTGACCATCAGCTGAAAAGGAAAATACAAAAACAAAATATATTCGCTTTTGTTGACGTGTTGACTGAACTAAACCTTAATCAAAATGAAAACAAAATACAAAAAAAATTCTACTTTTTTTTTTTTAAATATCTTGTGAAAATTATCTGATCTGGAAAAACGGTGCACAGAACCATAATCTACGACCCAAAATTAAGTTGTCGTTCAAAACTTGAGATTTTCCCTACAGTGCTCTATATGTATTTGACAGATTTCAATGAAATCTCGGATTTCGAATATTAAATTAAATTTCCAAAATTCACACTGGCGGATCCAATATGGCGGACGATTTATTAAAAAATGTATAGATTGTTATGAAGCTTG
>NW_023458560.1:31002343-31009993 GCF_013731165.1 Rhagoletis pomonella
CCGGAAATTAAGCAAAGAAACGAATTAAAAAATAAATATTATAGGACATTCTACTTTGCATTCCCCGAAATGAAACGAAGAAGCGAGATAAATAAAATATTGTAGGACATTCTACTTTGCATTACTGGCAATGCCTAAAAGAAGCGAAAAAATTCGAAGGCATTATAACGCTATGCCTTCTAGAACACGTTACCACTAAAAGCGATTACCGATTTTTTGCTGGGTTAGAACAGCCCCAGCAAAATGATATACAAGTGATTTCAGCAAAAGAGCTTTTCACCGTAAATGTTGGCAAAGGAGCTTTTTTCGCAAGGCTTTCGTGCCAGAATAAATAAAATCTTTCAAACTACCTGTACTACTCTGTCTCAATGGACTTAAATCAGACGCAACTATCTTAGCCAGAATTGGCCAAATAACCAATGATCAGTTAGGGGTTTGTTTGCTAGGGTTAAATCAATAACATCTTATCTTCTGTTGGGGACAGAAGTATATTTGTTAAATTCATTCTGTGTTACCAATCAGAGAACAGAACATGCCTAGTAAGTGCACGTAATATTTCAATAAAAAAAACTATTTTTTTAATGCAATCAGACGTGATCCTACATAAAACTTACATTTGTTTCACATGATTATAAATATTTATATTTTATATATACATATCGATGATGCTCTGCAATAACAACACAACTAAATATATGCAAATTCATATTTTTCAGTAGAGCCAATTAAATATATTGTGTAGCAATAACATGTCTTGGACCGTAATTATTCCGAATGATTTGCAGTCACTCTGTAGGTAACATTTTGAAGCTTTCAAATTATGACCTTTTCTTAAGATTTGCTAAGAGTTGGACTGAAAATATACGAAATAAGTAGCTTTTTGTTAAGTACTAAACGAAATCAACTCCACTAGTACTACTGAGCAACGGCACATTGCGAAAAATGTCGTTATTTAACATAAAATCAACACTAATAGGGTATTCGATTTTTTGCCTTTTTCCAATACCGGTTTTCGAGTTATTCGAATATTTGCAATTTTAAAAAACCGATTGCCGATTTTGAAATTAAGAAAAAACCGGGTAAACCGGTTTCATTTTACATAGTTTTTATACAGTTAAAATGCTTCTCTGGTATGAAGTCATGACCAAAAAATACAATACAACTATTTACAGTAAATATAGCTTTTATTAAGAAAAAATCAAAGCAAAATAAGTACATAGATTTCTTGTATCAAATTTCAAACATATAAAAATCTGTGAAAACTTCACACGTGGTCCTTTTTTTAATAATTTATTGCTTTTTTCTGACTTTCTCGCAGGGTTCGTATTTGCACACACATGCTCTGCTCACACACACGCCAGAAACACATTCAACTTGTACTCACTGCTCATACACATGTGTGTGCATAAGTGGAAAACAAACTCTGCTCACAGAAAAGTGTGTGCTGTTTGTTATTAAGCACATGCACATGTGTGTGAGCCGATTTTAGTACAAATTTCAGCCCATGCACATGCACATAATATATTTTTAAAAGAATTTGTTTATTAAACGTTATTTTTTGAAAGACAATTCAATAAAAAGTGAGATGTTGTTTGTTTTTTATATGACAGAAAACATATTAAAAAATTATTTTAAGATTTGAGATAGAAATCGAACTGTATAAGTTTCTCTGCGCAAAGCACACACATGTGCGTTTGCTTTATATTAATAAAAATAAAGTACACACATGTGCCCGTGCTTTTTACCAAACAGCACACACATGTGATGTGAGCAACCCAGCCAGCAAAATCATCGTAAACAAGCTCGTAATTGGATATTTTTTCGAAGAAAAACCGGATTAAAAATCGTTTATGATTGCCGTTTACGACTCTTTTTCGAGCACTTTTTCGCTTTAAATTGTGCATCGCCTACGAACAGTCGTAAGCGGATCGAAAAAGCATTCGTATGCGAATATTTTTACGTCCGGTTTGAATGCTGTAAACGAGTCTCGTAAACGATTAATTTACGTTAAAAAAGCGTTTTTTTACACTGCTTTATCTACTGTTTTTGAATGCTAAAAATAAAGGCAATTAATTAACTTAAATTATTGTAGTTCTTTTATTGAATGGAATTATAATTAATAAATATCTATAGTGCCGGATCAAAGTATTGGCCCAGAGAATTTTTCGCAATGTATGCAAAGTTTTTTACTTGAATTTCTTTTCGCACATTTTTTTTTTTTAAATATAGTTAGTATAAGGACCTACTTTCAAATCAGATTTTTGTGAAAAATTCTAAGTATGCAGTTTTATATCCCATTTTATTATACCTTTCGTGAGCATGAAATGGTATTATAACTTTGGTCCGATGTTTGTAAGTACCAGAACAAAAAGAGATAGACCCATGAAAATGTATACTTATATGATCAGAACGTCGAGCTGAGTTGATTTAGCCATGTCCGTCTGTCCGTCTGTCCGTCTGTCCGTCTGTCTGTCTGTTTGTATGCAATCTAGTCTCTCAGTTTTAATCATTTGTCGGAACCGGAAGAATCGGACCACTATAACATATAGCTCCCATACAACAGATTGTTCAGATATGAGATTTTTCATTATAACTTCTCCATTTATGCAGCTACGAACATGAAATTTTGCAATACTTGCACCCATTATCAACAGAATACTTACAGTGAAAATTACAAAGATCGGGTAACTATAACCTATAGCTCCCATACAACTGATTGTTCAGATATAAAATTTTGCGTTATAACTCCTCCATTTATATAGCTAGGAACATGAAATTCCGCACTGTTTTCAATAATTATCAACAGAAAACTTACAGTGAAAATTAAAGAGATCGGGTAACTATAACCTATAGCTCCCATATAACTGATTGTTCAGATATGAGATTTTTCGTTATAATTCATCCATTTCTGTAGCTAGGACCATGAAATTTCGCGCTGTTTTCACTCATTATCAACAGAAGACTTACAGCGAAAATAACAAAGATCGGGTCACTATAACCTGCAGCCCCCATACAACTGATTGTTCAGATATGAGATCTTTTATCATAACTCCTCCATTTATGCAGCTAGGAACATGAAATTTCGCACCATTTTCACTCATTATTAACAGAATACTTACAGCGGAAATAACAAGGATCGGATGACTACAACATATATCTTCCATACATCTGATTGTTCAGATATGGGATTTTACTGTAAAACTCCTTTATTTGAACAGCTAAAACCGATAAATTTCGTAAGATATTTTATAAATAATAATACAAAGTCTACTGAGAAAATCGTCAAAATCTATGCTTTATAAGCTTTATCTCCTATAGCACTGATTGTTAAGATACCAGTTTTTGCCATATATCTCCTTTATGTACGAAACTAAACCCAGTAAATTGTGTTACCGGTTTACATACCGATCACATAGCGGTGAAAATCACTTAGATTGGTGTCATATAAAGTATATCTTCCATGCCTCTGATTGTTTAGATGCGATTTTTTATATAAGTATGTAACTCCTCTATCGATGTATGCAGATGTATTCAAAAGCAGTAATCTGTCAAAGTAAAATTTGCAGATGTTCATGAAAGGTATGAAGCCTTCGGCATAGCCGAAGACAGCGCTGCTCTTACTTGTTTTAGTATAACATAGTGCAAGCTTGAAGTTGCTAGAAAACCGCGTTGATTTTTGGCAATTTTTCCACGCAGTTTCTTCCATGCAAATTTTGTGCGACATTTTTTTTTTGTATGGAAGAAACTGCGTATAAAAAATTGCCAAAAAACAAAGAGGTTTTCTACCTATTCAAGCGTGCACTTTATTATACTAGAATTAAATGGGCTATAAAACTGCATACTTGGAATTTTTCGAAAAAATCTGATTTGAAAGTAGAACTTCATACTAACTATATTAATATAAAAAACAATTAGAGAAGAAATCAGAATAAAAAACTTTGCATTCATGGCGAAAAATTCTCAGTGCCAATATTTTTTCCCGGCACTGTCTATGTGAAGATATTTTCAGATAAATAAATATTAACAAACTGTCTATTAACAAATTAACAATTAAATAAGAGGGGTTTAATATTGTGGCGAATACTGCGGCAACACAAAGCGAACAACGAGAAATAGGCAGAATGTTCGAAGAATGACGTAGAATGTTCCACAAAGAGAAACGTCAAGTTGGATGAACACTGCGAACAGCGAGAGAAAGAGAATGAGCGATAAACTTCAGAATGTTCTAGAGTTGCCATAAGTGCCAGCGCAGGTATATAAGGGCGCCGCCACCACGAGGTGAGTTAGTTGCAAGTCAGCAAGCTACAAGAAAAGTGAGCAGAGAAGTGAGTGGCGAATAAGCAAGCTATAAGTTTAATTGTGTTAACAAGTAGTAAAGCATTGTTATTGCTTTAACAAGTATTGTAAAGTGTTTTTACTGTATTAGCAAGTATTGTAAATTGTTTGTTGTACAATAAAGTTAATTGTACTACAATTTGGTCATCGATTGCATTTATTTAACAATCCAGCGATACGAACCGAGAGGTTTGGGAAATCCGGACGAGGATTCAAGGATAATCGTAACAATATATATTATAAAGTAGCTGAATTTATTTTTTATCTTTTTTGCCGATAGGCTGTCAATTTTTTTTGCCGGTCATGTGCATATTGGAAGTGCTTCTTTTTTTTTTTTTGACGAAAAGCACCTAAGAAAATAAAGTGAAAGATTAAACTCCATTGGAAATCGGAAAATTGAATTAAGTAAAAAGTGGTAATAAATAATATTATTATCCGTACTTCTTATTGCCGCAGTCGTTGCCAAACCAATAGCGCTGCTTTTGGTACCAGTTCCCTTCCACGAGAAAAGTTCTGCTACCTCATCTGTAATAATTTTCCGCCAGTACGTTCTTAAATATTTATCTACATTTAAAATATTTATAGCTTCGAGTTCAGAAACCTATAAAGTGTTTAAAGAGCGCAATAAAAATTATTTTATTATGATTAATTTATGTTTTTAGTTACCAATAATTGTTGTTTTTCACTTGAACTCCCAAGGTCTTTTTCAAATTCCATAAATGCATGCTTTTCCTTAAATGGGCTTCTTGGCAGGACGCCCTCTGCAATGGTTGGTCTCTTATTGTTTCGAAGGGTACCATTTTCTTTCCTTAAAGCAATCACATCTGAAAGTAACCGCTCCAAAACAGCTCCAATTTTTGCATCCATCTGATTCACTTTTTCGTTTAAGGCGTCCACGGTTTTTTTTTAAGAAAGTGGTAGATCGTCCTTTGCGTTTGCACCAGTCTGCCAATAAATCACATACTTAATAATTTTTTTAAATTGAATATTTAACAAACTACTTACTTATAAAATATTGTGATTGAAGAAAAATTGTCAACTAAACTAAAATTTTTTCTTCTGCTGACAAATTACTACAAGCCTCTTTCTATTATATTTTTTTGTTTTATCGTTTACGAGCTTTTCTCTAACTTTTTGGCGATACGAGAATCCCTCGTAAAACATAATGTTCGTAAAATGTACGTTTTCTTGCTGGCTGGGAAGTTTTTAATTTTTTATATGCACAGCACACGTGTGTGAGCGTAAAATGTTAGGATGTGCTGCGCATGTGTGTGCAAATACGAACCCTGTTTTCTCGGTTTTGAGTAGTGCTTTTGCCGCCGTAGCCGAGTGTTTAGATGCCCCTACTGCCACTCGGAAGATACCTGGTGCAATATTGAGCCTATTTTGGTTGGTAAATAATTTGTCCATTAAACAAATGAGTAAAAAATTAAAAAAATAATAATAATATCCTGGCCAAGATTTTTTCAGCCAACTTACTCGCGAAATGTCTATTAACACGTAAAATTTGATACAAAATAGATTTCATCCATTGAACATATAGGTGAAGGTCGTGCCCTTGTCCGACCTTAGACTATTAGAAATTAAAAAATGTTGTTTGAGAAAAAGAAATACACGCAAAGGATTTCACAAAAATGTTGGCAGGCCTGGTGAGGAGGAAGATGGAAGCTTTATTCCCCATTGAGGAGGTTTCAAAAAATTAGTATAAAGCTATCTGATCCGTATACCAGCCTAAGTGAAATTCTTTTTTCAAGCTCGTGGACCAAAAAAGAATTGCAAAATTATTTTTTCGCGTTATCTTTCTGGCATGAGAACCGTAGCTCCTAGAACTTTTTACACAAGAAATGTCAAAATTACCGTGGATCCCTAGATACCACATGTGAACACTCATATTTTTTTATCGCCAGCGTAGACCCCGGTCGAAACTCCCGTGGACCCCTTGGGGTCCACCTGGACCACTTTGAGAATCAACGGTTTATTGGAATCAAATACAATGCGCTGTTCATTCCCAAATAACCTAGGATATATGGAATTTTTAAACTTATTAGGGGCTTCCCTTGAACTGCAAAACTTTTTTTCAGATGTCAAGATTTGGATGAAATGGAAAAAGGGGGTAGTTTATCAAAAAAACGGGTTTATTCGATAATCGAAAATTTAATATTTCAAAAAAACCGCCTATAGATTTCCAAAAAAAAAAACCGGTGGAAACCGGTTTGGAAAAAGCGACTCAATCACCCTAATCACTAACCTATAGACAGACCTATAGACAATATTCGCAATAAAAGTGGGACATGTACCACTGTTCAGTAGTAAGAATTGCCTACTTAGGTTTTGTGACAAATGGAAAAACTGTGCCTGTGCCGGATTCGTAACAAGTAAGCATATGTCGATTTGCCCCAAAATATGTATTTGTTTGTAAACCTAATCCACTAGATAACTCAAAAACATGAAGTTTTGAGTTATTCCGTTATTGCAGAAGACTATCACTATGTAAATATCGCACCCTAAACCGAAAACAGTCTGAAGTTAAAATTTTAGAAAATTAATACGCCAAAATTTCTTCTTCATTAATGCCTTCTTTAACTGGAACAATTGTTTCTACTAAGACATGAGGAGTATTCTCAGAGTCTTGCAAAGCCCTTGCACGATGCATGGATTGCACGAAAAAAAAAAACGGTTTTACTATGGGACAGCTTTCCAAACCGTGCAATCCGTACGCCGTGCAAAGGGCTTTACAACACTGTGAGAATACCCCTATATTTTTTTTTTGCCTGCATCGCTTGAGCAGCATCAACAGTTTTTGACATATCCCAAATTTCATTCTGCTTAACCTGGTGTTTCACCAAAAAGGAAACTTTTCGGGGAAGTCAAAAAAAAAATTTAGTTCAGAAGCTAAGTTGCGATTTTGGAAAGATGCGGAAAACTCCACATTTTCTAAAATTGTGATGTCATCAATCTCCCTAGTTTAAGCAAAGCACCTACCGGAACACTTTTAGGATTTTATGCTAATAATTTTTTATTGCAACCTCATTTGGTATGAGAAGCTCTCTAATTTCCTCAAATTCCTTCGAGTAATCAATTTCATTAATTTTCCTCAAAACACATCTGACATATCACACAGTTTGACATAGAAATTCATGGCATGCATATTAAACAATTACATAAAAAATAAGCGCATATCTGTGTATAAGTTAAGTGTCATTCAAAGCGGCTACAGAAAAAAAAAAAAAACGAACGAACGAAGTAAAGAATGGGTGTACATACGTACTACATACATATATCTGGGAGCGCAGATAAATTTTTCTTCATATGCAT
>NW_023458560.1:31010093-31016166 GCF_013731165.1 Rhagoletis pomonella
TTAAAATATCCCACTCCTATTATTTTGTGGACAACTGTACATACATAGCGGCACATTCGTCTACCGCTGCGATTGTCTACTTA
Source organism: Rhagoletis pomonella (assembly GCF_013731165.1). NCBI lineage: Eukaryota > Metazoa > Arthropoda > Insecta > Diptera > Tephritidae > Rhagoletis > Rhagoletis pomonella. The sequence goes on from NW_023458560.1 coordinate 31,010,177, forward strand.
ATATTAAACTTATGTATGTATGGACTTTGCTTGATGCTGCTTGATACAAACCTACATACATACATATGTACATGCTCGTATGTATGCATTACCTTCATACAAAGTGTGCTGCAACTGGCATACTCCGCGTATGAGTGACATTTTGCCTTATGTGCATGGATACATATATACATACATATGTACATAAGTACTCATGCAGGCACTGTCGTACATATTCTCAGACGAGCATCAAAGTTGCATAGCTGTGCGCGAGCGTTTCTGACACTTTGACAAATTGAAATTAATGGTAATCATGCAATGAATAAAATAAATTTGCGAGATAAATATGCACACATGCATATGAAGAAAAATTTATCTGCGCTCCCAGATATATGTATGTACGTATGTACACACATTCGCTGCGCGCAGCTGCACGATTTAGCTGCCTGTTTAGTTCATCCACTCGCAAAACTAATACTAAGGATTTGTGTGTAAAAAGCTGGTAGGCAAATGGTTTTTAAAGGCAGATCGTAAATGTGCATAGTGTAACTGTCAAGCAGTGAGTCAAACGCAAACGACATAGATAAACGTTAACATACATCGTAGTGGATTTGAGTTATTTCTTTACTTCGTTCGTTCGTTTTTTTTTTTTTTCTGTAGCCGCCTTGAATGACACTTAACTTATACACAGATATGCGCTTATTTTTTATGTAATTGTTTAATATGCATGCCATGAATTTCTATGTCAAACTGTGTGATATGTCAGATGTGTTTTGTGGAAAATTAATGAAATTGATTACTCGAAGGAATTTGAGGAAATTAGAGTGCTTCTCATACCAAATGAGGTTGCAATAAAAAATTATTAGCATAAAATCCTAAAATTGTTCCGGTAGGTCCTTTGATTAAACTAGGGAGATTGATGACATTACAATTTTAGAAAATGTGGAATTTTCCGCATCTTTCCAAAATCGCAACTTAACTTCTGAACTATGTAAATTTTTTTTTTTACTTCCCCGAAAAGTTGCCTTTTTGGTGAAACACCAGGTTAAACAGAGTGAAATTTGAGATAGGTCAAAAACTGTTGATGCTGCGTAAGCGATGCAGGCAAAAAAAAATATATAGGGGTATTCTCACAGTCTTGTAAAGCCCTTTGCACGGCGCACGGATTGCACGGTTTGGAAAGCTGTCCCATAGTAAAACCGGTTTTTTTTCGTGCAATCCATGCATCGTGCAAGGGCTTTGCAAGACTCTAAGAATACCCCTCATGTCTTAGTAGAAACAATTGTTCCAGTTAAAGAAGGCATTAATGAAGAAGAAATTTTGGCGTATTAATTTTCTAAAATTTTAACTTCAGACTGTTTTCGGTTTAGGGTGCGATATTTACATAGTGATAGTCTTCTGCAATAACGGAACAACTCAAAACTTCATGTTTTTGAGTTATCTAGTGGATTAGGTTTACAAACAAATACATATTTTGTGGCAAATCGACATATGCTTACTTGTTACGAATCCGGCACAGGCACAGTTTTTCCATTTGTCACAAAACCGAAGTAGGCAATTCTTACTACTGAACAGTGGTACATGTCCCACTTTTATTGCGAATATTGTCTATAGGTCTGTCTATAGGTTAGTGATTAGGGTGATTGAGTCGCTTTTTCCAAACCGGTTTCCACCGGTTTTTTTTGGAAATCTATAGGCGGTTTTTTTGAAATATTAAATTTTCGAATATCGAATAAACCCGTTTTTTTGATAAACTACTCCCTTTTTCCATTTCATCCAAATCTTGACATCTGAAAAAAATTTTGCAGTTCAAGGGAAGCCCCTAATAAGTTTAAAAAAATTACCAGCGCATTGTATTTGATTCCAATAAACCGTTGATTCTCAAAGTGGTCCAGGTGGACCCCAAGGGGTCCACGGGAGTTCCGACCGGGGTCTACGCTGGCGATAAAAAAATATGAGTGTTCACATGTGGTATGTAGGGATCCACGGTAATTTTGACATTTCTTGTGTAAAAAGTTCTAGCAGCTACGGTTCTCATGCCAGAAAGATAACGCGAAAAAATAATTTTGCTATTTTTTTTTGGTCCACGAGCTTGAAAAAAGAATTTCACTTAGGCCGGCATATGGATCAGATAGCTTTAACTAATTTTTTGAAACCTCCTCAATGGGGAATAAAGCTTCCATCTTCCTCCTCACCAGGCCTGCCAACATTTTTGTGAAATCCTTTGCGTGTATTTCTTTTTCTCAAACAAAATTTTTTAATTTCTAATAGTCTAAGGTCGGACAAGGGCACGACCTTCACCTATATGTTCAACGGATGAAATCTATTTTGTATGAAGTTTTACGTGTTAATAGACATTTCGCGGGTAAGTTGGTTGAAAAAATCCTGGCCAGGATATTTTTAATTAAATATTAAAAAATTAGTATTATTTTTTTAATTTTGTTCTCATTTCTTTAATGGACAAATTATATACCAATCGAAAATAGGCTTAATATTGCACCAGGGATCTTCCGAGTGGCAGTAGGGGCCTCTAAGCACTCGGCTACGGCGGCAAGAGCACTACTCTAAACCGAGAAAGTCAGAAAAAAAGCAATAAATTATTAAAAAAAAGGACCACGTGTGAAGTTTTCACAGATTTTAATTTGTTTGAAATTTGATACAAAAAAGCTATGTACTTATTTTGCTTTGATCTTTTCTTAATAAAAGCTATATTTGCTGTAAATAGTTTTATTGTATTTTTTGGTCATGACTTCATACCAAGAGAAGCATTTTAACTGTATAAAAACTATGTCAAATGAAACCGGTTTACCCGGTTTCTTCTTAATTTCAAAATCGGCAATGGGTTTTTTAAAATTGCAAATTTTCGAATAACTCGAAAACCGGTATTGGAAAAAGGCAAAAAATCGAATACCCTATAAGTGATGATTTTATGTTAAATAACGACATTTTTCGCAATGTGCCGTTGCTCAGTAGTACCAGTGGAGTTGATTTCGTTTAGTACTTAACAAAAAGCTACTTATTTCGTATATTTTCAGTCCAACTCTTACCAAATCTTTAGGAAAAGTCATAATTTGAAAGCTTCAAAATGTTACCTACAGAGTGACTGCAAATAATTCGGAATAATTACGTTCCAAGACATGTTATTGCTAAATAACGAAACACAATATATTTAATTGGCTCTACTGAAAAATACGAAATCGCATATATTGATTTGTGTCGTTATTGCAGAGGATCATCGATATGTATATATAAAATATAAATATTTATAATCATGTGAAACAAATGTAAGTTTTATGTTTAGGGCCGCAACCAGACGAAACTAATTTTGACGGTAGTAACACCGTAGGATCACGTCTGATTGCATTAAAAAAATAGTATTTTTTATTGAAATATTACGTCCACTTACTAGGCATGTTCTGTGCTCTGATTGGTAACACAGAATGAATTTAACAAATATACTTCTGTCCCCAACAGAAGATAAGATGTTATTGATTTAACCCTAGCAAACAAACCCCTAACTGATCATTGGTTATTTGGCCAATTCTGGCTAAGATAGTTGGGTCTGATTTAAGTCCATTGAAACAGAGTAGTCCAGGTAGTTTGAAAGATTTTATTTATGATAGATATTTATTTCGTGCCAGAGAAAGCCTTGTGAAAAATGCTCCTTTGCAGAAATCACTTGTATTTCACTTTGCTGGGGCTGTTCTAACCGTCGCAATGGACGAGTGAGCAAAGCGCTGACGTGTCATTTGAGATATCCGAGGCTCGAGACCTCTGGAAGCGGAATTTTTCTTTTTTTTAAATTAATTTAATTTTGTTTTTTTTTTTTGGTTTTAAAATTTTATTGTTTTAATAATAAAAAAATATGTTTTCTATTTTCGTTTAATATTTAGGTAGTTATTTTATTCGCTTTTATTGTTTTTCTTTTTCAAATTTACTTCTTTTAGCTTTAAGATTTCCCACAGAAAAATACATAATACCTATGTAATATATACATTTTTTTTTTAATTTTTAGAAATTTAATTTTTCTTTTTAAAATTTAATTTTCACATTTTACTGTTTTAAAAGGAAAAATATAACTTTTGTTTCATTTATTTAAATAAATAATTTTTTTATCGTTTTTTGATTATATCCTTTTTATTTTAAATTTCATTTAAATTTTAGATTTTATTGTCTTAAAGAGAAAACTATTTGTTTTAATTAAGTTTAATTTTTGGAACTTATTTTATTTCTTTCTGTTTTTCTAATCTTTTTTCTTTTTTTACTTAATTTAATCTAAAAAGAAAAATGTTAATTCTATTTTCATTTAATTTTTAGAATCCTATTTTGTTTGTTTTTCTTATTCAATTTATTTTATTTAAATTTATAGATTTTATTGTTATAAAAAGAATTTTTATTAAACTTCATTTAATTTTTAGAAAATTTATAATTTGTTTTGCTTTTTAGTCAGTTTTTTTAAATCAAATGTTTAGATTTTATTTTTTAAAAAAAAAAAAAGAAAATACATATTTTTTTATTAAATGAAAATTTGGAAACTTATGTTATCTAGTAATTTTTTCTTTTTTTAAAAAAGATTTTTTAAATATAACTTTTAGTTTTTATTGTTTTAAAAAGAAAGATACATATATATACATATATACCTACTTTTTCCATTCAATTTCATTTTTAAAAAACATATTGCTGAAACACCAACAGAAAAACACTAGGGCAATTCATATAAACGCGTAAATGCCTCGTAACCACGTAAACCTCGTAAACTTATTTAATTTTGTAAGGAAACCCGGTTTATTTACTAGGCATACATGGATACGACACATTTACGCGTTTACATGAAAACACTAACTAAAATTTGCTCGTTAGCAGATCTTTCAACTAGCTTTTCGAAAGACAGGGATGAGCTTTCAAGATAGTTGTCAGAATTTAAAATTTTCTTACGAGAGACTTTTGTGGTAAATTGCAAAACGGTCACCAGAATTACCCTGTTGAAGTCTTGTTCAGTTAACAAATTCGCAGCAGTAGGCCACGAATTTATGCGTTTGAATTTTCAAAGTAAAAAAAAAAAAACAAAATGGTTCCATTGTTGTCATCAATTCACCATAGTAAAATAAATGCTCATGCGACCCTTTGACAACTCTATTTTAAATTAGATGGACAGCCACGCCATCAATGCAATCAAGAAACCATTGGTTATTCGAAAGCAGAAACAAAAGAATTAAATAACTATGAACATTTACCATCAAGTCAAATAAACCGTTTTTACAATTAAAAGGCAAACCGCAAAAACGCAATGGCAAATGGAAATTTTGGCCGACAACTCTTGCGCTACCCTTGTGCGCTCACAAATTGATTCGATATGCTGCAGCTTATTTGCAGAATTTTTATTCCGCAGCCTTTTTTATTTGATTCTTGGTACTCTTTTAATGTTATTTTGCAGCTTCGCGTTAAAAATGAAATTATTTTTTCTTTGTCTCTCATCAAAATAATATAAAAGGAAAATTGGAAACTGCAGATGGCAATCAGCAATGCCAATTAAAGTGGCAGGCGTCTTTTATTTGCCATTCGATACTTCAGTTTCAAGCATCGTTTTTGAGCATCTTTGAATTTGCTCTTGGAAAACGATAAGTGCAGGAAGCAAGAAAATGGTGAATCGAAAAAAAATGGCGTTTAACAATCAACATGTAACCACTTAAGAGTCAATTATTCATTGATATGCATGAAATTTTACAAATTTGAGTGTTTGCAAATGAAAGAGGAACATTAAAAGGAGAAAATGAAAGAAGAGAATGAAATAAGAAAACGGTCAGTAGTCTTATGGAAAAGGGCTTTTTGTATAAGAACTGTGTAATCTGCTTGTAAATTTGTATGGACATAACAATAGAAAAAAAAACAAATATTTGGCGCTCTTTTTGCTATGCATTTAGCAAGCTCCTCCTCCAATTCTGGCTGTGTGTGTGTGCTCATTTTTTTTTTATACAAACTGTTTTTTATTAGGATGGTTCTCCTTATCTGAA
>NW_023458560.1:31016266-31017573 GCF_013731165.1 Rhagoletis pomonella
TTTTCAATTTCATAGATTGTTTATAATGACTTTTGCTAAAATTTCAAAATCAAAAGTTATCAAAACAAATTCTATGGGACTGAGAAGTATTATTTTCTACTTTTTAGTCCATTTATAAAAGCGTTGTATATTAAAAAGTTTTTTTTATATTATTTATTCAAAAGTGAGTTGTCAAATCAAAGGGTGCGGGCTGTAGATGTGCAATATGGTTTTACTATTTCGAAAAGAGTTGCCATCTTTTAAAAAATTAAGTTCAAATTATTTAAAAAGTTAAAGCAATTATTACAAAATGGGTATCAATCGAAATGGGTTTAAAAAGCTTTGTTTCTTAACTTCAAATTATATTTAAATAAGGGAATTATGTAATCGATATACCCACATAAGTTTCGCCATGTGGGCGCTAGACGAAAAGATTTTAAGAAGGTAATAGTTTGTAAATATTTTGAATATCTTGAGGGTTGCCACCTGTTTCAAAAGTCGAATTCCGTTAACTTACACACAACGATATATAAAAATATGTTAAACCAAAAAGTGTTAAGAAATCTTTAGTTCGAACACTAACGATATTTTTGAGGTGTTTAAAGTGGGATGCAACCTGTTTAAAAAGTTAGATTCAAATTATTTAATAAGCTTAATAAATTATTAAAATATTGGCATCAATCGAAATGGGTTTGACAAGGATTTATTTCTGAACTATATTTAGAGGGTTGCCACATGTTTAAAAATTAAAATTCAACTTAATTAAAATATGTACCATAATGTCAAACGAGGGTAATTGAAGTAGGTTATAGCTTGAGACTAAGTTTGAAGAGGGTCGCCACCTATTTAAAAAGACGAATTTAATTAACTTATACAATAATTATCTGAAATACGGGTGTCAAGCGAAAAATTGTTATGAAATCTTTAGTTTGAACACTATAAATATTTTTGAGGTGTTTTCATAGAGTTACCACCCGTCTAAAAATTTAAGTTCAAATTATTTTAAAAGCCAAATGAATAATTAAAATGTGGATATCAGTCGAAATGGGTTTGAAAAGGCTTTAATTCTGAAGTATATTCATCAGTTATTTAAAATATTCATCGTTATGCTAGGCGAAGGAATTTTGGAAATGTTTATGCTCGAAAATACTTTCCAAGGGGGTTGCCGCCTGTTTTAAAAATCGAATTTGATTAACTTATATACAGATTATATGAAATATTAAAATACGGGTATCAAGCTATGGAGTGTTAAGAAATCTTTAGAAGGAACAATAAATAAAACAGATAAATTTTTCTTCATATGCATGTGTGCATATTTATCTCGCAAA
>NW_023458560.1:31017673-31030671 GCF_013731165.1 Rhagoletis pomonella
CCTCATCGGAGGAAGATTAATATCCTAAACTTTAGAGATGTATATGCACCCTTTTTCTATCGTTAAATTAATTTTTCTACTGGTTCCGCTACTTATTTATATTGGAATATCTAATACCCACTTGTAATTATGCGGATTTCGAATAAGAGTTTGTTTGTAAATTACTAATAGTTGCGATCCCGTACGAGTCTGGACTAGTCAGAATCAGTCAGATTTTACTGGAAATCGATCCCGTACTCGGTTCTCTGACTATTGAGAGAACAAAAAAGAGACTAAATAAGGTCCTCTCTCTGTCAGAAGCTACCAGTTTTAGTCCGAAGACTTTTTGCGAGTAAATTCTGGCTAATGTGTCAAACGATCAGCTGTAGTGTGTTTGGCAACCAAATTGTAAACAAAAGAAAAGTGCACTCTGCTAGTTCGTGTTGAAAAGTATTTAATTACTGGGTTAAGTGGATTCTGATGAATTTGAAAGTATTTTTGGTTATTGCAAATTTAAATTTAATTGTTAATATTATTTGGTTATTGCTTATTGCTACATATGGTTCTGAAATAAATTATTTCCAAACCCATTTCGATTGATAACGATCTTTCGACAATCCATTTAACTTATTAAATAATTTGAATTGAATTTTTTCAACAGGTGGTAGCCCTCTACTGGCATCTTAAAAAAAATCGTTCGTTTAGTGCCTATATTTTAAAATTTCATGTAACTTGTGTATAATTAAACTAAATACGTATTTTGAAATTATTTTCGAAATAAAATTTCCTTAAATGTTTTTCGTCTGACATTGTTGTAAATATTTCAAGTTACTTATGAATTAAGTGGAAAGTTATTTTTAAAAAACGTGGCAACCCTCCTAAACATAGTCCTGAAATAAAGGATTTTAAACACATTTCCACTGATAACCATCGTTTGGTAATTCATTTAACTTGTTAAATAATTTTTGTTTAACCCTTTAAACTGGAGAAACCCTCAAACACATCAAAAATATTCTAAATTTTCAAACTAAATATTTCTTGAAACTTTTTCATTTGACATCCATTTTTTTATATTTCATTTAGCTTGGGTATAAAATAATTCAATTCGACTTCTCAAATATGTAGGAGATAACCCTATGCAAAATTTTTCCAAACGACTACATTCTCTTTTGTCAGACACCCATATAGTGATACCGTATTCGCTAACCAATTCCTTTAATTAAAATTGAATTATATTTTTCAAACATGTTTGCCTACACGTAGTTGATTTTAAATTTTAAATAATTTGAGCTTAATTTTTTAACAGATGGCAACTCTTTTCGAAAGACTAAAACCTCATGGAATATCCACACCCTAATTCCTTTAATTTGACACCTCACTTTTGAAAATCGAACGAATGGTGCAGATCTGAGGGCATTGATTATTAAATCACTTGAGTTTAATTATTTAACAGCTGGCAACTCTTTTCGAAAAAATAAAACCTTATTGCACATCTATGGTCCAAGTCCTTTAATTTGACACCTCATTTTTGAAAATGAACGGTGAAGATCTGATGACCTGGACAAAAAATACCTTCGCGTACTATATATATAGAAGATATATGTAGATAGATATCTTACACAGTGAGGATATCTTCGGTGATACTGCAAAACGTACTATGGCACTTACTATCTCTGGTGCTTAATTGATCTGTTATCTGTATCTGATCGATTCTGGCAATCGTTCATCTTCATCAGCCAAAGGCATACAGTTTTGTCATTTGTTTGTTAGGGTGTAACGATTTGCAGATGCAATGCCGGGCAAGTAAGAGACTATCTAAGTGTCAAGGGTACTAATAGACATAGACCGTTTTGCAGTATCACCGACGATATGGAAAATGTGCACTGACTTAATTTCAATGTATTTTCGCGTATTATGAAGGTTAACACTACCCTACAAGAAATCTTACTGGCAAATGACCGGTCACCTGACGGTCAGTGCTGATGCAATAATAATAATAATAATAATAATAGATTGGCGCTTACACATATGTTAGTGTTTGGCCGAGCTTCTCCTCAAACTTGCGGCGTGCGCCTTGATATTGTCACACAAAGCGGAGGGACCTACAGTTTTACGCCGACTCCGAACGGCGATTGTATTTTTATGAGAAGCTGTTTTTCATGGCAGAAATACACTCTGAGGTTTGCCATTGCCTGCCGAGGGGCGACCGCTGTTAAGAAAAACCCCTTTTCAAAATTTTTTGCGATGTTGCTTTGACCAGGGCTTGAACCCAGGTGCTGGTGAGTGAAAGCGCGCACTGCTTACCACCACACCACAGCGGCCGTGCTGATGCAATAATGCTGCAATTTCCTCTTCAGAAATTCGGGGGTAATATGAAAAACCTGACCAGTTATTTTGTGTACATGTGACTATGCGTCCCTTTCTCACAAGGCGATTTTGCCAGCAGTGCTAAAAGGTCTCTTTTCTACTTATTGTATTTCCTAAGGTTATTTTTACAAATGTTTTTCTGTGTATTGGTGTATATTTTAGTGTGTTAGTGAAGAGGTCAGAAAAAAAGTCCTTTTCTTGTAGGGTAGGGATGTATCGGATAGAGATTTTGCCGGATAACCCGATTCCGGATACCATATAAAAAATAATAGGTGGAATCGGATATCCGATCGGATATCTGGTAAACTGCTGCCCTTAATAAATTTCACAATATTGTTATATTAGTTTTTTTTTGTTTAGCGACATATTTATGGCCTAATTACACGGGATCACAAATTTTTATTTTAATTTTATTCTCCAGATGCCAGTATCTAATGTGTATGTAAAATCGCTCGCTGATTCCAAAAATCGAGATAATTCTTTTTTAGTTGGATACGTTTAGGATATATTTGCAATTTACCGTTATTCAGCTTAAAAAAAAGAGTGGGTCCAATTAATCAGGTATATCTTACGAACCAATTAAATAATCGTAACACGAGGTAAAGCAAATGATAGAAAATAAAATTCTCCATAACCCGTATATAGATTGCTTTTCGATAGCCCTGATAGTTTCTGAGAAGTAAATTAATCATTCCGGATATTTTGTTTTTTTGATGGAAAAATGCAAAAAATTCAAACTTTAACAGGAAAAAAGGTCAAAAACTAACAGGTTCTGTGTAAATATTTTACACTTGTGTTAAAGCCTGCGCTTTAAGAAAAAAACTAAGCTACCAACGAACAAAATCGATATATACATAACAAATGAAATGATTGATCAAATGAAAATGCGCAAGGATTTGTTGTACAGAAATATCAGCAGAAAAGAGTGTTACTCATACGCCACGTACGCCTGAGTAGGTAGAGTGTTTGTATTGAAAGCAAGAGGTGTCAGAAATGATTAATTAATTTCTCAGAAACTATCAGGGCTATCGAAAAGTGATATATGTACGGTGTATTTAGAATTTTATTTACTTTCATTTCCTGTATCTCGTATTACGATTATTCTATTGGTTCGTAATTGGTTGGTAAATTGCATAAATCTCCAAAAGTTATCCATAGAAAAAAAATTGTATCGATTTTCGGAATCACCGAAGAATTCTACATGGGAATTGGGTAGTGGCATCCATAGAACATTTTTTCTGTAAACCAGTGTTATCTATCTTTTCGAGCTGAACTATCCAATACGTAATTAAGTATACCAAATTTTTCCTCTGAAATCCAAGTTTTATAATAATGATGTAATGTGGAACGATTTTCCGTCATCCCTTGTCAAATTTGGTTTGAAGACAAACCGGTTTCGGCGTTGTGCCATCTTCAGTGTCGTTTTTCGTTCTTTAGTTCTGTTTGTCTGTCACTATTTGTAGCCGTGTTAAATCGTCGTTGATTCATAGTTAGGTACGTCTCAGCGGATTTTATTCTTTCGTTCAACCAGTAGTTTCAGTTCTGTGTGTACATCCTCAGGTAGAAGAGTTGCTCACCTCTTTTTGATTAATTGTTGCATGGATTCACAGGTAGGTAAAAATCAGTTATTTTCTTTCTCTTTGTTTCTATAGTTTGGACCTGCATTTCATTGTTTACGGTAGTTGCAGGGTTTCTGTTTTGTTTTGCGTATAGTAGCCTGAGTGGTTCGAATAATATATCAGATGCGGTGTTTATTTGCTCATTTATTATTTTTCCGACGAACGTCTTTTGTTTGTATATCTCCATATTCTCTAATACGTTTAGGCGTTGTCCTTTATGCTTTACATGGAGAAATTTGGCTGTCTTTCCTATTTTCATTGGCGTACAATGGTTTTCTGCCATATGCTTTGCTTTCGATTCCGGGGTAGTTTCCAAAGAGAATATACATATTAGCGACAATACAAATTTGCATCAAATACCAGATAGGTGTGAAGTTTTAAGAGTGTGCCACCAAATAAAAAAAAAAAAAATAGCAGCATGCAATATATCTGTCATAGCTATTTTGTAATTTTGGAAATTTAACGATTTTTTTAATTTAAGAAATGTAAGATACTTCAAAATTTTAACATTAAATGATGATAATATTCTTCTCCCTAAAATGAACAATTCTAGAGTAAAAGTAAAAGAAAACCAAATAAAAGAATGCCGAAGGCTTCCAACTTTTATGAACATCAGGATCTGTACTTTAACCGATTACAGCATTTGAAATTAGTTTTTTGGGAGCTTACAAAAATTTCTAGGTTCACTGCGTACATACATATGAATGTAGATAGGGGAGCTATAGAAAAAAATAAATTATATCTGAAAAATCAGTGGTATGGAAAATATGCCTTATAAATCACCAATCTAAAAATGATGTTCACTACTGTGCATGCTCGATATATAAACCGGTCATACAATGTAAAGCTTACAGCTGCCAACACAACGGCGCTATATCGCAAAAATTGTATTGGTATAGGTGGGGTTGCCAATCGTACTATAGTACTGTACAGTTTTTCCGGTCTGCGTACTATATACAGTTGCAAAAAGATATAGTAGGCAAAAATATTATATTTCTTCAATTATAAATATAAACATATTTCAGTAATTTGCACGAAAAATAAATATAAATATATTTCAGTAATTTGCACGAAAAATGTGTATTAAAATGAATGACCTTTATTCTGAAAAAACAATATTAAATGAAATATTCTTTAAAGTAAAAGTTCATTGTGAGTTTATAATCAAAAAAGGTAACATATTTTTAGAAACACTGAGAAAGAATTAAAAAATTTACTTAAAATTATTTCATTTCTACTCTCTATTCCAACAACTTCGGCATTTACTGGAAGAACTTTTTCCATCACTTAAAAATCGTTTTTACTTTTTCTTTTAAATAAAATATTATATTCATTCGAAGTGTACTATATTTTTTTCCAATTTTTTTTGAAAAAGTACTATAAATATCTTAGCAAGTGTTGGCAACCCTAAGTATAGGATATATAGCTTATACATTAACGTTCTTGACTTTGCTTAATTTAGAAAATAGCTCAGAAAGTTTCTCGATTTTAGCCGTCCAAATGAATGACTTTTAAAGTAAAACCCCATATCTAAACAATTAGTTGTATGGAGACTATAGCGAGGCCAAGAGTACATTGAAAATGTGCTGATATAGGGCCTTTTTGAATCGGAAGCTGAGGTAGGGCGTTTTTTAACCAAATTCTGAAACAGGCCGTTCTTGGAAAGTTTTCTAAGGCAGGGCGTTTTCGAACTGGCCGCCGAGATAGGTTGACCTGTCGCTAAGGTATTGATAGGTTTTCATTGTAAGATTTCTCTTGATAAAGAGTGAAAATAGCGCAAAATTTCAAGTTCCTGGCTATAGAAATTGAGAAGTTATCACAAAAAAGTTATCTCAATCAGTTGTATGGGAGCTATATGCTATAGTGGTTCACTTTTTCCGGTTCCAAAAAATGAATAATACATTACAAAAATACATCTTGCTTAAAAAATCGCCGCCGCAGCTCGACCCATGGCTTCGGAGCAGAGCGGAGCGAAGGATTTTGGCTGGAGCGCAGCTGGAGAAAAGTTTTAAACAATTTTTATTTTATTTTTACTTGGCAATACTGTTCATTGCATAATGCCATGAGCCATCGATATGTAGTTAAAATGGTTTTACAAAGCCTACAACATGTTGATTTTTTGGTTAAAATGTAAGAATTTTTAATTATTTTACACCCTGGGTGCGACTGGTTAATATCCAACTGTCCCCAATGGAGACTAATCTTCTTTCTAGAAATTAGTCGCAAAAATTTTCGCCGGGTTAAGGTTTTTTCTCTTATAGCCAATCTCATGTGTTTCGTATACAACCTCAAAAGAACACTCAACCTGTTAGTTAAACTTAGGCGTAACCCTGTGAGACTTGTAGAGGTCTTTGAATTAAACTGACCGGTTTTCACACACCACCAAACCACAACGCTGCAAGAGCTCAGAAGGGCTACACGGCTGATAGAGAAACCCGTTGACTTTAAAGGGATTGCGAAACACTTCAAAGATCTGCTCACTGTCTATCGCAACGCCGGAAAAGTGTGCATTCTAGGAAATTGCCGTCACGATGATTTACCTACCGTTGATTAAGGATATAAAGAAAGTGATAAAAATTTACAAGACAACCGCTCTACTGGCCGAAATGGTTTATCAGTGTGTATGTTTCGGTATGTTTAGGCGCGACTGCCAACACCAAGCGCCTAATTGCATGCTAGGTACTGCTGCATGTGCAAAGATTTCCTTCATTAAATTAATGAAACTTTTATACACATACACTTCTCAACTGCCATGTAATAAAACTTTCTTAGGTTATAATTTGATGGCAGTTAAAAGTATGCTCGGCCTCGTCTGATGCATCATCTGAACACTGCTCCGGAGTTTTTTTCGGACTATGCACGATTTACTATAAGTGTTGCCGTTTTGCTTAATTCTTAGCAAAATTGTTTAAGTTTTTCCTGCCTTAAACTTTTCTTCGTTTTGCTATTTTTTTTTATAAAATAGTCAAAAAGTATAATTTTCCCCGAAACGTCATTGTCAGAAGAGTCACTATTTCAATAAGTTTTTTAAATTTATTTTAGGACGACTGTCATCCAGATCCCATATAAGTTCCAGTAAATGTTGCTTTACGCAATTTCCGATCTGCGGTCGTCGAATTTCTAAACATCCGAGTGTACTTCTGCCATCAAATCGCTGCTTATAAAAAACTCAGCCTTATTTACTTACTGTCTTACTGTTTATTTCTATAACCAATTTCCCAAGCTCAGGAAGAAACAAACAGTAACTCCAAGCATTTTTCGTTTTATTAAGGACCCGTTAAATAAGTTGCTTAATTTTAATGGGATTTGTTAGACTTTTGGAAAGATTTTTTTTTAATTTTATTTTTCGGGCGCGGCAAAACTGCTTACAATCAAGGTGCTAAAAAGCTTTACCATTGGCCACAGTGCCTACCCATCATTTTGACACCAATAAATATTTTTTTTTTTTGTATAAATACATAAATACATGCAAACATACTGGTCTCCTCTCTCACTAAGTTACACACAGCATATAAGCCAAAGCTCCAAGGCATCGTACAGTTCCATAAGTAACGTAACTCTTCTTCTTATCGTTTTTTCTGACAGGCTGAAGGTGTGTTTTCGGTTCAGTGTGTTAGTGCATTTTGAATAAATTCTAATAGAAATGAAAGAAATTGTAAAAGATAAGAGCGGATGCCAAAAACCAGGTGATCTTAGCTGTAGGCATTTTTTGGCAATCAGCTGATAGTGTTTTTACTTAGGAAACTGTACGGTGCTCCAAGGTCAGCGGTTCTGTTTGATAGATCAGAATTTGAGAAAGATGATTCGGGCAAAATTTTTTTATGTACATGATCTAGGTGGTTTCCAAGAATTTGAAAATCTTACTAATCCTCATAGTTCAACTCGCGCAACATTGATCGGGTTGAGGGGAGTTGATTTGCATACTCTACCACCCAGTCATTTCGACTATCAAAGCCGTCTAAGGGCATATGGTTTATTGGATTGAAACACCAACATACTGTCCTATGTTTGTTATTCGGCCATAAATTGTTGGTAGTAGAAAACTATAAATGCTTAAATAAATACGTATACGTATCTATGCAACAATAAATTGAACAATATTTTCGCAAATGGCCGTCAATTCAATGAAAATCTCTGAATATGAAAGAAAAAATGAAATGCGGTTGCAATAATTCAGTATTTATAATCGCAAATAAGAAATTGCGAGGGATTTTCTAAAAAAAAAAACAAAAAAAAATATCGACGATTTTTTGTAGCTACGTTCATAAAGATTAAAAAAACTAACTGAGCTTGAAATATTTGTGCATGTTTTTTTGTTTTTTGTAATATCTACATAAAAACGATTTGCTGAGCTTGCAAATGCCAAAAGCAAATGTTAAGCCGAAAATTGCATTCCTCTCGCGCTGCGTTGATAAGCTTATTTATGTAATTGAATTTTTATTCGACGATCTATTTTTATTTGCATTTGAGTTTTATATTTTTGGCATGCCGTAAATATTTATTTATTGCTACTGTTTGCAAGGCACTCTTAAAAATCATTTGATGTGAGTTGTGGGGGAAAAACTACACCCCGTATCATAATTATAAGCGCACCTAATATTGACAAATTTTTTAGAAGTGATCTTTTTGTTATTTAATTGTAGTTATTTCTTTACTTTGTTACTTTAAAATTGTATAGGCTACGAAACTGCATACTGAAAATCATTCTAAGAAATATAGTTAAAAAGCTTGAGATTGTTTAAATATCCAGACAATCGGGCATGTTGTAATGTTTGCAAAATTTTTAAGTACCTAATTATATGTCGCTTAGCGCCCGCATTTGGGAGCCGAAGGTGACGATGCATATCGACAAACTGGTGCATCGTCTACAGGGGAAAAACCGGGAAATACCAATGAGTATCTGCACACCTTTCGTGCAGAAATGTCACACTAGAGGGTACAAAAAGCGCATTGCACCTTTTAAGGCTCAACAAATAGTTCTTCGAGCTTCTACGAATGAAAATACTTCGTTCTGAATTTCCATTCCCAACGAGGATGAGATTTTGCAATAAAGCTTGTGCCTAAAAATAAACAAATCCTCCGGGGAAACATAACATATCCATAATGCTAACGCTGTTATATTGAAGTCCTTACGCTTTCGCAATATATGTATATTTTTAGGTCCAAACGTATATCATTCATTTAGAGGTAAATAGCGATAGAAATCTAGCATAGCGACTTCTAGTGTACCACTGCAGGTGTCTCTTCTCACTAAGTTAAGCAAAGAAAAGGATAAAACTGAAGACTGAGATATCGTTGTTTAAAGTACAAAACCGCGTATCGTCATTCTGCAAAACCACGTAACTGACATTTGCTGCCAAAAATTGTATTTGCTCACACAAGCTCTTGGCTCAATCCTTATCCATTTGTCATGAAATTAACTAGCCAGAAATGCGATTGCCTTATAAAAAATAGAACCATTTTGAAATATCACCTTTTACTCACTCCGACTCACCTTATTTCACCTTAACCCAACTAACCTCAACATACCATAATTCACCTAAACTCAACTTACTCCACCTTAACTCAACACACTTAAACTAATATAAACCCACCTCATCTCAGACAAGCAAATAAAATTGTACCAGACCGATGTCTGTACATTATAGATTTTAAAGAAAAATTAATATGAGGAGCCAAGTCAACAATTCTTAGAATTTGTGTCTGTTTGTACGCGCATCACTCGAAAACTAATATATAAAATTGAATGCAGTTTTGACTGATGTATTACTAGAGGTCTAACTTAAAATATACAAAGAAAATAATTAGAGAGTTGCCACCCGTTTGAAATTTGCAGTTTAAGTAAATTGATAAGATAAAGCAAATATTGCAATTTAGCTGCCACGGAAAGAGGTTTAAGAGGGCTTGCAGCCGAAATTGAGAAGATAGTTTGAATATTGCAATATGGGTATCAAACCGAACATGTTTAGGAAATTTTATTGAGGAAAATATTTTTGAGGAGGGTTGCCACCTGTTTGAAAAATTGTATTCAATTAAATTGATAAAATAAATGAGATATTATAAAACGGTTACCAAACAGCAAAAAAGTACGTTTTAGGCGTAATGAAGCACGCCAGGTATTTGCTAGTCACAAATAAAATTGATTTCCTGATTTATTTTATAATCTCTCATTTGTTATGTTATGTTAACTGATGTTATGTTAAGTTCGGTATGTAGTTGGAAACATACAAATTAATTAAGAGATGTTTTAATTCCGTGGCTCCGCTGCACTCTTTCTTTGATTTGGTATAGCAACTCGGAAATGGTCCACTCACGAACGTGGGCTATGGAGCTGACAACATGTATTAGCCGAGAGATGTACTAGAATTTAAGTTTTTTAATTGACCTTTTTCTTATGTTCCTTAAAATGTTTGAAATTAACTTTAATATTTTCATTTATTTTATTTTCCGAAATACTTCTGCAATCGGAAATAAGTGTGTATATAGTTTTTATTCCTGCTAGCTTAGTATTCAAATAACTGTAAAAATATTTTATACATTTCCGTATAAATTAAGCATAGATTTGGCGCTACGTGCAAAAATTTCACCATGGCAATGACAAAAAACAAAAAAAAAACTAAACGAATAGAAAATCTATGCGCCCATAAACCTCTGCACCGCCAAACAAATTCGACTGAAGTCAATAAAAGCGGCAAAGTCACGCACGAAAAGCGTACACGAAAACTATAATATAATTTGCATGACAGGCTGAGTATGTAAAATTGATGAGGACGAGTGGTTTCGAATAAGGAAGAAAAAACCAAAAAAAAGGCAGTAGACATTTGTAGTGTTTTGTTACTATTTACGTGCTGCCTTTACTACATAGAACGAAATTCTGTTGCATTGGTGGTTGGTGTTGGTAGGCACAAGGAGCAAACCTCCTGTGCGAGGACGAGGAAATGATTTGACAAATTGATCGAGCACATAGTTTGCATGACAGCCTGCTGTTGTTGTTTGAGAGAGATATGAAGCTGCGATTTAGAGGTGTGTGCATTATTTAGTGTGGCTGTGTAGGTGTATGCATGTTTGAGAGTGTGTGTGTGTGTGACTATGTGATGGCGTGCCACGAATAATTTGTTGCATTGAGACAAATGGCTGCTATTTCTCAAACTTGTTATGGCGGAAGCTGGAGCAAAGCAAAACAAAACACTGCTTAGACTGCTTTGATATTTATGTACATCTTTTTTGAGATGAAAGGCCGTCATGCTAACAAGATAACAAAATCCAGGATTCACAAGGCATTAGAGTACATACTTATTTACATATGTTTAAATTTAGATAACTTTCACTTGCATTTGAATTCAGTAATTTGTGTGACAGTATATGACAATAGCTGATCTTAGTGTATGGGGAACGTTCCATTTTGATCGGATCAAACATTAAAGTAGGCAAAGGAGGCACTCCCAATATTATTTAAAGAAACAAAATCGCTGGGACTTACTTAGCAATTCAGAGGCTTTCATGTCTCAGATTCTGGAGAGAGACGACTAGAGCGCCTGACCTCTAATACTTGGAAAATCGCATAATATATGCTCTGGGGTTTCATCCATGTGTCCACAGAACCAGTAGCTTGTCTCTGCAGAAAGTCCGAAAATGCCGAACTGGCGTCATACACGTTTGACAAACCGCTTAAAGATGTGAATCATTCAGGTTCTTTTCTAATTCGCTCTTCTGTGAAAACATTTGCGGATGTATATATATTTCGATTGCGAAGATCTCCACTTGAGGTAAAGTTGGATATATAGCCATTTTTTGAAACCCATATACAAGTAACTCACAATCTAAATGACTGTGCATAATTTGAAGCAAAAAACTATGAGTGCGAGGCTGTAAATTATATATGCAATGTTATAAAACTAAAAATTCCTTCTCTTATTCAATCGTCTTTCTTTTTATGCAACAAAAAACAAATGGTGCAAAAGAGCTGATTGGCAGTTCAACTGAGTCAGCCAGGGTTGCACTTGGTATTGAACGTGAGTGGAAAATTGACCATTTATGCTTGTTGGATTTATCCGAGTTGAATAATACCGAGTTGGAAAGAAGTAACAATATGGTAACACACATCTTCGAGCTTCGATCCATTAGTTTACCAGACTTGGAGCCCTTGCGAATCCGTGAGATTTACTCGTAGAAAGTGGCCCTTACAGGAATTATGTATTAACTTGTAGGGCTTATTGAAAGATAATATCCTTTGTGAGATGGATGCTGGGATCCGCAAAGATTGGTTTAAAACCACCAACTGTATAGAATAAGAAAAGCTAGTGAACCCGCATGACGTTAAAACGCCCAAAATTTAATTTCAGAAATCTAAAAAATATTCCAAATGTTAAACTAAATGCCGTGCAGCCATTTCTGAGTGAAGAGAGGTCTCGCATAGTTTCGGTTTTTATATCTTCAAAATTTGAAATCAACCTGTGCCGATAAAAAGGTTACAATTTCAAAAAATAAAATTGGAAATAACGGTGCAAATCTAATGACCTTCACTAAAAATTACTCCTCGTATAATATACGTATATACTTAGTTAGATCAGTACGGCTTTTCGAAAAGGTGGCAAACCTAATAACAGATATTTATTCATTTATTCGAGGTTCCATTTTAAGTTTTCATAAAACTTGTGTTTAAGTTGCCTATGTAAATACGACTATTAAAACAGTTCGAAATCGTTTTTCTAAACGTATTTTCAAGCTAAAATTTTTTCCAATCCCTTTCCCTTGTGATACAAATTTCAATTAGCTGATGAATTATTTTGAATTTGATTTTTCAAACACGTGGAAGCTCTCCTAAATAAAGGTCAGATATAAAGTATTTTCAAAACCATTTCGATTGATATCCTTCTATTGATAATTCATATAATTTACAAACTAATTTGAATGTAACTTTTACACCGGTGGCAACCCTTTTACAACATTATAATTGTTCCTTCTAAAGATTTCTTAACACTCCATCGCTTGATACCCGTATTTTAATATTTCATATAATCTGTATATAAGTTA
>NW_023458560.1:31030771-31047016 GCF_013731165.1 Rhagoletis pomonella
TTGGCAGCAGAAAAGGCTTTAACACAAATAAGAAACAATTACAAAAAAGGTGTAATTTTTTAATTTTTTCCTTGTTAAATTTTGCATTTTTTTCATAAAAATTAAAATATTTTGGGAAAATTACCTGATCTGGAAAAACAGTATACCGATCCATAATATATGACACAAAATTATATTTACGTATTTCGACGTTTATCTATGCATAACATATATAAGTAATACGCGAAATAATTTTTTGTTCTGGATATAAGATCTGCGCCATTCGCTCTATTTTTAAAAATGGGATGTCAAATTAAAGCGCTTGGTCCGTAGATGTGCAAACTGGTTTTATTTTTTTGGAAAGTTTCCACCTGTAATACAAATATACTGAAATTATTTAATAATCAATGCCATCAGATCTGCACCGTTCGTCCGATTTTCAAAAGTGAGTTGTCAAATCAAAGGGTGCGGGCTGTAGTTGTGCAATATGGTTTTACTGTTTCGAAAAGAGTTGCCATCTTTTAAAAAATTAAGTTCAAATTATTTAAAGAGTTAAACCAATTATTAAAAAATGGGTATCAATCGAAATGGGTTTAAAAAGCTTTGTTTCTTAACTTCAAATTATATTTAAATAAGGGAATTACGTAATCGATATACACACATAAGTTTCGCCATGTGGGCGCTAGACGAAAAGATTTTAAGAAGGTAATAGTTTGTAAATATTTTAAATATTTTGAGGGTTGCCACCTGTTTCAAAAGTTGAATTCAGTTAGCTTATACACAACGATATATAAAAATATGTTAAACCAAAAAGTGTTAAGAAATCTTTAGTTCGAACACTAACGATATTTTTGAGGTGTTTAAAGTGGGATGCAACCTGTTTAAAAAGTTAGATTCAAATTATTTAATAAGCTTAATAAATTATTAAAATATTGGCATCAATCGAAATGGGTTTGACAAGGCTTTATTTCTGAACTATATTTAGAGGGTTGCCACATGTTTAAAAAATAAAATTCAACTTAATTAAAATATGTACCACAATGTCAGACGAGGGTAATTAAAGTAGGTTATAGCTTGAGACTAAGTTTGAAGAGGGTCGCCACCTATTTAAAAAGTCGAATTTAATTAACTTATACAGTAATTATCTGAAATACGGGTATCAAGCGAAAAATTGTTATGAAATCTTTAATTTGAACACTAGAAATATTTTTGAGGTGTTTGCATAGGGTTGCCACCCGTCTAAAAAGTTAAGTTCAAATTATTTTAAAAGCCAAATGAATAATTAAAATGTGGATATCAGTCGAAATGGGTTTGAAAAGGCTGTAATTCTGAAGTATATTCATCAGTTATTTAAAATATTCATCGTCAAGCTAGGCGAAGGAATTTCGGAAATGTTTATGCTCGAAAATACTTTCTAAGAGGGTTGCCGCCTGTTTTAAAAATTGAATTTGATTAACTTATATACAGATTATATGAAATATTAAAATACGGGTGTCAAGCGATGGAGTGTTAAAAAATCTTTAGAAGGAACAATTATAATGTTGTAAAAGGGTTGCCACCGGTGTAAAGGTTACATTCAAATTAGTTTGTAAATTATATGAATTATCAATAGAAGTATATCAATCGAAATGGTTTTGAAAAGGCTTTATATCTGACCTTTATTTATTATTTACGTGTTTGAAAAATCAAATTCAAAATAATTCATCAGCTAATTGAAATTTGTATCACAAGAGAAAGGGATTGGAAAAAATTTTAGCTTGAAAATATGTTTAAAAACGATTTCGAATTGTTTTAATAGTCGTATTTACATAGTCAACTTATACACAAGTTTTATGAAAACTTAAAATGGAACCTCGAATAAATGAATAAATATCTGTTATTAGGTTTGCCACCTTTTCGAAAAGCCGTACTGATCTAAGTATATTATACGAGAGGTAATTTTTAGTGAAGGTCATTAGATTTGCACCGTTATTTCCAATTTTATTTTTTGAAATTGGAACCTTTTTATCGCTACAGGTTGATTCGAAATTTTGAAAATATAAAAAAAGCGAAACTATGCGAGACCTCTTTTCACTCAGAAATGGCTGCACGGCATTTAGTTTAACATTTGGAATATTTTTTTAGATTTCTGAAATTCAATTTTGGGCGTTTTAACGTCATGCGGGTTCACTAGTTGTTCTTATAGGAAGTGGAAACCCTCGAGTACAGTTGGTGGTTTTAAACCACTCTTTGCCGATCCCAGCATCCATCTCACAAAGGATATTATCTTTCAATAAGCCCTACAAGTTAATACATAATTCCTGTAAGGGCCACTTTCTGTGAGTAAATCTCACGGATTCGCAAGGGCTCCCAAGTCTGGTAAAGTAATGGATCCAAGCTCGAAGATGTCTGTTACCATATTTTTGCTTCTTTCCAACTCGGTTATATTCAACTCGGATAAATCCAACAAGCATAAATGGTCAATATTCCACTCACGTTGAATACCAAGTGCAACCCTGGTTGACTCAGTTGAACTGCCAATCAGCTGTTTTCCATCATTTGTTTTTTGTTGCATAAAAAAAAAAACGATTGAACCAAAGAAGGAATTTTTAGTGTTATAACATTGCATATATAATTTACAGCCTCGCACTCATAGTTGTTTGCTTCAAATTATACACAGTCGTTTAGATTGTGAGTTATTTGTATATGGGTTGCAAATAATTGCACTAATAGCTATATCTCCAACTTTACTTCAGGTGGAGATTTTCGCAATCGAAATATATGTACATCCGCAAATGTTTTAACAGAAGGGCGAATTAGAAAAGAACCTGAATGATTCACATCTTTAAGTGGTTTGTCAAATGTCCTACGAAGTAGGTAGGCGCTCAGCAGCAAACGACTAAGAGAAAACGGCAATCTAAGAAAATTATAACTCCCTCTAGGAAAATGCCGCAAGGACCTTTAAATTTTAGTCGCGAATTTTAGTCTCATAAGCTAACTGAAAGAACACAGCAAGTTATGATGCCAGTTTGGCATTGTCGCAATTTTTGCAGAGACGAGCTACAGGTTCTGTGGACTCACGGATGAAACCTCAGAGCATATATTATGCGATTTTCAAAGTATTAGAGGTTAGGCGCTCTAGTCGTCTCTCTCCAGAATCTGAGACATAAAAGCCTCTAAATTGCTAACTTTTAACAATAGCCCAATGTTGCAGTAAACATCTTTGCAAAGCTTGGCGCTATAGATCAAAATAAGTAAGTCCCAGCGATTTTGTTTCTTTAAATAATACTGGGAGTGCCTCCTTTGCCTACTTTAATGTTTGATCCGATCAAAATGGAACGTCCCCCATACACTAAGACCAGCTATTGTCATATACTGTCACACGAATTACTGAATTCAAATGCCAAGAGAAAGTTATCTAAATTTAAACATATGTAAATAAGTATGTACTCTAATGCCTTGTGAATCCTGGATTTTGTTATCTTGTTAGCATGACGGCCTTTCATCTAACAAAAGTGATACAGAGGCTTTCGATTTTGTACATAAATATCAAAGCAGTCTAAGCAGTGTTTTGTTTTGCTTTGCTACAAGCTACCGCCATAACAATTTTGAGAAATAGCAGCCATTTGTCTCAATGCAACAAATTATTCGTGGCACGCCATCACATAGTCACACACACACACACACTCTCAAACATGCATACACCTACACAGCCACACTAAATAATGCACACACCTCTTCATATCTCTCTCAAACAACAACAGCAGCAGTGGCAGCAGCAACAGCAGACTGTCATGCAAACTATGTGCTCGATCAATTTGTCAAATCATTTCCTCGTCCTCGCACAGGAGGTTTGCTGCTTGTGCCTACCAACACCAACCACCAATGCAACGGAATTTCGTTCGATGTAGTAAAGGCAGCGCGAAAATAGTAACAAAACACTACAAATGTCTACTGCCTTGTTTTTTTTTTGGTTTTTTCTTCCTTATTCGAATCCACTCGTCCTCATCAATTTTACATACTCAGCCTGTCATGCAAATTATATTATAGTTTTCGTGCACGCTTTTCGTACGTGACTTTGCCGCTTTTATTGACTTCAGTCGAATTTGTTTGGCGGTGCAGAGGTTTATGGGCGCATAGATTTTCTATTCGTTTAGTTTTTTTTTTGTTTTTTTGTAATTGCCATGGTGAAATTTTTGCACGTAGCGCCAAATCTATGCTTAATTTATACGGAAATGTATAAAATATTTTTACAGTTATTTAAATTGCGCATTCTTTCGCATGAATGTTAAAATACTAAGCTAGCAGGAATAAAAACTATATACACACTTATTTCCGGGCTACAAATGGCGATTGCAAAAGTATTTCGTAAAATAAAATAAATGAAAATATTAAAGTAAATTTCAAACATTTTAAGGAACATAAGAAAAAGGTCAATTAAAAAACTTAAATTCTAGTACATCTCTCGGCTAATCCATGTTGTCAGCTCCATAGCCCACGTTCGTGAGTGGACCATTTCCGAGTTGCTATATCAAATCAAAGAAAGAGTGCAGCGGGGCTCGCTACGGAATTAAAACTTCTCTTAATTAATTTGTATGTTTCCAACTACATACTGAACTTAACATAACATCAGTTAACATAACATAACAAAGGAGAGATTATAAACTTATCAAATCACAAATCAGGAAATCAATTTTATTTGTGACTAGCAAATACCCGGCGTGCTTCATTACGCCTAAAACCTTTTTTTTTTTGCTGTTTGGTAACCGTTTTATAATATCTCATTAATTTTATCAATTTAATTGAATACAATTTTTCAAACAGGTGGCAACCCTCCTCAAAAATATTTTCCTCAATAAAATTTCCTAAACATGTTCGGTTTGATACCCATATTGCAATATTCAAACTATCTTCTCAATTAAATCAAATTTAAAATTTCGAACAGGTGGCAATCTTCTACAAAAATTATTTTCGGCTGTAAGCCCTCTTAAACCTCTTTCCTTGGCAGCTAAATTGCAATATTTGCTTTATCTTATCAATTTACTTAAACTGCAAATTTCAAAGAGGTAGCAACTCTCTAATTATTTTCTTTGTATATTTTAAGTTAGACCTCTAGTAATACATCAGTCAAAACTGCATTCAATTCCATACATTAGTTTTCGAGTGAGGCGCGTACAAGCACACTGACAGACAGACAGACAGACAAAAATTCTAAAAATTTTTGATTTGGCTTCTGTTGCCCCAATAAAGACCCACCATATTAATTTTTCTTTAAAATCTATAATGCAAAGACATCGGTCTGTTGCAATTTTATTTGCTTATCTGAGATGAGGTGAGTTAATATTAGTTTAAGTGAGTTGAGTTAAGGTGGAGTGAATTGAAGGGTGTTACCATGACTTTAGGTGAGTTATGGTATGTTGAGCTTAGTTGGGTTAAGGTGAAATAAGGTGAGTCGGAGTGAGTAAAAGGTGATTTGGGGTGACTTCAACTGAGTTGAGTTGAGATGCAGTGACATGAAGTCAGGTGAGCAGTAGAATATGACATTAGACATCGGCGTTTAAAGTACAAAACCGCGTATCAACAAAATGCGAAACCGCGTATGTGAGATTGCATAAATTATTTTCTAGAGAGTAAAAATACTCATATTTCAAAATGGTTCTATTTTTATAAAGCAATCGCATTTCTGGCTAGTTAATTTCATGACAAATGGATAAAGATTGAGCCAAGAGCTTGTGTGAGCAAATACAATTTTTGGCAGCAAATGTCAGTTACGTAGTTTTGCAGAATGACGATACGCGGTTTTGTACTTTAAACAACGATATCTCAGTCTTCAATTTTATCCTTTTCTTTGCTTAACTTAGTGAGAAGAGAGACCTGCAGTGGTACACTAGAAGTCGCTACGCTAGATTTCTATCGCTATTTACCTCTAAATGAAAGATATATGTTTGGGCCTAAAAATATACATATATTGCGAAAGCGTAAGGACTTCAATATAAAAGCGTTAGCATTATGGATATGTTATGTTTCCCCGGAGGATTTGTTTATTTTTAAGCACAAGCTTTATTGCAGAATCTCATCCTCGTTGAGAATGGAAATTCAGTACGAAGTATTTTCATTCGTAGAAGCTCGAAGAACTATTTGTTGAGCCTTAAAAGGTGCAATGCGCTTTTTGTACCCTCTAGTGTGACATTTCTGCACGAATGGTGTGCAGATACTCATTGGTATTTCCCGGTTTTCCGCTGTAGGCGATGCACCAGTTTGTCGATATGCATCGTCACCTACGGCTCCCAAATACGGGCGCTAAGCGACCTAAAATTAGGTACTTAAAAATTTTGCAACCATTACAACATGCCCGATTGTCTGGATATTTAAACAATCTCAAGCTTTTTAATTATATTTCTTAGAATGATTTTCAGTATGCAGTTTCGTAGCCTATACAATTTTAAAGTAACAAAGTAAAGAAATAACTGCAATTAAATAAAAAAAGGATAACTTATAAAAATTTGTCAATATTTGGTGCGCTTATAATTATGATACGGGGTGTAGTTTTTCCCCCACAACTCACATTAAATGATTTTTAAGAGTGCATTCCAAACTGAAGCAATAAATAAATATTTACGGCATGCCAAAAATATAAAACTCAAATGCTAATAAAAATAGATCGTCGAATAAAAATTCAATTACATAAATAAGCTTATCAACGCAGCGCGAGAGCGAGAGGAATGCAATTTTCGGCTTAACATTTGCTTTTGGCATTTGCAAGCTCAGCAAATCGTTTTTATGTAGATATTAAAAAAACAAAAAAACATGCACAAATATTTCAAGCTCAGTTAGTTTTTTTAATCTTTATGAACGTAGCTACAAAAAATCGTCGATATTTTTTTTTGTTTTTTTTTTTAGAAAATCCCTCGCAATTTCTTATTTGCGATTATAAATACTGAATTATTGCAACCGCATTTCATTTTTTCTTTCATATTCAGAGATTTTCATTGAATTGACGGCCATTTGCGAAAATATTGTTCAATTTATTGTTGCATAGATACGTATACGTATTTATTTAAGCATTTATAGTTTTCTACTACCAACAATTTATGGCCGAATAACAAACATAGGACAGTATGTTGGTGTTTCAATCCAATAAACCATATGCCCTTAGACGGCTTTGATAGTCGAAATGACTGGGTGGTAGAGTGTGCAAATCAACTCCCCTCAACCCGATCAGTGTTGCGCGAGTTGAACTATGAGGATTAGTAAGATTTTCAAATTCTTGGAAACCACCTAGATCATGTACATAAAAAAATTTTGCCCGAATCATCTTTCTCAAATTCTGATCTATCAAACAGAACCGCTGACCTTGGAGCACCGTACAGTTTCCTAAGTAAAAACACTATCAGCTGATTGCCAAAAAATGCCTACAGCTAAGATCACCTGTTTTTTTTTTGGCATCCGCTCTTATCTTTTACAATTTCTTTCATTTCTATTAGAATTTATTCAAAATGCACTAACACACTGAACCAAAAACACACCTACAGCCTGTCAGAAAAACGATAAGGAAGAAGAGTTACGTTACCTATGAAACTGTACGATGCCTTGGAGCATTAGTCTCCATAGGGGACAGTTGGATATTAACCAGTCGCACCCAGGGTGTAAAATAATTAAAAATTCTTACAATTTAACCAAAAAATTAACATGTTTTAGGCTTTGTAAAACCATTTTCACTCGATGGCTCGTGGCATTATGCAATGAACAGTATTGCCAAGTAAAAATAAAATAAAAATTTTTTAAAACTTTTCTCCAGCTGCGCTCCAGCTAAAATCCTTCACTCCGCTCCGCTCCGAAGCCATGGGTCGAGTTGCGATTTTTTAAGCAAGATGTATTTTTGTAATGTATTATTCATTTTTTGGAACCGGAAAAAGTGAACCGCTATAGCATATAGCTCCCATACAACTGATTGAGAGATTGTGAGGTTTTTTGTGATAACTTCTCAATTTCTATAGCCAGGAACTTGAAATTTCGCGCTAATTTCACTCTTTATCAAGAGAAATCTTACAATGAAAACCTATCAATACCTTAGCGACAGGTCGACCTATCTCGGCGGCCAGTTCGAAAACGCCCTGCCTTAGAAAACTTTCCAAGAACGGCCGGTTTCAGAATTTGGTTAAAAAACGCCCTACCTCAGCTTCCGATTCAAAAAGGCCTCGCTATAGTCTCCATACAACTAATTGTTTAGATATGGGGTTTTACTTTAAAAGTCGTTCATTTGGACGGCTAAAATCGAGCAACTTCCTGAGCTATTTTCTAAATTAAGCAAAGTCAAGAACCTAGGGTTGCCAACATTTTCTAAGATATTTATAGTACCTTTTCAAAAAAATTAGAATAAATATAGTACACTTCGAATAAATATAATATTTTATTTAAAAGAAAAAGTAAAAACGATTTTTAAGTGATGGAAAAAGTTCTTCCAGTAAATGCCGAAGTTGTTGGAATAGAGAGTAGATAATTTTAGTAGAGTAGTATAGTTTTTAATTTTAAGTAAACTTTTTTACTCCTTCTCAGTAAATATGTTACCTTTTTTGATTATAAACTCACAATGAACTTTTACTTTAAAGAATATTTCATTTAATATTGTTGTTTCAGAATAAAGGTCATCCATTTTAATATACATTTTTCGCGCAAATTACTGAAATATGTTATATTTATAATTGAAGAAATATAATATTTTTGCGTACTATATTTTTTTCCAACTGTATATAGTTCGCCGACCGGAAAAATAGTACAGTGCTCTATATTATAGAACGGTTGGCAACCCTACCTAGAGTCAGTCTATAAAGTTTAGGTACAGCGAATTTTTTACAATACGGGCAACTATTTTTTTTAATATTTTATTTTTCGCTAATTTTTTATAAAAACATGGTTAATTCTACAACAAAAACCCCAAAAAGCAAAGTTCCAAACCTTGTGAAAAATTAAAGAAAACTCTGCAAAATATCATTCAAATATTGCACTTTTAATTACGCTCTCCAGAAAAAATTTGAGTATGCAGTTTTTTAGACCATTCAATTTTAGTATAATAAAGTGCAAGTATGAGGAAGCTAGGACTTACCATTGATTTTTGGGAAATTTTATTACTCTAGAATTGTTCATTTTAGGGAGAAAAATATTATCACCATTTAATGTTAACATTTGGAAGTATCTTAAATTTTTGAAATTAAAAAAATTATAAAATTTCCAAAATTACAAAATAGCTATGACAGATATTTTTTATTTGGTGGCACACTCTTGAGACTTCACACATATCTGGTATTTGATGCAAATTGGTATTGCCTCTAATATGCATATTCTCTTTGGAAACTTCCCAAAGTTATACAAAAAAAAAAAAAACAATTATGATTTTTTTGAGTGATAATGAAAAAATGCTTTTAAGGCTAAAATATGTTTCAAATACTTCATTTATTTTTTTATTGTATTTAAACTCCATTGATTGAAATAAATGGAAGTGGAATGCTTTGAAGTTTTTTTTTTTTTGGTGAGAGAAGTGATATAAAAATACAATATTTTATATTTCAAATTAAATGGACTATGGCTTCCGTTAAAAATACACGTCAACTACCCTGTGGTAAAGCTTTACCAATAATGTCAGTAGAAGGGATGCGAAAAAAGTATCGCATAAATATATTTTTTTTTTTTTTTTTTGAATGCAAAAGAATACGTTGAATAAATACATTTATGTTTGTGAAATACAATATTTTGCATTTTATGTATAAATATTCATTACTTTCGTTTTTAAATTCCATTTTTGTTGGCAGTTCTACATATTTGCATTTATTTAACACATGTTAAACATATGCATGTAAATTTGCGCAAACATGCATTTGTATAAACGTAGGAATGTATGTACATATTTGTATTTATCTAAGTCTCATTTATTTATTTATTTTTTGCAGGTTTCATTGGCAAAATCAACAAAAACTACATTCACCGGTTATGGCATCGGCAGCGCCAATATGGATGGTGACATAGTACAATATGACATACCGAAAAATTCATATAAACGTGCAAATTCGGATATCAATTACGAGGTGAGCGTTACTAAATACATATGTATGTATGAGTATTCAAATTTCTGGCAATTATATTTGCACATGTATAGTTTTTATTTATGTACATACATTAGGGTGGTCCAAAGAAAGTAAAGTCGGATTTTTAGCAGTGTTCTATATCGGAAAATATAAACCCCTGTTTTCTTTTTTGTTGCTCAAATTTTCCCATGTATTTTATTTGGGAAAAATGAATTTTCGTAGAAAAAGTATACTTAGAATCCTCGAAAATCTATATTTTTCAATGGGCAAACTGTGTTTCTCAACAGGAGACTTTGAAAAATAATACCCAGTTATTTTTTTAGCCATTTTTTATTATTAACTCATGAGACCCATGAAATATCGTTAATATTAAGTAATGTTTAACTAAACCATTGGATAATATTTTCTGAAGTCTTCTGAAGAGCAGCCGAGTTTGCCGATTGAAAAATAAAATACCATTTATACGAATATTGATCGCTTGAGCGACCCCTAAAATTTTTTTGAATTAAAAAAGGGGATATTTTTCCCCAAGTGGGGAGAGCATTAAAATTCCGAGTTTAGTTCTCTCACATTCATTTTTGGAACACCCTAATTTACGTATACATATGTAAGTATGTCTAGCACTGTTGCTATGCATTTATCTAGAAAGAAATTTATTTATTTAAATTGGTGTAAATTAGATAATATTTGTTTTCTATACAGCCAATTTAAAATGCAATTTAATTCAGGAGTTGAATTGATTTTGAATTTAATCAATAAATGACACTTTAGGATATTTTGCACAAATACACTCAAACATAAGTTTGTAATTTGAAATTGCTGCCATTTGATAAAGAATAAATTTTAATTGAACTGAAACGGTTGAAAATGCTTTATACGTAAGTACATATGTATATTTTAATTTCGAAAGAGATAAAATTTAAAAAGTTTACAACAGAAAACTGGCGTACTGAAATTGATGAAATACCTGTCAAAAAAAAAAAGACACATCAACTTCAGGCTGGTCAGGGCTGACCATTGGCTAAAAATAATTTCGCCATACTCGTATCAAGGGGGTGGCAGATTCCAAACAAATTGCAATTTTATACTGCACGTGCATACATATATCTCTGAAAATATTTGTTGGAGAGTATAGCAACTTGACATGAGACAATGAGAACAGAAGTGGCCTAACCCAAAATTTATTTATTTTTTATTACTTGTCTACATAAAATAGTCTCATATTAGATCCATTTTACAATAAATTCGATTATTCCTTAATTTTAAGGGACAGAGAATAACGAACCATCAAATTTAGGAATAAGCGATTTTCACTTTGAACTTTATAACATTTGAAACTATTTTAAGAAGTTAAGTACAAAGAAATATATATATTGTGGGTTAGGCCACATATGAAATCAATTCCATACTCATTAAAAAATGGCCTTTACTGGAAAAGGTATGTTGCTCCTTCCACGCTTATCTTTTGAAATAAGTAGTATGTAGATATATAAATTCTATAGAAGACTATTGAAGAAAAAAATGAGTTATTGAAAACGGAGGCGTGGCGCCTCAAATATATTTGGAAGGTTCATAAATACATATATCGCTGGAAGGATATAGATGGCGAAGTTACTGAAAAAGGGGTCCGTAGTCTCATCCTAAAAGTTTGATTTTCATACATCAAATCTTTGGAAGTATTTGAGGTGGGGTACGGAAATTCTTTATGGAGATTTATGTTATGAGTAACACACTGAGTGAAGAAATTTCCGTAGCCATTTTACGCAAAACCTAAAATGATTGGTGTCTTTTAAGAAGTGAATTCTGTTGATCCCAACTTGTACCAGTAAAAGTGATGATCAGTGTTCAAATCGCATAAAAACTGTTAAATATGTTAGAAATCGCCAGGAAGATATCTGGATACGTACAATTTTTGAGGGTGTAGGCATCTCAACTGTGCAGATAAATCATTCTTAGGATGAATACTCAGCCATGAACAAGAGATGGGAATCGTGATTGCTCAAGCTCGACGATAAGAGCAACCCTATGAAGAGTTCAATGGTCTCCGAGGCAATGTCTTACCAAAATCAGAGTGGAGTTTCGTTGTTTGCCGTCTCTGAGTTTTAAATAGAATCAAAGCGTGTAGATCCGGTGGTGAACGAGAACTAAGCGAAATATCACCTGTCATCAAACAAACAGTCAGAGCATAAGCGTCTCGGCATCCACATTGCTGTTGACAGTTACAAGTTTGAAAAAGTAGACGCCCTCAGCCTTGAAATCCAACGGAGAATCATTGTTGCCCACAAATGCTGCTTTGGGCTGAATAGGCAATTAAGAACTAAAGTCCTCTCTCATCGTACAAAAATCACACTCTATAAGTCACTCAACATGCCTGTGCTGGCGTATGGCGCGGAGGCATGGAATTTTCGAGAGAAAGATTCTGCGAGAGATTTACAGCCATTTACGCTTTGGCGATGGCGAATACCGCAGAAGTTTCAACGATGAGCTGTAAGAGCTTTACAACGATATAGACATAGTGCAGCGAGCGGGCCGCGATGTTGGCAACAGAGAAAGAGGAAGGCCGCCTGTGCAACTCCTTTTAGTCGATCCTTTTCTCGCGTGTGCTTTCCAAGATTTTGCGTATTTTGAGTACCTAGTCTATGGTGGATTCGTATTAAGCCACACTGATAAGGCCTAATCAGTTCGTTGACGGTGGGCTTCAGTAGGGTGGAAAAGTGTTCCCTCCATAATTTAAGTACGTTCTGGACATCAGTCATCAGAATTTTGTACACACTATGATTAAATTTAGATTATTTAAACAGTTTGAAAAAATTTAATTTGAAACAGTAAAGGCTACCGTTGAAATTAATTAAGCTAGCGTGTTTATTATAGTACAACGACCTTCAACGAAAAGCTTAAGATTTCTAAGATTAATATTAGATTCCTGTATTCGAAAAAGATTAGATATATCTGTGCAGATAGTGCTGCCAGATAGAATATTGTATGCAAATATACGTCCTCCTGTCAGCTATAGACTGGAGGCCAAGAAGTTTCCTCCTCGAGCGTACTGAGGCTTAGATTATAATGAATGGTACAACAAGTCAAAAACGGTTTTAAATCACACTGAAGTTTTTGACAATCAATATAATAAAGAATTTTGTGACTGGCTTGCTCTAAGGTATTCTTGCGCTTGCAGTCGTACCTCTTGTTGTTCAGACGTTACTATTTTTCCTAGGGGATATTGTTTTGGATCTAACGTTCCAAAAAAGGAGTTGGTTGGTCAAGGATGGGTTCGCTTTTAAATTGGGCATAAATTTCAATCTATTTGGATATTTGGCCATGATTTAAAAAAAATGAATATTTAGTTGCTTGCAGCTTAGGCAAAACACTCTGTAAAATAAAATTTCCATAAAATTTTATTTTTTTAATAATAATTTAGGCCTAAAGCTTTAAGTAGAGAATAAAATGCTGAATTTAATTGGTTGTATGCATTAAGTTACAGTATTTATAGTGCAATAGACTAACCTAAAAACCTTTCTCAAATACGCTATACCGCAATATTTGTATAAAAAATACAAATTTCTATTTTATGTGTGCTAAACCAAATTCAAGTGGTAAACCAGTGAAAGCAAATTGAAAGTGCAATTTAATTGGCACTTAAAAATAATACCATATTCGAATGAGTGCACAATTATATAAATACATGTTGCAGCTATGAACAAAGGTAATAACAACAAGTAAAGTAGCATAAGTTTGGGCGAAAGCGAATTTTATATGCCGAGCGCACGTACTGCATATCGTTTATTCACCTATGCGTCAGTTTTTACAGATTTCAAGCTGTTTCGATGATGCCGTCGCCGCCGCGGTAAAAGTTGCTAATCACTTTTCGGACAAAACATTTTGATACTGGCCGAAAGGGGGGTTATATATCTACATAGTGGTGAACACAAATAATTTTTTAAGTAATTAGAATCGTGCTCTAGGTGACAGACCACACGTTTTTCCAATGACCTTTTCACATAGCTATAAAGCTTCTATGGTCCATTGCTCAACGTGAGACTTCCATCATTACAGGTAAATACTTTACTTCCGAAGAAATCTGAAACGTCATTCCTTTAAAGGCAGGGGAAAGAAGGCCATCCAACCTTTTCGTTCTAGTGAAGAATACACGTTTTGTCTTTTTTATATTTAGATCCCTACCTCTACCCTGTTCGTTCTAATTATATTAATGTTATTCTGCTTTCATTTATCTTTATTTTTATTTAAATACTCAATCGATAGTAACATCCATCAAGACATTGATAAAAAAAAAACGATAAAAATATCGAAAGCAAAATCGATAACAGAATCGTAAGCAAATTCGATTAAAAAAGCGACCAAAATATCGATAAAAAACATCAATAACATAATCGATAACAAAATCGATAAAAAAGAACGATGAGAAAATCTATAAAAATTTCGATAACAAAATCGATAAAAATATCGATAACAAAACCGATAAAAATAACGATAGTTATATCGATAAGTTTCGCAAATATCGGTATCCAAATCGATAGCAATATCGGTAAAAATATCCATAACAAAATCGATAAAAATTTCGATAACAAAATCTATAAGAATATCGATCACAAAACCGATAAAAATATCTATTATTTTATCGATAAGTTCCCAGAATCCAAAAAAAAAAATCTAAAATCCCGAAATACTGGGCACTATTTGAGTCTGTGTCTCTATCTATATCCTTTTCTCTATAATTACCTTTATTTTAATCTTTCTTCCTCTATCTTCATCTTTACTTTTATCGGTATCCTCATTCGCATCTATTTCTTTATATTTATCTTTGTTTTTATACCCGAGCGCACTTGTGGACAAGGGTATATTAATTTTGTTCACATAACGGTTGTTTGCAACAGCCAAAACGAATCGAGATAGATATAGACAAATGTATACATAAATGATCAGGATGAAAAAAGAAATTGATTAAGCCATGTCTGTCTGTCCGTCAGTCTGTCCGTCTGTCCGTCTGTCCGTCCGTCCGTGTACACGATAACTCGAGCAAAAATTGAGATATCTCAACGAAATTTGGTATGTAGGCTTCCCTTAATCCAAGGTAGGTTCGTATTGAAAATGGGCGAAATCGGACTTTAACCACGCCTACTTCCCATATAACGGTAATTTTCAGAAATACGAAAACTGCGATATTTTAGTAACTACTGGAGATTATTCACTCAAAATTGATATTTACAATAATTTTTAGACGAAAAATAAGAATATTATAAATTTTTGGAAAATGGGCGTAGCCACGCCCACTTATGGTTACATGTGTATATCTTGGTAACCGCTGCACCAATTTCTTCCAAACTTGGCACAGTTGTTGGCCTTGGTACAGCATAAAAAATCGCCGAAACTTTTTAAAATCGGACAATAACCACGCCCACATCCCATATAACGGTAATCATTATATAAATAGGCAATCATGTTTCCTTTACACCCCTTTTACGGCTAAACTATAATTCTAAGGTATAGACAATTATATATCATTAGAAAGGTATTTTGATGCTGATGTGCAGGCAATTTTAAAAATTTCAAATTAGTTTAAAATGGAGCGATAAAATCAATTCAAAAGTCACACCAATACCAATGCCATACATGTACATGGTTGGGGCGGAAATGCCCCCTAAATGTATGCTTTAATATTGATAGCGAATTAAAGAAACGTGCTAAGCAGCAGTTCAGGAATAAGATGTATGTATGTATGTACATGAAAAGATTAGACTCAAACAAGGAAGAAGGTAAAGTTGAGTATGGGGAAGAAGAAAGTGATAAATACAGAAATTAAAATAAAAGTAAAGAAACCTAGATATAAAGACAAAGAGGAAGGAAAATTTAAATACCTAACCTAATAACAATGGTGGGGGTGAATATGTAAATGAAGAAAAGAATGGACATATTTAGATCAGGATAAAGGAAAAGATAAAGATGAAGACCAAGACGACGAAGATGAAGATGAAGATGAAGATGAAGATGAAGATGAAGATGAAACACACCACAACCTAACCCCCACACCGTAATTCACCACACTTCAACTCTCCCACCACACCTTAACTCACCACACCTCAACTCACCACACCTAAATTCACCACACCTTAATTCACCACACCTCAACTCACCACACGTTAACTCCCCACACCTAAATCCACCACACCGTAATTCACCACACCTCAACTTT
>NW_023458560.1:31047116-31049837 GCF_013731165.1 Rhagoletis pomonella
ATCTAAATATGTCCATTCTTTTCTTCATTTACATATTCACCCCCACCATTGTTATTAGGTTAGGTATTTAAATTTTCCTTCCTCTTTGTCTTTATATTTAGGTTTCTTTACTTTTATTTTAATTTCTGTATTTATCCCTTTCTTCTTCTCCATACTCAAAACTATCTCATCCTTGTTTGAGGCTAATCTATTCATGTACATACATACATACATCTTATTCCTAAACTGCTGCTTAGCACGTTTCTTTAATTCACTATCAATATTAAAGCATACATTTAGGAGGCATTTCCGCCCCAACCATGTACATGTATGGCATTGGTATTGGTGTGACTTTTGAATTAATTTTTTCGCTCTATTTTAAACTAATTTGAAATTTTAAAAATTGCCTGCACATCAGCATCAAAATACCTTTCTAATGATATATAATTGTTTATACCTTAGAAGTACAGTTTAGCCGTAAAAGGGGTGTAAAGGAAACATGATTGCCTATTTATATAATTGATAAGGCTCACAATACGCACTAATGTTTGAGATGAAATGATAAATACACTTAATTTGAATAAGTTTCATATGCAGCCTTCCCCGTATACGTGTATTATTTTCAATGGTGGACCCCTTTCCAATACCCAACATACAATAGATTTGTCGAAAACAAGCGAACTATTTTTCAAGTTTAAAATATTTAAAATCATAGTTTCACACAGATGAAATTTATTTATATATGTATGTAGTGAGAAAACTAAGAACTGTAATACAATTAAGGTTAGTCTAATTCTCTAACCACCATCCATAGAAAAATCGCCACTCTCATATCTTATATAATAAAGTAATAACGGCGAGATATCGATGTAATATGAACATAATTTATTCCAATATTAGGTGCAATCCCGTATTCTTCGGGCTAAAACTAGTAAAACTGTCAAAAAATAAAAATTCGCTCAGAGCGAGAGAGTAACTTTGAAACGTACAGGATCGCTTTCTAGTAAAAAATGGTAAGTTCTGTCAATTTCAACATAGCCACCATATTTTGGTTGTAAATGTTTGCTTATTTTGTATGTAAACACACTCAGCTCTCACATGTAAATAACCAAAAATACTTTCAAGTTCATTAGAATCCACTTAAACCAGTAATTAAATACTTTTCAACACGAATTAGCAGAGTACACTTTTCTTTTGTTTACAATTTGGTTGTTAAACACACTACACTTCGGACTAAAACTGGTAACTTCTGACAGAGAGAGGACTTTATTTAGTCTCTTTTTTGTCCTCTCAATAGTCAGAGAACCGAGTACGGGATCGATTTCTAGTAAAATCTGACTGATTCTGACTATTTTTGACTAGTCCAGACTCGTACGGGATCGCAACTTTTAGTAATTTACCAACAAACTCTTATTCGAAATCCGCATAATTACAAGTGCGTATTAGATTTTCCAATATAAATATGTAGCAGAACCAGTAGAAAAATTAATTTAACGATAGAACAAGTAAGAAAGTCTAAGTTCGGGCGGAGCCGAACATTAAATACCCGGCGCAAGTATTAAATATGTTTTTTCACCTTTCCGAAACCTTCCGCTAGATGGTAAGCCGGGGTGTATCAATTTTGAGTAAATTAGCGTCCTTCAATTTCGAAATATTGAAGTTTCAAGCATTTCTGAAATTTACCGTTATATGAGAAGCGGCCGTTATTTTAGTCCGATTTCAATAATTTTCAACGTTTTGCTTATATGTGGCAAGCACAATAACCACACCGAGTTTGGTATAAATTGGTAGAACGGTTACCGATATACATATATGTGATCATAAGTGGGCGGTGCCATGCCCATTTTCCAAAATTTTACCATAAACGTATTTCTTGGTAAAGAATTGTTGCAAGTATCAATTTTGAATAAATTAGCTTCAATATTTACTGATTTATCGAAGATTTTGTATTTCTCTAAATTACCGTTATATGGGATGTGGGCGTGGTTATTGTCCGATTTTAAAAAGTTTCGGCGATTTTTTATGCTGTACCAGGGCCAACAACTGTGCCAAGTTTGGAAGAAATTGGTGCAGCGGTTACCAAGATATACACATGTAACCATAAGTGGGCGTGGCTACGCCCATTTTCCAAAAATTTATAATATTCTTATTTTTCGTCGAAAAATTATTGTAAATATCAATTTTGAGCGAATAATCTCCAGTAGTTACTAAAATATCGCAGTTTTCGTATTTCTGAAAATTACCGTTATATGGGAAGTAGGCGTGGTTATTGAGCGATTTTAAAAATTTTCGGCCATTTAGTATGTTGTGTGAAGGCCAACAACTGTGCCAAGTTTGGAAGAAATTGGTGCAGCGGTTACCAAGATATACACATATATCCATAAGTGGGCGTGGCTACGCCCATTTTCCAAAAATTTATAATATTCTTATTTTTCGTCAAAAAATTATTATAAATATCAATTTTGAGTGAATTATCTTTAGTAGTTACTAAAATATCGCAGTTTTCGTATTTCTGGAAATTACCGTTATATGGGAAGTGGGCGTGGTTAAAGTCCGATTTCGCCCATTTTCAATACCAACCTACCTTGGATTAAGGGAAACCTACATACCAAATTTCGTTAAGATATCTCAATTTTTGCTCGAGTTATCGTGTACACGGACAGACGGACAGACGGACAGACGGACAGACGGACAGACGGACAGACGGACAGACGGACAGACGGACGGACAGACAGACATGGC
>NW_023458560.1:31049937-31051721 GCF_013731165.1 Rhagoletis pomonella
AAAAATTTTGTAAGCAAAAAAATTGCAATAAAAAAATTTTGTTGCATTTTTTAATCAATGTACCATTTTTTTGTTATTTGTTTTAAATGGCTTATTTCAATAGATTATTTTCTAGACTTCCAAACGATATATAATTTGTAGAAGGCATGGTAAAAGGACTACAAGTTTTTTATAATAGAACGTACTCGGATCCGCCTAGAATTTTTGTCTGTTGTTTACAGAAATGAAAAAATCCGACTAGCGACATTTTTATGTCCATTCTTATGTAAAATTTTCTGCTGCGTCCGAATACGAAATTAAAATGCAGAAGAGTCCAACAATTCCTGAGATATAGCCCAAGGTCGGGTTTTTGAGATCTGAAAAAAGTGCACTCAATTAATTACAGTTGGCCAGCCGCGATATTTTTGTAAACATTTTTATGAAGAACTTTCCGCTGAATCCGAATACGAAAACGCAATACAAGAAAGTAAAACAATTTCTGAGATATAGCCAAATTTCGCATTTTTGTGATCTGAAAAAAACGCAATCACTTAATTGCAATTTTCGTTGGATGTGGTTGGCCAATCTTAAATTTATTTTTGTATTAGTAAATGCTATTAATAAGAAAAAAACAGTCTTTATGACAAAATCTCGTTAGGGCAAATATTTTTATGAAATCCCCCAAACGTTTTATTTACTTAGAGAAAATATTAAAAAGTTAAAGTAAGGCTACCTGAGTATAAGATACACATAAAAATGCGCCAAATGTGTTTTCCTCTGATATATATATATATATATATATATATTTATGTACATATGTATAATGTTGACTTACCTTATCGAAATCTATGCGATTTTTTGGCACTAAAACTTCTATCAAAGATTCTAAGGGACCAGAAACTATTCTACCGTTTATATACATAATACCACCGGATCCCAGCACGGAGCTCTGTAAGTAAAAAAAGAGTAAGGATATATTTTACATAATAATCTAAAGTTTATTGCAGTAAAAAAAATTAAGTACTACTTATGTATATGTATGCAAGGCCGCTAATGAAACTTTACAATATTTTTACTCGAGTATAATCTGTTTGTCAAAAAAAAAACGTCAATAAATATAGGAAATAAATCGGAATTGGGTGTAATTCAACTTACAAGAATATTGTTAAGCATATTTATGATTTGTTTGGCCTCGAAGAGTTCTGCCAGTTTGTACAAATTAAGTACAATTTGAAAATTTGATTTGCCGTCCCTAGTATAAGAGATATTAGAGCTATTCATTTGATATCCTCAGCATTGTCGTGATAGCAGCTGCACTCTTAGAAAAAAAAACAATGCGTTCATCACGCTTTAACTAAGCTGTAAATAAATCAGTGTTAAGCGCCATCTAGAAATTGTTTTCAGAATAAGAATTAAGCTTTCTGAGGCATGGTAAAATTTCGTCCATACCCGGAGATTTCATTGGGTTAGAGATGCGGTGCTGCAATCCCCACTCTGTAACCGGTCTTCGGATGAGAAATATGAGATTATAATCCTATATCCAGGGCCTCACTTAATTCATTCTACTATGGCCGCGATAAGGGGACCGACACGATGGCGATTCGAACCATAATTGAGTATTTGAGAATGACTAATAGATTTGTCAATAGATGCGATTACTTAGAAATTGA
The DNA here is from genome assembly GCF_013731165.1 of Rhagoletis pomonella. NCBI lineage: Eukaryota > Metazoa > Arthropoda > Insecta > Diptera > Tephritidae > Rhagoletis > Rhagoletis pomonella. The sequence continues at coordinate 31,051,587 of NW_023458560.1, forward strand.
CTGTGCCTCTTTAATAGCAGATCTCATTCAATCAATAAAGTATCTTCATTACGGTGGTCCTTAAATCTAGGAAGCAAATTTTTACATCGGATATCCTAAGCCAAGTCGTCGATGCTACTAAAGTCGATGATATCA
>NW_023458560.1:31051821-31057981 GCF_013731165.1 Rhagoletis pomonella
TCTATCATAAGTGTGACATGATGTAAGAATTTTAAGAGGACTTTTTACTCTAAGAAAATGGGCTGAAATTTGCAGGTTTAAACTCGTATAACTCGACAAAAAAAAACCACGGTAGAAAAAAAGTAAGTGCGCCTGGGCCACACGGGAGAAGTGAAACTTACGCTACATGTCTATTTTGTCTCAGAACCAATGTACGTACATACATACATATGTACATATATAGTATATACATCTGCTTTTGCTTATTTATTTATTTATTTAAGGTTATATTTGTTGCCTTTTTTCTATCTAGATCCCTACCTCAACCCCTGTTCGTTCCAATTACATTTATGTTATTCTGTATTCGATAGTAACATCCGACAAAATATCGATAACAAAACCGATACAAATATCGATAACAAAATCGATGGCAAATTTCGACAGCAAAATTGATAATGATATTGGTAGCAAAATCGATTAGAAAATGGTTAAAAATATCGATAACAAAATCGATAAAAATATCAATAACAAAATCGATAAAAAAACGTTGATTAGAAAATCGATAAATAACCGATGTCAAAATCGATAAAATATCGGTAAAAAATCGTTTACAAATTCGATAAAGATTTCGATAGAAAATCGATAATGATATTGTTAGCAAAATCGATTAGAAAATCGATAAAATATCGATAACAAAATCGATAAGATCAGCGAAAACAAAATCGATTAATAATCTATAAAAATATCGATAACAAAATCGATAAATAATCCATAACAATATCGAGAACAAAACCAATAAAAACATCGATTATTATATCGATAAATCACGAGAATTCCGAAAATCTCTAAAATACCGAAATCGTTCCCAGATTGAGTCTCTGTGCCCCTATCTATATCCTTGTCCCAATAATTACCTTTATTTTAATCTTTCTTCCTCTATCTCCATTTTTACTTTTATCGGTATCTTCATCCTCATATTTTTCTTTATATTCATCTTTGTTTTTACTTCCATTTTTATCATTTTCTTCTGCTACATATTCCCCTTCACCTTTGCCCATATATAAGCAAAGTTTTTAAATTTACCTTGATCGTCATTTTTGCGTTTATCTTCACGCATCTTTGTTTTTTTTTTTACCTTTGTCTTTATCCTTTCCTTATCTATGTACGTACTCACCTTTACTTTCATTTCTGTATAGGTCTTTTTATAAGTGTTATTCTTTAATCTTTTATTAGCAAGTTTTTGTTAATTTAATAACATATGCCTGTAAATTCACGAAGCACTTGCTTCCGTCCCAACCATTTCCGTTGCATCATTTTCGTTGCACCATTTCTGTGTGCAATTTCCGTTGAATTTGCCAATTTCCTCCCAACCAACCAAGCGCCGCTAAAGAAGTTTTACTTAAAAAAAAAAATATTTTGAACATACAGGTAGACAACTCTACTCAACTCTATATTCCAACTTAGAATCGTACCGGAATTCCTTCGATTCACAATTCCTTGGTATTCCCATGTGATCACTGAACCACACTAATTTGGAGAGCAGTCGGTGAGGTAGATATTATGTACATCAAAATGAAACCATAATCTAAATTTTCAATTTTCAAAAACAAACTTATCAAATTTTAAGTTTGAACACGTCGTGACGATTCTAAAGTTAAATTATCGTCTTTCTTTTAATGTGGTTTTATTATGTCGACAACTACAAATCGTAGAATTTCAACGAAAGATGCTTTGCCAGAAACGAACTTGTTTTTACCGGTAGCAACTTAATATCCAATCTTGATTCAATTCATTGAGAATTGTAACCCATGAGACGAGAAGCAACCGCAACATGAAATTAATCAGTGAAAATTTTAATTGAAAACGCAAACAATGTCATGGCATATGTCATGGCAAAGACAAATACAACAGATATCAAATTACGATTAAAAATAAACGAATAGCAAAACTATATAAAAGTAATGAAATAAATACAAACATGCAAAAATGTGCATACGAGTATTTATGTGCATATGTACGTATATATACTCGTATTTACATACATATGTACTTCAAATAATTTTGCTTTATTGAGCTTTTGTTTACGCGCTCTCGGTAACCGAATGGGAGGATTTGGGTGGGTGTAAACGTATGTGTATTAGTAGGTGTATATGTATGCGTGTGTGTGTAGCTGCGTCTGACCGCACAACGTCAAACAAGCGAGTAAAGTGAGAACTTTTCACCACCGCCATGAAAAGCGGATGTAATTGCATTTCTATGTTTTGCTCGGAAACCAAAAACCAATAACATTACAATCAATACCAACACGCTGACACGAAAGCACACCACCACCCACCCACCCAATTGCATTGGTAGATATGTGTGCGTCGTGCCAACAAACAATACAAACAAATTTGCTTATTGCACTTTCATTGTTGGATGCTGCTCTGATATCATTATTGGCAATTGGCAAAAAAAAAAGTTCGCACGAGTCTTTTTTTTTTATTAGAACATGTCTATCGTGCGCATACACGCATACGCACGTATGTTTGTAAATATGTAATTAGGGTGGGGTGCATGTGGTGGTGCATTCGTTTTTATGCTGCGCTCAGCATCGATAACTCAGATGCAAACTTCATGCCGCGCATTCAAGCATTTTTCTTTTTTTGGTCGCTTTAACTATTGACTTTTTCAATTCATTTATTCTTCATTTATTCAATCGCGCAATCGGCGAATGTAAAAACAAACAAAAAAAATATTTCTTTAATTATTCCACTCAGAAACAATGATGAAAAACAAGTTTTTATTGACGATTCTGTTTTATGAGTGTGTAGTTTTTTCTCTCTCTTAACCCGTATGTGACTCAGCCATTTTACGCATTCTACGTTTACGATAGATTTCATGGTACGCGTAGGCTCCTGGAGCTGCACATTAATTCATTCTAGGAGTGCCAGTTACGGTCGAAACTCGACAGCTTTTTTCTAGTTTTTAAGACTTTTAGAAAGTTTTCTAACTCAGAATGTCGTTTAACTTATAAGGTATAAAATTACTAACCGGAAAGTCGCCGGCTTTCGAACTAAAACGTGACTACAATTTTTTATACCTTTGACGGTCTTTGGCAGGATTCGATAAATTTCGACAATTTAATACGTAACGATAATTCGATGAATTTCAAAAATGCTAAAATCTGATTAGTCAACAAAATTCATTAGCTCGACTGAGTTGGATAAATTTCGATACTTGTGCGTTTCAAGGGCTAGGTAAACCTCGATAACTCAAAAATGTATACAAATCGATAACTCGAGAAACTTTGCATACCTCTATAAATTTCGATAACTCGGTTAATTTCGATATCCCCATATTTTTCAAAAGCTATTGACAAAGTGAGTCATTTTACGTTTATAGTAAATTTTTACGAAGTATGTATGTTCACGTAGACCCAGGACCGGAACCTTAACGGTAACATAATCGGGATAGCTAATGCCAAAAGTAGAGCCCAATCCAAAAAATATTTAAGTTATCGACAACGATAAATAGTTGTATAACGAAAAATATTATCGATAATAAAAAATATTACCGATAACTATAAAAACTATCGATGACGAAAATCTTTAATCTATCGAAAACGATAAAAAAAAATATTATCGATAACAAAAAGTATTACCGATAACTATAAAAACTATCGATGACGAAAATCTTTAATTTATCGATAACGATAAAAAAATTAGAATGAAAAATATTTTAGGTAACAAATAATATTATCGATAGCGATAAAAAGTATCGGTGACGATAAAGCTTGTCCCCAAAATATTTAGCAATTTTATTGAGCTTGAATAAAATGTTTGAATATGACTTGCTAGTAGGCCAAAAAATAGGAAAAACAAATTATCGGTAACGAAAACGAAACAAATTCCAACGAGCTACATACAAACATATAAATAACACTGGTTTACAGCAAAAATTTTCCATGGATGCCACTATCCAATTCCCATGCAGAATTCCTCGTTGATTTCGAGAATCGAGATCATTTCTTTTTCTATGGATAACTTTTCGAGATATATGCAATTTACCGTTATTCAGCTTTAAGAAATAGTGGTTTCACTTATTCACGTAGATCTTACGAACCAATTGAATAATCGTAATACGAGATGCGGGAAATGAAAGCAAATCGAATTCCCCATAAACCGTATATATATCCTTTTCGATAGCCCTGATAGTTTCTGAGAAATTAATTAATTATTTCTGGCACCTGATATTACATACAAAAAAAAACCTTGCGCATTTTAATTTGACAAATCATAATTTTGTTATTTATAAATCGATTTTCTTCATTGGTAGCTTAGTTTTTTTCTAAAGGCGCAGGTTTTAACACAAGTGCAAAATATTTATACAAAGACTGTTATTTTTTTACTTTTTTCCCCGTTAAAGTTTAAATTTTTGCATTTTTCTTTCAAAAAAAAATCTGGATTGATTAATTTACTTCTCAGAAATTATCAGGGCTTTCGAAAAGTTATATATATACGGTTTATGGAGAATTTTATTTTCTACATTTTGTATTTTTTGTATTACGATTATGTAATAAGTTCGTAAGATATACCTGATTAATTGGAACCACTCTTTTGTTTAAGCTGAATAAGGGTAAATTGCCAATATCTCGAAAACGTATTCATACAAAAAAAAAATTAACTCGATTTTCGCAATCAGCGAGCGATTTTACATACAAATTGGATAGTGGAGATAGTGGAGAACAAAATCAAAATTAAAATTTGTGATCCAGTGTAATTAGGGGGATTCTCTTAAGCGCTAAGAGTAGAAAAGTGGAAAACCTTGAAAGTTTTCGAGGCTGTTTTTGGGAAAGCAAATTTTGGCAGGCTCGTTAACAATGGCGAAATTCAGAAATTCGACAGTTCGGTCAGAATTCAACTCAGCCGTCGGTATCAATATATGAAATTGTTGTTGATAGAGAGAGAGGGAAGCAACGACAACGTCACCGTCATGCAGTGGTAAGTTTTCGTTAGCACGGTCGTGTCAGCTGACACGGTCTCCGATTGTACTTCGGGAGGTAGAAAATTTGTTTAATTTTTATGAAACTAAAGACAAGTATGATTCTGTAGATGTCCGAAGCAAAGCTTGTTCATTCAGCTTTCGTTTTTGGGTGTTAACATTTATTAAGTTATTAAAAAAATAGTAACGAACATAAATTTCAAATGTCCCAGTGATATCATATCATTTCCTTATGGGTTAAAAATAATTTTACTCATACATACTTTCGCTGCTTCTGCTATCTTTGCTATCATGACCACAGCTCAATTGCAGTACGCACAATTGCATTCGAACAATACTTTGATTCACTTTTTTTTCCGGCATCATAAAAGTATTACAATAATAATAAAAAAAGCTAAATCTTTGCTAGAAACCAACTCAAAAAAATTTGTATTAGCCATTCTTCCAACTCCCAGATTTTAATTGGCTTTTAGTTTTTTAATCGTTTTATTGTTAGAATTAGTGTTCCATTTTATTCTGCGTATTTATTAACAAAATAATTGCTTTACTTATTTGTTATTAGACTATACATGAGCAGTGGCTGATATTTACTACGTACATTTACAAAAAATTAAATTGTTAGAGAACACAAATCATTTTCTTCAGATTTGAAGTCCCTTTATGAAAAGTTGATCATTTTCTTCTCATAAACCCTTTTTTATGGAGCCCTTAAAAAAGTTAAATTCTAATAGCTGTCGCGTCTCGGTCGGATAGGCAAACCTCCGAGTGGCGAAACTCATGAAAATATTGAAAATAGCTTCTCTTAAAAATACAATCGCCGTTCGGATTAGACATAAAAGTGTTGGTTCCTCCTTGGTTGTGTGACAACATCAAGGCGCATGCCACAAATCGGAGGAGAAGCTCGGCCAAACATATTGTGTATGTTAAGGATGGGCACCGTTTCCAAAAAATCGGTTTTTTAGATTAATCGCAGTTTCTTATTCCGGTCTTAAACCATTTAGAAAAACTGGATTAAAAACCTGATCTTTTTCTGATTATACTAAAAACTCTGCAAAACCAAAAAACCAAAAAACAAAAAAAAAATGAACAACATATCGAATCAAACTAAATTTTAATTTACACTTATTACTTACAGCTGTGCAACACAAACCAATTAAAACAATATTTTTGCTTTATTTTATATAAGAATTTCATTTCC
>NW_023458560.1:31058081-31059835 GCF_013731165.1 Rhagoletis pomonella
TATTTTATTATTTTTTGGTTTTTAGTACATTTATCTTAAACATTGCAATGTATGTTTAACATAAAACCGTTTAACTTAAAAAGTTTTTTTACCTATTTTTATTTCTATCTAGATCCCTACCTCAACCCCTGTTCGTTCCAATTACATTTATGTTATTCTGTATTCGATAGTAACATGACAAATTTTGATAGCAAAATTGATAATAATATTGGTCGAAAAATCGATTATAAAATGGATAAAACTATCGATAACAAAATCCATAAAAATATCAATAACAAAATCGATAAAAAACATTGATTAGAAACTCGATAAATAATCTATAAAAAATCGATAACAAAATCGATAAATAGCCGATGACAAAATCGATAAATAACCGATGAGAAACTCAATGAAATATCGATAACAAAATCGATGATAAATTCGATAAAGATTTCGATAGCAAAATCGACAATAATGTTGGTAGCAAAATCAATTAGAAGATCGACAAAAATATCGATAACAAAATCGATAAAAATATCGAAAACAAATTCGATTAATAATCGGTAATGAAAATCTGTTAGAAAATCGATAACAAAATCGATAAATAATCGATAATAAAATCGATAAACAGTCGATAACAATATCGATAACAAAACCGATAAAAATATCGATTATTATATCGATAATTCCCGCGAATCCCGAAAGTCGCTAATATCCCAGATTCAGTCTCTGTGCCTCTATCTACATACATATATCCTTGTGTCTGTAATTACATATATTTTAATCTTTCTTCCTCTATCTTCAGCTTTACTTTTATCGGTATGCTCATCCCCATCTTTGTTTTTACTTTTAGGTTTATCATTTTCTTCATCTACATATTCCCCTTCAACTTTGCCCATATAGAAGCAAAGTATTTAAATTTACTTTTTTTTCCTGTTTGCCTATATCTTTACGCATCTTTGTTTTTGTTTTTATTTTCACCTTCGTCTTTATCTATGTACGTACTCACCTTTACCTTCATTCCCGTATTGGTCATTTTCTAATTGTTATTCTTTAACCTTTTATTAGCAAGTTTTTGTTAAATTAATAACATATGTACATTCAGGAAGCTTCTCTCCCAACCATTTCCGTGTGCAATTTCCGTTGAATTTGCCAATTTATTTCCAACCCACCAGCCGCCGCTGAAGAAGTTTCACTTAAAAAAGAAAAATATTTTTCAAATCGGTTACCAGTAACCATAGCAACAACTTGTTGGAGTTTAAAGAATACGCTGTCATAAAATTTTTTTCCTGGTACACTTGGCGAATTTTTCCCAAATGTATTTAGAGGACGGGTAGACAAGCATTGGTTTTGTGCGAAGTTATGTAGAGATTCTAGGGCCAAATATGGCTCCAGAAGTTATTGCGTATGCCAGCGACTTAACACTTGAATAAGAGTTCAGTGAGGAGATATTGCAACGTGAGCAACCCATGTGCGAGATGCGGTAACCAATCCGAGTGGAGCCTTGGGTCTCGGCAGAAAGAGAGGGAGCTTCGGTGGGGCCACTCTGACTTATTCGGTTTAAGGGCTCACTGAAGTCTGCAGCGTCTGTTCACCAGTAGGTGCGGCTGTAAGCGGGTGTCTGCTTGGAGCAAGCGGCTCGATATATAAACGTGTATTTGGTTGCGAAACCACCCCCGTCCCAGCAATGGGTTCTGCGCTGGGCTTGGGACCCGCCACGTAAAAACCACTTCCAGTGAAGAAGCAAGGCAAAGCCTCGGATGAGACCCCCCCCT
>NW_023458560.1:31059935-31075980 GCF_013731165.1 Rhagoletis pomonella
CAGTGAGGAAGCAAGGCAAAGCCTCGGATGAGACCCCCCCCTTATGATGACGACCACGGCAAACGTTTAAAGGACTACGATTTGAGGGCATGCACCTGGAATGTCCGGACCCTTAATGGGGAAGGTGCCTCTGCCCGGATGGTTGATGTCCTCGTAAGGACAAAAGCTGACATCACCGCCATCCAAGAAATGCGTTGGACGGGGCAAGGCAAACAATGTCTGGGGCCTTGCGACGTCTACTACAGCTGCCATGTAAAGGAGCGCAAATTCGGAGTTGCATTTGTGATGAGAGAGAGACTCCGTCGCCGAGTACTGTCGTTCACCCCGGTGGACGAGCGTCTAGCCACAATCCGCATCAAAGCGAGATTCTTCAACATCTCGCTCATCTGCGCCCATGCCCCGACGGAAGAGAAGGATGCGGCATCCAAGGATCTCTTCTATGAGCTCTTGGAGCGCACGTACGAGCGCTGCCCCCGTCATGATATCAAAATCGTGCTTGGCGACTTCAATGCCAGGGTGGGCAAAGAAGGGATCTTTGGAACCACCGTCGGAAAATTCAGCCTCCACGACGAAACGTCCGGCAACGGATTTAGGCTGATCGACTTCGCCGGGCCCGAAACATGGTAGTATGCAGTACTAGGTTCAAACATAAAAAGATCCATCAAGCTACCTGGCTGTCTCCGGATCGAAAAACGAGAAACCAAATCGATCATGTTGTGATAGACGGAAGGCACGCTTCCAGTGTTTTAGACGTACGCACACTCCGAGGCCCAAACATCGATTCGGACCACTATCTTGTTGCAGCCAAGATACGCACCCGCCTCTGTGCAGCAAAAAATGTGCGCCCAAATATGCAAGGAAAGCTTAACGTCGAAAAGCTGCAATCACAACAGACAGCCAGCGCTTTCGCTACTCGACTCTCACACCTGCTCTCAGAGAGCACCCTTCAACAAACCGACATATGCGAGCAGTGGAACCACATTTCCCGCTCATTAAGTACCGCCGCCGAAGAAGTAGTCGGATTTCAGCGAGCCCGAAAGAACAACTGGTACGATGAGGAGTGTCAGGAAGCTGCAGAGAAAAAAGATGCCGCCTACAGGGCCACGCTGCGATCGGGCGCAATGCGCGCTATGTGGGACCGCTATAGGGATCTGAAGAGGGAAGCGAGACGTATTTGCCGCAACAAGAAGATAGAGGCAGAAATACGTGAGTGCGAAGAGCTTGAAATGCTGGCCGACAGGAGGAATGCCCGAAAATTTTACCAGAGAGTTAGGCGACTTACGGAAGGTTTAAGGACCGGGGCGCACTCCTGTAAGAACAATAATGGCGACCTAGTAACTGATGTCCAGAGCGTACTTAAATTATTGAGCGAACACTTTTCCGCCCTACTAAATGGTAGCAGCACGGAAAGTTGTGGAGAAGAAGAACCCGAGCCCGCAGTCGATGATGACGGAGTCGACGTTCCACCACCTGACTATGACGAGGTACGTATAGCAATAACGCGGCTGAAAAAAAACAAAGCCGCTGGAGCTGACAGCCTGCCAGCTGAGCTATTCAAGTACGGCGGCGAGGAGTTGATAAGGTGCATGCATCAACTCTTGTGCAGAATATGGTCAGATGAACGCATGCCCGACGACTGGAATTTAAGTGTGCTCTGCCCAATCCACAAGAAAGGTGACCCCGCCATTCGCGCCAACTACCGCGGGATCAGCCTTCTAAGCATAGGTTACAAGGTCTTATCGAGCGTATTGTGTGAAAGACTGAAGCCCACCGTCAATGAACTGATTGGGCCTTATCAGTGTGGCTTTAGACCTGGCAAATCCACCATAGACCAGGTATTCACAATACGCCAAATCTTGGAAAAGACCCGCGAGAAAAGGATCGACACTCACCACCTATTTGTCGACTTTAAAGCCGCTTTTGACAGCACTAAAATTTGCCTACACGCCGCTATGTCTGAATTTGGCATCCCCTCAAAACTCATACGGCTGTGTAAAATGACGTTGAGCAATACCACCAGCTCCGTCAGAATTGGAAAAGACCTCTCCGAGCCGTTCGCCACAAAACGGGGTTTCAGACAGGGCGACTCCCTTTCATGTGACTTCTTTAATCTGATGTTGGAGAAGATAATAAGAGCTGCAGAACTGAACCGCTCAGGAACAATTTACTACAAGAGCGTGCAATTGCTGGCTTATGCCGATGACATCGACATCATCGGTAACAAAAACCGCGAAGTCTGTTCTGCCTTTTCCAAGTTAGATAGGGAAGCAAAGCGCATGGGTCTGGTGGTAAACGAGGACAAGACGAAGTCCTGTCATCAAACAAACAGTCAGCACATTCGCGCGTTGGCACCCACGTCACTGTTGACAGTTACAATTTCGAGAAAGTAGAGAATTTCGTTTACTTGGGAACCAGCATTAACACCGATAATAATGTCAGCATTGAAATCCAACGTAGAATCACTCTTGCCAACAAGTGCTACTTTGGACTGAGTAGGCAATTCAGGAGTAAAGTCCTCTCTCGACGTACGAAAACCACGCTCTATATGTCACTCATCATGCCCGTGCTGGTATATGGCGCAACATCCGATGAGGCGGCTCTTGGAGTGTTTGAGAGAAAGATTTTGCGGAAGATTTACGGGCCTTTACGCGTTGGCGACGGCGAGTACCGCAGACGATGGAACGATGAGCTGTATGAGCTTTACAACGATATGGACATAGTGCAGCGAATTAAAATACAGCGGCTACGCTGGCTTGGTCATGTCGTTCGAATGGACACCGACGCTCCAACCCGCTGGTGGTAGCAGAGGAAGAGGGAGGCCCCCACTGCGATGGAAAGATCAGGTGGAGAAGGACTTGGCTTCACTTGGCGTTTCCAATTGGCGTCAGTTGGCACAGAGGAGAAACGACTGGCGTGCTTTGCTGAACTCGGCCAAAATCGCTTAGGCGGTTACAGCGCCAAAAAAGAAGAAGAAGAGGAGATATTGCAGAATTACATGCTATCTACGGGAAATTATCACATGTCACTTGAACATACAGGTAGACAACTCTACTCAACTCTATTTTCCAACTTAGAATCGTACCGGAATTCCTTCGATCCACAATTCCTTGGTATTCCCATGAGCCACACTAATTCGGAGAGTATTTGGTGAGAAATAGATATTATATCAAAATGAAACCATAATCTAAATTTTCAATTTTCAAAAACACACTTATCAAATTTTAAGTTTGAACACGTCGTGGCGATGCTAAAGTTAAATTACCGTCTTTCTGTTAATGTGGTTTTATTTTGTCGACAACTACAAATCGTAGAATTTCAACGAAAGATGCTTGCTGGCAAACGAACTTGTTTTTACCGTTAGCAACCTAATATCCAATCTTGATTCAATTCATTGAGAATTGTAACCCATGAGACGAGTAGCAACCGCAACATGAAATTAATCAGTGAAAATTTTAATTGAAAACGCAAACAATGGCATGGCATACATATGTCATGGCAAAGACAAATATAACAGATATCAAATTACGATTAAAAATAAACGAATAACAAAACTATATAAAAGTAATGAAATAAATACAAACATGCAAAAATGTGCATACGAGTATTTACATATGTGCATATGTACGTATCAGGGTTGTTGCGAATATTCGCATTCGCATTCGCAACTGCGGAGCTTCCGCATTAATTTTAAAATTCGCATTCGCTTTCGCATTCGCAAAAGCTTCGCATTCGCAATAATCAATGCGGAGCTTTTGCGAATGCAATTATTTTGCAGGTGGACCGATAAAACGTATATATGGCAAAAAAAATTACATATTGTAGCCAATATTTTTGCCTGTGGTCGTAGGAGTATTTGTGTAACAAAACTGGTCAAATGTCATATTTATCAACTTTGATAAAAATGTCTTTAAAATATTATTTCTTAAGCTATATAACCGAGCCATAAAAGTTTCCACTTCTACTTGACCTTTGACGTACGTTAAAGAGAACATAGTCCTTTTAATAATATATTTTTTCTGTGCTTTAAATACCTGCCTTGGGTTCTTTCTTTATTATGATTTTTTTACCAATTAAAAAAAAAAACTACTAGACACAAAAGAAGAAAGTGTGCACTGTAATTCTTAACGAAATTTTCGTGATTTGCTTTTGATGTTATAGGCGGCATACACGGTGCGTCTGACTCGGGAGTCGGTTTGAATGTGTTTGTGAAAATAAATATGTGTTAGTTACACCAACATGACTCCCGGCATGACTCTGAATAATTCAACTGTGTTTAGTCGAAGGCGAGTCAACACGTACACAAATGATTCGCGAGTCAGACGTACCGCGTATGCCACCTATTACATTTATTCGTTTGCGTAAGCCCGCGGGTACGGCCCGGAATATTTGCTATCAGCACGACCTCGTGCGTGCATGGGCGTTCAGTAAAATTTCATTAATAAGCACGAAAAAGCCCGTTTATAATACTACAAATTTAGATAAGCTTTTGTTTTTAAACAAAACAAAAATAGTATATATTAAAACTCTTTTGATAAGAGAAAAGCAAAAACAGAAATATTTGGGAACCGATAGAAAAAATTAGCTACTTAGTAGTTTTGTTTACATATCTGTACATAAAATACCTTCCACTTTTCCTGCTTCCCAGAAAATATATTGTACAAATCTTTGATGTAAAGAATTGATTCGCTTAAGTAAATATACATACAAACACTGCATATACATACAACACAATATAAACACAAAATTAAAAATATGTACATATACATACAATAAAAGTTGGCTCTTTATTTCCGGGCTGGGACGTGTCTCGTCGTGCCGGGCCGGGCCTCACTAAAATTCTTAACGTGCGGGCTCGTGCGTGTTTTTGAAAGTTGATTTTGCACTCGTACCGGGCCGGGCTTGAAAATTTAGGCCCGTGCCCATCGCTAGTTTGAATAATTTCAAATGGGGCTCTTTGGGGAATTTATTTTTAGCAAAAATTTTAAAAGCAGTAGTTTTGTTTACTTTTTGGATTATATTTTTTGTATAGGGATATACATTGGATCCTTGGCTAAAAACTTCTGTGGTAAAAAGGTCTCTTTTTTGCTATTTAAAGTCAAAGAGTAAAAGCATAAACAGACGGCAGCGTTGATCTGGATCAACTCGGGAATTAACTGCAGTTGATCCAGATTAAGTCCGAGTTAGTCCGGATAAACGCTGCCGTCTGTTTAAGCTTTTAGGTCCTTCAATAGGGATTTCCAGTAGAAATGATCAAATAATTAAAAAGCTATAGGTCTGACCTTTAATTAGATAAGAATTACGAAACTATCTGTTATTCAAATGCTTATAAGAAACCGAGGTGCTTAAAAAAAAAAAATCACAATATTCTGATCCGATTCGGCTGGCAGCCACGACTTTGAAAACAGAATTTTGTTCAAAAATAATAATCTATTTTCCATATCCATCTATTCAGCTCGCTATAAGCACAAATTTTTCAAAGCTGCCGCAGAAGAAAGTATTAAAAATTAATTACAAAAACTAAAATCGAAAAGTGCTCTAAAGTTACAGGCTCTCCAAATTCTGAAACAACATGACATATGTATCTGGTTTGGCTTGTAGGCACTGTTTAAACTACGATCTCGCCATTATGCCAGATTCTAATTGTTTTTTTTTTTTAAATACTTGACATCTGCATTCGCATTCGCATCCGCGGATGTTAGCTGTTAGATATTCGCGTCCACATTCGCATCCGCGGATGTTTAAAATTCCACAGCCGCAACATCCCTGGTACGTATATATACTCGTATGGACATGCATATGTACTTCAAATAATTTTGCTTTATTGAGCTTTTGTTTACGCGCTCTCGGTAACCGAATGGGAGGATTTGGGTGGGTGTAAACGTATGTGTATTAGTAGGTGTATATGTATGCGTGTGTGTGTAGCTGCGTCTGACCGCACAACGTCAAACAAGCGAGTAAAGTGAGAACTTTTCACCACCGCCATGAAAAGCGGATGTAATTGCATTTCTATGTTTTGCTCGGAAACCAAAAACCAATAGCATTACAATCAATACCAACACGCTGACACGAAAGCATATCAATACATTGGTACCTATATGTGTGCGTATAGGTATTCGTGCCAACAAACAATGCAAACAAATTTGCTTATTGCACTTTCATTGTTGGATGCTGCTCTGATATCATTATTAGCAATTCGCAAAAAAAAAGTTCGTACGAGTCTTTTTTTTATTAGAACATGCCTATAGTGCGCATACACGCATACGCACGGGTGCATGTGGTGGTGCATTCGTTTTTATGCTGCGCTCAGCATCGATAACTCAGATGCAAACTTTATGCAGCGCATTCAAGCATTTTTCTTTTTTTGGTCGCTTTAACTATTGACTTTTTCAATTCATTTATTCTTCATTTATTCAATCGCGCAATCGGCGAATGTAAAAACAAACAAAAAATATTTCTTTTAATATTCCACTCAGAAACAATGATGAAAAACAAGTTTTTATTGACAATTCTGTTCTATGAGTGTGTAGTTTTTCTCTCTCTTAACCCGTATGTGTCTCAGCCCTTTTACACATTTTACGTTTACGATAGATTTCATGGTACGCGTAGGCTCCTGTAGCTGCACATTAATTCATTCTAGGAGTGCCAGTTACGGTCGAAACTCGACAGCTTTTTTCTAGTTTTTAAGACCTTTAGAAAGTTTTCTAACTTAGAACGTCGTTTAGCTTATAAGGTATAAAATTACTAACCGGAAAGTCGCCGGCTTTCGAACTAAAATGTGACTACAATTTTTTATACCTTTGACGGTCTTTGGCAGGATTCGATAAATTTCGACAATTTAATTCGTAACGATAATTCGATGAATTTTAAAAATGTTAAAATCTGATTAGTCAACAAAATTCATTAACTCGACCGAATTCGATAAATTTCGATACTTGTGCGTTTCAAGGGCTAGGTAAACTTCGATAACTCAAAAATGTATACAAATCGATAACTCGATAAACTTTGCATAAGTCTATAAATTTCGATAACTCGGTTAATTTCGATATCCCCATATTTTTCAAAAGCTATTGACAAAGTGAGTCATTTTACGTTTATAGTAGATTTTTATGAAGTATGTATGTTCACGTAGACCCAGGACCGAAACCTTAACGGTAACATAATCGGGATAGCTAATGCCAAAAGTAGAGCCCAATCCAAAAAATATTTAAGTTATCGACAACGATGAATAGTTGTATAACGAAAAATATTATCGATAACAAAAAAAATTACCGATAACTATAAAAACTATCGATGACGAAAATCTCTAATCTATCGATAACGATAAAAAAATTATAATGAAAAATATTTTAGATAACAAAAAATACTACCGATAGCGATAAAAAGTATCGATGACGATAAAACTTGTCCCTAAAATACGTAACAATTTTATTGGGCTTGAATAAAATTTTTGAATATGACTTGCTAGTAGGCCAAAAAATAAGAAAAACAAATTATCGGTAACGAAAACGAAACAAATTCCAGCGAGCTACATACAACCATATAAATAACACTGGTTTACAGCAAAAATTTTCCATGGATGCCACTTTCCAATTCCCATGCAGAATTCCTCGTTGATTTCGAGAATCGAGATCATTTTTTTTTTCTATGGATAACTTTTCGAGATATATGTGACCTGGTCTACGAAAAGGGAGCTTACGTGCGAAAACTAGTTTTCTGCGAAAAAGCTGTTAAAAGTAAGCAACTCGTTTCGTCAGTTTCTCATTATCTCGTTAATTGTTCTCCGCGCCGGACGTCCAGTAAGTGTTGTTGTTGGTCCAGTAAGTGTTGTTGTTGGTCGGAATATTATTATAGTTCATCGTGTAAATAAATTATATTTTGTCGTATTTTTACTCTTCTTTCTCTACATTTTTAGTACACTTCTAAGCAAGTTAGGATTTTCTGCTTTTCACCACGTGAAAAAGCATCTCATCTTCCATCCGAATCAACCAAAAAGTGAAAATTGATTTTTTGACACCTAAGCCCCTTTCCGTAGACCAGGTCACATATGCAATTTACCGTTATTCAGCTTTAAGAATTTGTGGTTTCACTTACTCACGTATATCTTACGAACCAATTGAATGATCGTAATACGAGATGCGGGAAATGAAAGCAAATCGAATTCCCCATAAACCGTATATATATTTTTTTCGATAGCCCAGATAGTTTCTGAGAAATTAATTAATTATTTCTGGCACCTGATATTACATACAAAAAAAAACCTTGCGCATTTTCATTTGACAAATCATGATTTTGTTATTTATATATCGATTTTCTTCATTGGTAGCTTAGTTTTTTTCTAAAGGCGCAGGCTTTAACGCAAGTGCAAAATATTTACACAGAGACTGTTATTTTTTACTATTTTCCCCGTTAAAGTTTAAATTTTTGCATTTTTCCATTAAAAAAAATCTGGATTGATTAATTTATTTCTCAGAAACTATCAGGGCTTTCGAAAAGTTATATATATACGGTTTATGGAGAATTTTATTTTCTACATTTTGTATTTTTCGTATTACGATTATGTAATTAGTTCGTAAGATATACCTGATTAATTGGAACCACTCTTTTGTTCAAGCTGAATAACGGTAAATTGCAAATATCTCGAAAACGTATTCATACAAAAAAAAATTAGCTCGATTTTCGCAATCAGCGAGCGATTTTACATACAAATTGGATAGTGGAGATAGTCTAGAACAAAATCAAAATTAAAATTTGTGATCCAGTGTAATTAGGGGGATTCTCTTAAGCGCTAAGAGTAGAAAACTGGAAAACCTTGAAAGTTTTCGAGGCTGTTTTTGGGAATGCAAATTTTGGCAGGCTCGTTAACAATGGCGAAATTCAGAAATTCGGCAGTTCGGTCAGAATTCAACTCAGCCGTCGGTATCAATATATGAAATTGTTTTTGATAGAGAGAGAGGGAAGCAACGACAACGTCACCGTCATGCAGTGGTAAGTTTTCGTTAGCACGGTCGTGTCAGCTGAAACGGTCTCCGATTGTACTTCGGGGGGTAGTTGAAAATTTGTTTAATTTTTATGAAACTAAAGACAAGTATGATTCTGTAGATGTCCGAAGCAAAGCTTGTTCATTCTGCTTTCGTTTTTGGGTGTTAACATTTATTAAGTTATTAAAAAAATAGTAATGAACATAAATTTAAAATGCCCCATTGATATCATATTATTTCCTTATGGGTTAAAAATAATTTTCATGCATACTTTCACTGCTTTTGCTATCTTTGTTATCATGACCACAGCTCAATTGCAGTACGCACAATTGCATTCGAACAATACTTTGATTCACTTTTTTTCCGGCATCATAAAAGTATTACAATATTAATAAAAAAAAAACTAAATCTTTGCTAGAAACCAACTCAAGAAAATTTGTATTAACCATTCTTCCAACTCCCAGATTTTAATTGGCTTTTAGTGTTTTTTATCGTTTTATTGTTAGAATTTGCGTTCCATTTTATTCTGCGTATTTATTAACAAAATAATTGCTTTACTTATTTGTTATTAGACTATACATGAGTGCTGGCTGATATTTACTACGTACATTTATAAAAAATTCAATTGTTGGAGAACACAAATCATTTTCTTCAGATTTGAAGTCCCTTTATGAAAAGTTGATAATTTTCTTCTCATAAACCCTTTTTTATGGAGCCCTTAAAAAAGTTAAATTCTGATAGCTGTCGCGCCTCGGTCGGATAGGCAAATCTCCGAGTGGCGAAACTCATGAAAATATTGAAAATAGCTTCTCTTAAAAATACAATCGCCGTTCGGAGTAGACATAAAAGTGTTGGTTCCTCCTTGGTTGTGTGACAACATCAAGGCGCATGCCACAAATCGGAGGAGAAGCTCGGCCAAACATATTGTGTATGTTAAGGATGGGCACCGTTTCCAAAAAATCGGTTTTTTGATTAATCGCAGTTTTAAATCATTTAGAAAAACTGGATTAAAAACCTGATCTTATCGGTTTACCGAAAACAACCGAATTATACTAAAAACTCCGCAAACCCAAAAAACAAAAAAAAAAATGAACAACATATCGAATCAAACTAAATTTTCGTTTACACTTATTACTTACAGCTGTGCAACACAAATGAATTAAAACAATATTTTTGCTTTATTTTATATAAGAATTTCATTTCCAAAAATAAGAAATATTCGTATGTATGCGTTAGGCATATTTCTACAAAAATAAATTTCATTTCACAAACAAACACTTTTTTAATTAATAAAGTATGGTAATATGGTAATATGGTAATGGCACAATAACCACACCGAGTTTGGTACAAATTGGTAGAACGGTTACCGATATACATATATGTGATCATAAGTGGGCGGTGCCACGCCCATTTTCCAAAATTTTATCATTAACGTATTTCTTGGTAAAGAATTGTTGCAAGCATCAATTTTGAATAAATTAGCTTCAATATTTACTGATTTATCGAAGATTTTGTACTTCTCTAAACTACCGTTATATGGGATGTGGGCGGGGTTATTGTCCGATTTTTAAAAGTTTCGGCGATTTTTTATGTTGTACCAAGGCCAACACATGTAACCATAAGTGGGCGTGGCTACGCCCATTTTCCAAAAATTTATAATATTCTTATTTTTCGTCTAAAAATTATTACAAATATCAATTTTGAGTGAATTATATTCAGTAGTTACTAAAATATCGCAGTTTTCGTATTTCTGGAAATTACCGTTATATGGGAAGTGGGCGTGGTTAAAGTCCGATTTTGCCCATTTTCAATACCGACCTACCTTGCATTAACAGAAACCTACATACCAAATTTCGTTGAGATATCTCAATTTTTGCTCGAGTTATCGTGTACACGGACGGACGGACAGACGGACAGACGGACGGACAGACAGACATGGCTTAATCGATTTCTTTTTTCATCCTGATCATTTATGTATACATTTGTCTATATCTATCTCGATTCGTTTTGGCTGTTACAAACAACCGTTATGTGAACAAAATTAATATACCCTTGTGCACAAGTGCGCTCGGGTATAAAAATATAAACATATTATAAATTTTTGGTTGATCAAATGTGTAACTTCAATCACATCTCTTACAAACGTATACTTACCATGAAAAAATAAAATACTAACTTGGTTGGAAAAACCATTGTGCTTTTTGCCCAGTGTATGTACATAAAAAATAAATAAATAAATAAACAAGTAATTTTAAGCAACGAACCCAACCGATTTCAATTCTCATATAAAAATTTAGGAGTATTGTTAATTTCTTCATGATCCAATGGACGGACAAACCAAATTATTATGGCACCACCTTTGAGGTAATAACTTTCCGAATAAAAACGAATAATCAAAATCAATTCACTTTGTCCAAAGTTATGCCGTAGCATATGTATATAAAAAATTTAAATAAAATATCCCGACGAATTGATAACCTCTTTTTTTTGAGTCAGTAAGAAATGTTTTGATGAACTGATAACCTTCCACATTAAAAAAAAAACAAAAAAAAAATTATTAAAATTTTTACTGACTTTTTTATTTTTATTTAATTTAAAGTGGCTTTTCATATTACACCATTAGAAGTGGTTATAAGATTTTAAAACTACATTTAAGTTCTACATAAAATGCTATACCTCACTATTTTACGTTAGAATTTTGTCGCAGAAATATTTATTTAAAATTAAAACTATTGTAATAACTTCAATTGCAAAACTAAAAATATTTCGTGTAACGTTCGCCAGTGTAGAAATCTGATTTACATAAAAGGGAGTACAGAGTGGCGACGAATAACTGCTACCCAGATTTGTTTGAAAAATAAAATGGTCCTTTATAGATTTTGTGAAAAATTAGTTTATTGTAATTTTAATAATTAGTTTTTAAATTTTAACCATTTTTTGGGCGTCAGTTGAACAAGGAACGGAACTAGTCCCATACCCGCCCAAAATTGCTGAGGTGGTAACACCATCAAGAAAATAGAAGATTACAAAATTTTAGATACTAGTCTTTCTAATTTTTCCCCTCTTTTCAAGACGAGTTGATATTCAAGGCCAGGCAGAAGTTAAGTAATTTGTATCTTTTTTATTATTAAATCAAGAATGTTCATAATAAGAAAGTATCCTACTCAATTATATCTTCTGCGAGCTGCGCAATTAGAAAACAAAAATCAACTCTTATTTTGTGTTGCTTACTCATAAATTTATGAAAAAATTAGTTGGTGCATAATGGTTACTATGCATAAATAAAGATTGCTTCAAGCACTTCCAACTGGTTTATATATTCGGAAATAAAACTGCTTTTACACTGCAGAAGATCGGAAGAAAGTCTTAAATTTAGATTAATTCAAAGTTTATACAGTAATTGTTATTGTTAAAATATAACATATCGTTGTGCATTCAAGCCGAATGCAATGAAACTGAGTGGCGGCACTGCATCTACATTCGTATCATTCCATTTTTTAGTTGCTAAAAATAAATTTCGTAACCAAGGAACCTTACTGACCGCTTTTGGCAGCCATTTGCCATTTGCTTAATTAGGAATGACCAACCACCCACAAAAAACCGGCGAAGCCAGAAAAAGAAAACTACAACAAAACCAAAAATATATAACCGCAAAACAGTTCAACAGGGATAGGAAGATGTGAGCGAATGAAAGAAAAATTTAGACGAAAAAACGGGCTGATTATGGCAATGGATGTATAAGTGTGGCTAAGGTTAAATGTTGTAGCAACTCAGCAACCTTAAATTTTGCAATTATCGCAAAATATGTTGCCAGCAAGTGAAGAGTAAAAAAACGTAGTTACTAAATGTACTCATTTGTAATGACCAAAAAAGTACGAAATGTTGGCAAATAAAAAACGTGGGAATACATACTTTTTTCATAAATAAGTTTTATTTCAACTTTTTTGCACTACGCTGATTACACACTACATACATAGTTTTGCGCCGAACAGCAATAAACTTTGGCGTGGCGTTTTATGCATAATTCACCGCCAAAGCCAAAGAAAAATATTTGACTTTTACTCGAATGCTGATGTTGCGCAACGTGTAATTAGCAATTCATTTCAATTTATATTGCGTTTTTCGTAAAGATCGCGACGCATTAAAAACTGGTCTGTCTAGAGGAGGAGGCGTTTTAATTGCGGTTCGACGAAAATTTCGTGCGACTTTGGTGCCTATGCCGAATACTGATTCCCTATTGGATATTCTCTGCATTTCTGTTCATGGAGTCTCTAAACTTTTAATTTGTGCTTCTTATATACCTCCATCTAGTAGCGACTTACTTTATAAAGAGCATGTTGATAATATTTTAGCTTTAGCATCTAGTCATGAAAATGTTTGCGTAATTGGCGACTTCAACCTCAGTAATTTAGAGTGGTCTACTTTTGACAATAGTAGGGGGCTTCTTCCAAAGTCTTCAAATTCGTTTGCTGAAACATATTTGTGTGACGGGTTTTCAAGATGTGACCTTAGTCAGATCAACAGTTTTAATAACAGTCTTCATAGAATATTGGATCTCGTATTTTTTAAGTGATAACATGAATTTTTGCCTCCAGGAATGTTTAGACCCTTTGTCCAATCCTGGTCCGCATCATGTTCCGCTGGTTCTTCATTTGGAATTTTATGAGTTTAATACTTACGTAGAGGATACAATTTCCAAGTTTTGTTTTAAGAATTATGATGTTGATGTGGTTAATGCGGCAATTGACTCTATTGATTGGGATACGCTATTTACTGAGGTTGATGCTACCGGTTGTTTCAATATTCTTAAGTATAATCTAAGTTGTATTTGTAGTGAGCACATTCCTAAAGTAAAGAAAAAAGTTTACAAAATTCCTTGGTTCACGAAGGAGTTGAAAAAACTTAAGAATTTGAGAAACAAGTTTTTCAAAAAATTGAAAAATTCAAGGTTTCCTTTTTACAAAGAAATGTATTTAAAATATTTGAACGAGTTTAAATCATTGAGTAAAGTCTTGAAGCAGAATTATATAAGAAATTTCGAAGAGGATATTAAACTGAATCCGAAAGCTTTTTGGCGTTTTGTGAAGTCTAAAAGTTCGAGTGTTCCCTCTGCTGTATTTTATAAAGATACACAAGCTGATTCAGCATTAGTAGCTGCAAATCTCTTTGCGGATTTTTTCAGCTCGAATTTTGAGGCTGACTCTAATTTGAGTAGTAGTGATTTTTACAGTGGGTTTGGTGCTAGTGGTTCCGCGCTAAACTTTGGGGCTCTTGAAATCTCTTTAGACGATGTTGAACTGGGGATTCGTCAAATCAAACTGTCGTCGCAGACTGATGTTGATGGTTTGTCGTCTCACCTTTTTAAGAATTGTTCAGCTCTCGCCTACCCAATATGGCTGCTTTTTTAATAAGTCTCTTGAGCAAGGCGTTTTCATTGATGCGTGGAAAATCTCCCTTATTACGCCAATTTTTAAATCGGGCAATAAAAATGATATCACCAATTATCGTCCTATTTCCAAAATTTCAACTGTCTCAAAACTTTTTGAATGTATAATAAATAATAAAATTTTCTTTTCCATTAGTCGTCTCATCTCAGTAGATCAGCATGGTTTCATGTCGGGGAGATCAACTACTTCTAATTTAGCAGTTTTCTCCGAATACTGCATTGAAGCTTTTAGTAACCGGGCCCAAGTTGACACCGTGTATACTGATTTTTCGAAAGCGTTTGATAAAGTTAACCACCGTATATTGTTATCGAAGTTACAGAGTTTTGGCTTCCACTCAAGTTTTCTAAGCTGGATCAAATCGTATCTCTCAAATCGATCTTGTTCAGTTGTAGTTGACGGGGTGTCGTCGTACTCTTTCATTGCTTCTTCAGGCGTTCCTCAGGGAAGCATTTTAGGGCCTATTCTTTTTTGTGATTTTCATCAATGATATTACTAGTTGCTTTAAATTTTCAAAATTTCTTTTGTATGCTGATGACATGAAGATTTTTAGTAGTATTACGTGTTCCGCTGACTCGTTGAAGCTTCAGAGTGATCTAGACAATGTTGTAGCTTGGTGCCAGAAAAATATGCTTCCCTTAAATATTAAAAAATGCTCCCATGTCTCCTATTCCAAATCCCGTTCTCCTATCCCTACTTCATATTATATTGCAGGCTCACAACTAAGCATTGTTTCCAAAATCACTGATCTTGGGGTGGTCTTTGACTCGAAGTTCTCATTTCAAAGCCATCTTAATTATACTTTATCTAAGTCTTACTCTATGCTGGCCTTTGTCAGACGTTTCAGCTCAGATTTCTCGGATCCGTATACTTTAAAAACACTTTTCACCTCACTGGTGCGCTCGCGGCTTGAATATGCTGTTATCATTTGGCGTCCGTATTATTCCTGTCATATAAGTCGATTGGAGAGAGTGCAAAAAGTCTTTATTAAGTACGCTCTGCGCCCCCTTCATTTTGAACTTCCTGTTCCGGCTTATGAATCTAGATGTATGCTTATTGATCTCAAGACATTAAATTGTAGGAGAACCTTCCTATCTCTCACTTTCATTTTTAATTTAATATCCGGGGTGGTTGACTGCCCCTTTTTACTTGAACGCATATTTTTTCTTATTCCTAATATTTGTTTAAGGAATCATGCCACATTTTACGTTGGGCTAGCGAGGACCAATTATGCGGCTAATGCTCCTATTGTTAGAGCTCTTAAAGAGTTTAACTTGCTCCCAAATTCTTCAATTTTGGACTTCTCCTTCTGTGAAAAAAGATTTAAAATGCTACTAAATGACCTGTTAAATTAGTTGGTAGTCTATCTTAACCTGTAACTAGTCTGTAAGAGATGTAATAATTTCAAGACTAAATAAATAAATAAATAAATAAATAAATAAATTCATTTTAAATCGCATGAATAATTCAAATTCAGTGTTGGAATACGCCCAATAAAGCATGCGTACATATCCACGTTTGTGCATGCATACTTACACACTTAAGTTGTATTTATGTATTTGCAGTAACGCAGCCACACTCAAATTGGTGCAAACTAAATGAAATGGTGAGAATAACAGAGCA
>NW_023458560.1:31076080-31077407 GCF_013731165.1 Rhagoletis pomonella
GGAACGGAACTAGTCCCATACCCGCCCAAAATTGCTGAGGTGGTAACGTCATCAAGAAAATAGAAGATTACAAAATTTTAGATACTAGTCTTTCTAATTTTTCCCCTCTTTGCAAGATGATTTGATATTCAAGGCCAGGCAGAAGTTAAGTAATTTGTATCTTTTCTATTATTAAATCAAGAATGTTCATAATAAGAAAGTATCCTACTCAATTATATCTTCTGCGAGCTGCGCAATTAGAAAACAAAAATTAACTCTTATTTTGTGTTTCTTGCTCATAAATTTATGAAAAAATTAGTTGGTGCATAGTGATTACTTTGCATAAATAAGGATTGCTTCAAGCACTTCCAACTAGTTTATTAATTCAGAAATAAAACTGCTTTTACACTGCAGAAGATCGGAAGAAAGTCTTAAATTTAGATTAATTAAAAGTTTATACAGTAATTGTTATTGTTAAAATATAACTTTTCGTTGTGCATTCAAGCCGAATGCAATGAAACTGAGTGGCGGCACTGCATCTACATTCGCATCATTCCATTTTTTAGTTGCTAAAAATTAATTTCGTAACCAAGGAACCTTACTGACCGCTTTTGGCAGCCATTTGCCATTTGCCATTTGCTTAATTAGGAATGACCAACCACCCACAAAAAAGCGGCGAAGTAAGAAAAAGAAAACTACAACAGAACCAAAAATAACCGCAAAACAGTGTTGGGGGAAAGGAAGATGTGAGCGAATGAAAGAAAAATTGAGACGAAAAAACGGGCTGATTATGGCAATGGATGTATAAGTGTGGCTAAGGTTAAATGTTGTAGCAACTCAGCAACCTTAAATTTTGCAATTATCGCAAAATATGTTGCCAGCAAGTGAAGAGTAAAAAAAAAACGCAGTTACTAAATGTACTCATTTGTAATGACCAAAAAAATACGAAATGTTGGCAAATAAAAAACGTGGGAATACATACTTTTTTCGTAAATAAGTTTTATTTCAACTTTTTTTGCACTACGCTGATTACACACTACATACATAGTTTTGCGCCGAACAGCAGTAAACTTTGGCGTGGCGTTTTATGCATAATTCACCGCCAAAGCCAAAGAAAAATATTTGATGTTTACTCGAATGCCGATGTTGCGCAACGTGTAATTAGCAATTCATTTTAGATCGCATGAATAATTCAAATTCAGTGTTGGAAAACGCCCAATAAAGCATGCGTACATATCCACGTTTGTGCATGCATACTTACACACTTAAGTTGTATTTATGTATTTACAGTAACGCAGACGCACTCAAATTGGTGCAAACTAAATGAAATGGTGAGAATAACAGAGCA
>NW_023458560.1:31077507-31100449 GCF_013731165.1 Rhagoletis pomonella
CACTCAAATTGGTGCAAACTAAATGAAATGGTGAGAATAACAGAGCAATTCTGGCAACTGTCTTTCAACTCACCACAGACTTTCGAAAGGCAAAAGTTTTTCATAAACAATTGCTACTTCGGGCAACTATTTTGAAAGCACTTTTCTATCTTTTCAAAGTTTAATTGAAAGATCTGCAAGCGAGAGGATCTTTTCGTTATTCTTTTAGCAATTAGTTTTCTAAAAATTAAATTAAATTTAAAAAATATATAAGTATGTTGTATTTATAAACAATAAGAACTAAAAATTAAAAGAAAATTTAATAAAAAAGAACAAATAATAACATAAAAAAAAATTAAATAAGTTCCTAAAAATTCAAATAATGAAAAATGTCAAAAAAAAAATTTTAACAAAAACAATACAAACTAAACGAAAATTTAATTAGAAAAGAAAATAAATAAATTAAGAAAAGGAAAAAATAAGTTCCTAAAAATTAAATGAAAATAAAAAAATATTATTTTTAAATACTAATATTGATCCATAAATTAAAAGGAAATTTAACTAAAAGAAGAAATAATTAAGAAAAGAAAAAGAATTTGATTGCCTTTTAGCGATAAGTCTGCTCAAAATTGTATAAAAAATATATATCTTTTTTAAAACTATAATACTTCAATACAAAGGGAAATTAAATTTAAAAAAAACGTATTTAAAAATAACACATTAATGCAATTTTCTTAAACTTAAATGAAATAAAAAAAAAAATCTTTCTCAAATAAAAACCAAACGGAAATTTAATTAAAAAGGAAAAAATAAATAAATTAACTCTTGTGTGCCCAACCGGGTAAACACGTGGCAGCATACATAAAAAATTTTCTAAATTGTCAAAATAAGTATTTCTTGAAGCTCTTTCATTTGACATCCATCGTTAATATTTCATATAATTTGAGTGTAAAATAGTTCAATCAGACTTCTCAAATAGGTGACAACCCTATTGAATATATTTCCAAACTACTATTTTCTTAAACCTCTTTTGTATGACACCCATATAGCGATACCTTATTCACTTACCAAATTCCTTTAATTAAAATTGAATTATATTTTTTTTAACACGTGCCAACCCTCCTATACGTAGTTAAGTTTTAAAGCCTTTTCAAAACCATTTCGATTGATACCCATATTTAATAATTGATCTAACTTTTTAATTAATTTGAAATTAATTTCTAAACAGGTGGCAACATTTTTCGAAAAAGTAAAACCTTCTTGAACATCCACACTCTAAGCCCTTTAATTTGACACCCCATTTTTGAAAATCGGACGAACGGTGCAGATCTTTTATGCTGCACAAAAAATGCCTTCACGTATTATATATATAGATAATAATAAAATAATACTAATAATAAATAAATAATATTCAATTCATTAAAATAAAAAAAAAATTACGTGTCAGAAAATAAAAAATATGATATATGAGAAATTCCGCATTTGCAAACGTGCAAATGAAAATGTTATTTACATTCGCAAAGTTATTTTATCTATACAAGGATTAAGAAAATAAGTTGCTAAAAATTATCTTAATGAAAATAAACAAATATTTGTCTGTATAAAATAATGCTAACAATCTAAAAATTAAAAGAAAATTTACTTAAAAAAGAACAAGTAATTTTTAAACAACAAAAAAAAGGACTTCAATTCTCATAAAAAAATTTAAAATTATAGTAGATTTCTCCACGATCCAATTATCGGATCTACCGCCTTTCCGGTGAAAAAAGAATTATCGAAATCGGTTAACGTAATCCATAGTTATGCGGTAATATACATAAAAAAAATAAAAATAAAAATTATATATTCCAACGAATTGATAACCTTCTCCTTTTTGTGAAGCCGATTAAAAATTTGTATTATAAAACAGAAAAAAATCAGAAATTTACTAAAATTAATTGAAGTTAAAAAAGCATTTTTTTTAAATAATAAGATCTAAACATTAAAAGAAAATTAGATTAAAAAAGAAAAAAAATTAATTTAAAAAATATATTTTATGTCTGAAAATGGCACAACGCCGAAACCGGTTTATCTGCAAACCAAGCTTGACAAGAGATGACGAAAATTCGTTCCAAAATAAATCACCTTACCACCCTTTCGGAAAAAAATTAATTTAAATAATATATTTCATGTCTATAAAAAATTAAATGATTAAAAAAATATTTTTCTTTTTAAAACAATAAAATCTTATAATAAAACAAAAAAAAAATAAACAAGTATCTAAAATTTAAATTAAAAAAATATATGGGACATTCTTTGCCAAGTAGACCACCCCTTTTCTCCATTTTTAGTTGGATTTCAACAATTCGTAACCTTTTTAAGACCTGAAGATGGTGGCTTCCGAACCAACTGTAGTTAAGATTTTGCTTTACAACTTTTGTGCCTCTGGAAAACACAACACTATAAAACACAAATTTACAAAAATCAAAAAAATTTTAATCGGTTCGGTTCATTTAAACCCTTGCAATCGGTGTTGCTTGAAGGCGCTGGGTATGAGAATGTGAAATCAGATTTCAAAAATTCTAAATGGCGGGAGCATACTGAGTATGAGTAACATTCTCAACTCGTGTGAGTAACTCCTACGCCATGCACGTACGTTCGATTCTAACTTTTCCGTGATCCAATATGGATGCGACATTTTGAATTTTTAAAATCTGTTTAAGATTCGTAGCAAAATTAAAGTTTTAAGCGCAGCTATGTAGTCGATTTGAATTCGGAGTCGGGATTCATGGAAGTTATGTCCGTGGAAGTACTTCCACTTAACTTAACTTAAGTTATGGTGTGGGTCCCTTTTCATACAAAATATTTGAATGAGAATATTTTTACTTCGATTTTTTCAATTTTCTAAAACAAAAAATATATACTACTTTTCGGGCCTAAATTTTGTATCTACCACTTTCGGCTAACCTACGGGAGTTGCCAAATAGTCGATTTCAAGACTTACAAGTATTATCGCGTACAACCACGGATTCTAAAAATAATTCACACATACATATTGTACTATGAAATCGATGTATGTATGTATGTATGTATGTCTGAACAAAGCCGCATGCAAAAACGATAATTGGCAGCAAGACTGAAAGCATTTTTGGCACGTTGTTTGAATAAGCCCCAACGTATGTATGTATGTTTGTATGTATGTATACATATATGTAGGTACATATATATAAAAAGAATAAAATATTAGCCACTTTCAGCGAAAATGTGACGCACGCAGCCGTCGAGCACAGCGTGTTGAAATAATTAATTTCTCCTTGCAAACAAATCTGCTTGGATTAACATTCGCTCTGCCAAGCCAGAGCAGACGCAAAAAACACAAATGAAGAAAACAGCAACGCCGCCAAGTGCGGTTGCTGCCAATGCCAAGCACAGGCGTGGCAAGATGGCTGGACTTGGAGAACACATTGTGCCGACGGAACAAATAAATTAAGACTATTTAACGCTTTAAGCCATTTAAGCATTTCCACTTGTAATTGCACAGCCTGCCGGCTAACAACTGACCGCATTATACCACACACACACATACACACACACATAAAAATGCATACAAACAAATACTAAACCGCAATGGATATGCGCCAACTTGACCTGGCTGGCACTCATTTGAGGCCATGCTTCTGTTATTTGTGTATCTCATTACAATTAAATAAATAGTTACCAACACTTGTCCCTATTGTTGCTTGTTTCACTTTATTATTAATCTTCTTATGTGTATGTATGTACTTATCTTGTTTTTTTTCTGCTTCTGTCTAATTGCAGGAATTTATTTTCTCATTTTTATTATCGTCGCGTTTATTTTTACGACCTCATGAGCTGCTTGGCAAACTATTATCCTCGGTACCTGATAGCGAATCGTTAGAATCATTAGTCGCATTATTGGCCGAATGGACGCACAAGTTTCCCTATGACTATCGCGATGAGCGAATGATGGGCCATGTTAAACATATCGTTGCCAGGTAGGTGTAAAACAAACATACATTTTTTTATAACTTAATCTACTTATTTTTTATTTTAATTTTATTTTATTTTTTAGTTTAATTTTCATTGTACCATAGAACTAAAAAAAATTATATAATGTACTGATTTTTCTTTTAAATATTGGGAGGGTCAAATATCATTTTTGGTATATAGTTTGTTCACCATTATTGCTTAGAATCGAACATAGAACTCGAATATGCCATACACTTTTTTCGAAATTAAATTACTCCGCCCTATATGTATATGTATAGCGAATATTTATTGACGAGGGAATATTTGCAAAGAAATAAATTTTCGTATATGTATTGAAGAATTCCAGGACTTCGAGGAGACGACCTCTTAATAAAGCCAAGAGGAGTAGATGAGCCTCCTACTTAGGTCATCATTCTCTGGTTATCCAGCTACCCTCCCGAACTGGGCAACGTCCGCATGGAAGTCGCGGGCAATGTAACTTTGGGCTAACAATTCTTTCAAACCCTTCAACGCTCCGGGAATCGAGGCAAGAAACCAGTCCAAATGCAGAAGTCTATGGAGATGTTGTGCCGCTGGATTATCCATATTATGCTAGTTTATTAGCTCTATTCCAATAACTTGGAGAGTGGTCATTAGATTGGTTCAAAAAAGTAAAGTCGGAATTTTAATGCCACCACCCCCTGGGATTGTCCTATACCGAAAAAATATACCCCCATTTTTTATTTTTTTTTTTAAATCGAAAAATATTTAGGGAGTGCTCAAAACGCTCAAAGCTTTCTACATATTTTATATATTTTATATGGGGAGAAAAACAACTTTTCCGTGGAAATCGTATACAATTCTTGAAAATCAATATTTTTCGATCGGAAAACTGTGGTTCTCTTTAGGAAACTTCCAGTATTAATACTAAATTGTTTATTTAACCATTTTTTAATACTAAAGATTTTTTATTGGTCCCCCCATTGCATTTTCTGGGGACCTATAAAATATAGTTACCACGAAAAAATGGTTAAAGAAATAATTGAGTAATATTATTGGGAATCTCCTGAATAGTAACAGAGTTTTTCAATCGAAAAATATTGATTTTCCTGAATTCTACACTATTTCTACGAAAAGTTGTTTTTCCCCCATATAAGTTACATGGAAAACTCTGAGCGCTCAGAGTACTCAGTAACTTTTTTTAATTTCAAAAAAGGGGTATAATCTTTTTCTTTTTCACATGTATTTTTGGACCACTCAAGTGGTCATACTTACCTTAGCACTCAAGGTGGTTAAGGCCTCATGTAAGGATTGTAGACCAGTCACCCTCTCCCCTTTTCTTTTACAAAATGCTTTAAAGGCTGATCTGCATATAAAAGCATTAATCAATCGCTTGATCTTTCTACAGTGTACTGGCTGAGGCGATGCTTAAATAAATTAAACGACCTTGTCAGGTTTATCTGCAACAGAATTGTAGCAGCAGAGTGGGGTATGAGGACACCGGAATTCGAAAACCTTCCGAGTGCCTTCCGGCCGAAACTGATCACTATACTTTGATTCTGGGTTCGAATCAATCCTTCATAACCTAAATAACACTAAGCAAGGAGGACAAAGTCTCTGTAACCAAGTCTATGTGAACTTATTCGCGGAGGGCTCGTTGCTAGATGAAAACGCAGGTAGAGGCGTGTTTTATAAGGAACCTATACCGACCTCAAATTTAGCTTCCTAAAACACGGCAGTGTTTACTAAGTAGAGGTTAGGGTGGTCCCTAAAACATCAACGATATGGGGCATCCCTTTATTTTGTTCTACGTACATAATAAAGACAACCACGAAAATATAACAACTTAAAAATAAGCATTAGGGGTCGCTACCAGGATTCGAAAAAATGTTTGCTTTTGCCAGCTATAACTCAGCGAGTTTATGAATGTATTTAAATAATTTTCAATATGCTGAGTTAAAACTGGCCAAAAACAAATTTATTTTGTGCGTAAAATACCTTGATGTTGAAGTTTTAAGGACCACCCTAGTATTCTAGTCATAATTTCGGTTATGCAAATTAGCTGCTTGCGGAAGCATGGAGTTCGGCTGGTAAATCAAGTAAATAACGGCTGTAGACCGAATCATGTTTACCTTCTTTTTATGTAGAAAAAGTTGATTGTGACTCCTTCTAAGTAATATATGTGGTAATATAGATAGTAATTTCAACAATTTTTTTTTTCAAGACTTGACTAATAAAATAAAATTTTCTTATAAAACTTAGGAATAGAAAAAGAAAACAACAAATTGTCGAAAGTTTCATAAGTATCTCCTACATTTTTCTGAAGTATTTATTTTTTAACCCCAATAAATATTTTTGTTTTTGTATCCATGTCTTGAGTTTTAAATTCCTCATCAATTAACTAAACCAAATACTCTTAATTCTGAATAATTATTTTTTCGTGCAAATTTCTGTTTAAAGATTTTAAAAAACAATTTTTTAAATTACTCGACCTTGTATTCTCGGTCACTGAAAAATGTTCTTGTTTTTATTGCACCGTGTAATTCCTGTCTCCAAAGACCAATAAAATTCTAACCATTTTACTCCTCGAATTATGCTGAAACTCACTTAAAAAAATTAATTCAAAATATCAGAGTGTACGAAAGGTCTACTTGAAATAACCGAAGAAGTATGTAAATACCTGTAAATAACAAACACTATGTTTCATTTGTATTTCAGATGTTCCAATACAAATCTAGAAGGTGTAGTTTCCGAAATACTCAGTGCCTTGTTGAAACAATTGACTGATTTGGAGAGACATGAAGAAGATCTACGCGCTTGTCAAAGCACAAATGAGAAGGTAATTTATATTATGTGTATAGTATATATGTATGTAACTAGAAGTATGTCACTCCAGCTTATTTATTAAAAACTCTTTGGGCAATTTGTAAACCCTTACAATAACAACAATATCGGCCAAAAAGAGGGAGCTTAAGTAAGACTACTCCGTCCTCGGTTTCAGGGTGCATTGAAGCCTGCAGCGTCTGTTCATCAGGAGGTACAGCTTGACACAGGGTCAAGCTCTACCAGCATTTGAGTTCAAATGAGAACCTCCGCGATACTTCCCCAAAGGTATCATCCAGGAACAGGCCAGAGTAAACTCGGAGGGCTCTTGGTAACCGTGGCACAAGAATTAAGTTTCCGGGCCGGCCTCGTAGCTACTGCCATTTGGGCTGGTGGCCACCGATGCACTGTTTACCCTTCACGTGCAAAGTCGGCCAAGTTGGTCGATGTTCAACGCATGGAGAGGGTACTACGGAAGTGACCGAAGCCCGGATTCTCTCCCATAAATGCTACACTCTTCATGAGCATGTATGTGGCATTACCATTGGGGCAGTAGGATAATGTCCTTCATCAACCGTTTTTACTCAATGTAGCCCCTTTTCAAGTCACCGTACAAGGTCTGCCCCGTCAAGGATGTCCACATCCCTTCTTAGCTGGAAGCTCATAGCTCGCCGGGTCCTACCTGCAGTTATTATGTCGAAACAGTGCGACAGTGTGTTGCCGGAAAAGAATGGCACTCTATAAGGAGTGACATAATTCCAAATTTTAAAATTGGAATTATGCCACTTGGTGTTATGTCATGGTACCCTGTCTCATTACAAATAGCAGACCCAAAAGTGACCATGAATAGACCGCGATTAATTATACGTACAGCACTCATGCCGAGGCCAGAGTCACATCTCAGGATACGACACACTATGGGCAAAACACGATTTTTTTCAAAATCTTTGATCTTCTGTTAGAAAAGAGATAATTGCATGGACATTTTTTAACGTGAAAATAAATGATCATAAATATAATATATGAAAATTATAGAGAAGTTACAACAACAATATCTCAACCCTCAAAATACCGTTCAAAATGTCATTTTTTTCTTTCCATTAGAAAACAGTATATTTAATACATCATTAACCCTTTCAAGGCAGAAGCAAAATCGTTCTCAATATGCCTTTGAACGTGCTTTTTCTCATGTTTCGTTATTTCTATTCCAAAAACGATATCCGAAAGTACCGTAATTGTCCCTACAGTAAAAAATGTCCAAAGACTAGGTAATTAAAGCTTTCAGGTGGAGTGCGAGTTTTGGATAATTCGCTTAGACGTCAATTCATTACTTAAGTTTTTAAGAACTTTAAACTATTCGTAAAATACACGTGTAATTTGATTGAAAAACGCCCTATCTAAGAATTCGCTTCGAAAACGTCCTATCTCAAACGAAAATACATTGAAAATAAGCTAAGATAGGGCGTTTTTGAATCGGCAGCTGAGATAGGGAATTCTTCAGCCAAATTTTGAGATAGGGCGATTTTCTATAAAATTCTGAAGTAGGGCGTTCTTGAAACATTTTCTGAGATAGATCGTTTTCGAACTGGCTGCCGAGATAGGTCGATCTTCCACTCAGCCATCGATATTAAGGTAACTCACTGTGTACTCAAATATATAGTTGGTATTAATGTAAACCCCATTCTCGAGATATTGTTATGTCGGTTAAAATCGCCAAAAATTAAGTTTTCAACACGAATAACGGCACAACTTGTTTTTATATGTGTACGTGCGTATATTTCGCAAGATATTGGATTTGATTTTTGTGGGAAAATAAATCATTAAAATTAACAATTAATTAAGCAATTCTTAGGAAATACATATTTGTCTTTCATAGTTACTCTTAAGTCATTAATTATCTAGCCCTATTGTTACATAAGTGTATATGTATGTTTATTCTGCCATTGATTATTATGTCTTACTAATTAGAAATGCTTTGAAACATTATTACGGTGTTGTCCTGATTAAAACTCATTGTGTTCAAATTTAAGTAAATAACTATTGAAAGTTTACACACATACTTAAGTATATATGTACTTATGTATACTCATTTCAGTGAAATTTAGCCTATAGGCAAGCAGGAAGGGATTGACATCAAATGTTGACAAATTGTGAGTTCGATTAGTAAAAAGGCATAGATGCGAATATAAATTGGCACAAAGAGAAACCGAACATTAGCAATGGCAAAAACAATAAAATAATCGATTAATTAATCGCAAGCCAAATAGAAAAAAATTTATTGCAATCATTGAGAAATTTTCGATTAATCGAATTTTGAAAGGCACTTTTTTACCAGTGAGTATTCACAAACACATTTTTCCAAAAAAAATTCTGACTCTGTTCCTATAACATGTGATCGATAAAGTAGTTGCTATATTTAACCGGAGCTTCTACCTCCGATTTGTGTTAACCAGACAGTGAACGTTAGTTTTGTATCCGTTACAATGGGCTTGCATGCACAACAATTTACCCCATTGTATGCTCTGGACTTTTAGAAATTCTTACGGCTGTTTGAAATTTTAGACAGCTACAAAATTCATATTGCTAGAAAATATTTTTACGATTATTTTATAATTAATCGATTGATGAAACACCAGACAAAGATACACTTAAATCGTAAATGGGATAAAAATAATCGAGCCGAGACCTCCCTGCGTAATTTCAGAATGAATGTTTATTTTCGAAAAAAAAACGCATATTCTGTCAGGCTCTGCAATTCGCTATCGGAGTGAATTTCAACTCCATTCAACTTGAATTCAAAGTGATTTTAATTGGAATTCAATTGGAAGTGAAATGCATACCTGCCTGATTGATTTTGGGTGTATCGTTGTTGTTGATTTTTAACCCTACAACGTACACTTATGTATTTTACCTACAGGGTCGAAAATTTATTTATATATAAGTATGTATGTATGTATGTGCAAATGTGTCAATTTAATTCCAAGGTAACTGCAATGGAGTTTGTTTGCACATGAATCAAGAACAAAGCCACGAATGTTAAAATTAAATACTTGCACATACTGCTAATGAGATCTGTCTTAGAGTTTGTAGCTCGAATGTAGAATTTAATAAATTAGAATACGTAAATCGAATGTTGACACAAATTCGAACGTTGCAATGCCATATGCATATGTACGTGGTGATTTTCTATAATTTCAATTTAATTTTTTTCTTTAATATCTTTGACTTGACATACAGCGATAAAATAACCAAGTTGGGACAACAGAAGTTCTTTTCCACAATCAAGTTTTTTTTAACAAACCTAATTCAGTAAAAAGATTTAAAAGCTTCCTTTTTTCAGAGATTGAGTGGTTAAGGGTTTTTAAATCTTGAACTTAAGCTTAAAACATACATGCGTTAGGGTCGTCCTTAAAGAATTAACATTATGGAGCACCCCTTTTCTTATTCTACGTGCAAGATAAAGGCATCCACGGAAATTTCAAAATTAAAAAAAAAATTTAGTGATCACTAACAAGTTTTGAAGAAATTATTATTTTCTAAATGCAAAAAATTCAACAAAATTCC
Source organism: Rhagoletis pomonella (assembly GCF_013731165.1). Classification (NCBI taxonomy): domain Eukaryota; kingdom Metazoa; phylum Arthropoda; class Insecta; order Diptera; family Tephritidae; genus Rhagoletis; species Rhagoletis pomonella. The sequence goes on from NW_023458560.1 coordinate 31,087,843, forward strand.
GATTTTAATTTTCTGTAGTCTGCGAGTTTATGAATCTAAATGAATAAATTTTTATAATGTGTCAAATTTTTGAGACTTAAAGTAAGAGTTTCGGCGATTTAAAAAAAAAAATTAAATATTTGCTTTCAATTTTGAAATTTGCGTGGATGTCTTAATTTTGTACGGACGTAGATCAAAATAAAGGGTGCTCCAAACAAAATTTATTTTCTGATATAAATATTCAAATTTATCATATATTTCTCTACACTACTTTCAGTCCGAACTCAGCAAATTAGACTGCCCGACTGCGTCACAATATGCACAAATACTTTGCCGACTGGAAAAGAAACTGGCGAAGCAGATTGGACCAGAAGAATTTCTACAATGTAGTAGTAATGTGCTGCTGGACAAACAGGTATGTTTTAAAGCTTTTTAAAAAGCCTTTTTTCAAAATCTCGCACCTACAAAAGTTCTTAATCGATAAAGCTGTGCAATTTTAACACAACATAGAAAAAGAGAAGGCGGTGACTTCTGCAGACCTAACTCAAAATTTTTTTTTTTTGTTTTTTTGGATTATGACTGCCTTGCAGCCAAGGTACGATATGTTTAAAGAAATTGTAAAACGTTGGAGTTCGGCAAAACAAAAAGATGTTAGTTGCCAAGCAAACATACAAGCTCAATACTAAAGTTACTCCAGGATACTGGATTAACAGGCACATTATAAATCCATGAATATAGCACAATGGATTTTAAGGTCGCAGTGATTTATCCTAAATAATAGTATAAATGTGAGAGGTTTTGAGTCAGTTGGTGTGTGAGTATGTTTGTTGCTCTTTTACGCAAAAACGGCTGAGCGGAATTGAGTGGCATTTGTAATCAGGGCTTCGCAGCAAAAGTTTTTTTTCATCGCTCCGCTCCGGTATTTTATTTGGCTCCGAGCTCTGCTCTTGCTCCACTCCCGCTCCCAATAAAAAAAAAAAATTGTTTATTTATTTATTTACATATCGAGCCCTAACCGCCAAAAACGTAGGCGATGTTTTTTTTTTTTAATTTTCTTTTTGATGCAGAAATATCTAGATTCTAGATGTATGTATACACTTCGGCATCCAAAAGAAAAATCAAAAAATTGCCAAGCTAAATGGCAACAAATAATAATTTAAGTAAATTTATTAACTGAACATTTTTTTTTAATTTTTATTGAGCTTGAGGCCGTTATTATTGAACACCAATTAAAATATTTCAAAATAAAACGTTACTAGGCCAGAAAATAACAAAAACAAAATATTGAAAATTTGCTTAAGGAGTTAAGGAGCCAATAAATTTTTTTTAGCTCCAGCTAAAATCCTTTGCTCCTTAGCTGCCTACTCCTTTGTTCCGCTTCCCTCCGAAGCCCTGTTTGTAACACGGATTGGTTATATCCCGAGTTAACATATAGGATATTGTTTTAATAGCGTTGCCATCTGTATTAAATATTAAATTCAATCATAAATAAGTCAAATAAAATATTACAACAAAAACATGCTTTCCTAAAAAAAAATGTAAATAAGCTAAATTAACAAGTTTAATGAAATTTTTTAATACGATCGTTAAACGAGAAAGGCTTATTAAAGTTTTATTTCAAAAATATTTTTGAAGGGGGCTGCCACCTCTAAAAATTTATAAAATTTATATTTTGAGTCTAAAGATCTTTGTAAATATCCATTTCGAGTGAATAAGCTTGAGTAGTTAATAAAATATCGCAGTTTTCATATTTCTGAAAACTACCGTTATATGGGAGGTAGGCGCTGCCGTTACCCAACTGAATTGAACATACTAACGAAGATGTGTGAAATACGGGGGTAAAAACAAATCCTTCTTACCATCTAACGGTAGTTTTCAGAAAGGTGAAAAAACTATATTTAATACTTGTGCTTCGCCCGCACTTGGACTTTTTTACTTGTTACATTTGAAGTCATAACGTTAAACGAAACCAGGCGGGCGGAGCTTCATGCAAAGCTAATAATAATAATAATTAAAACAAAATTAAGGGGTACCACATACAATATTTAGGTATTGATATTTTTTAAGGACCACCCTAATGCTATATCTACCGAAAGTCAATAATAAATATCCACCCTAATGCTATATCTACCGAAAATCAATAATAAATATAGGCAGGCATGTCCTCTTTGACTACCCTTCTCGAAGGAGACATGCAATACCCAATTATTTCTCTGATTTCTTTTTGAATACGAAGTTTTGTATGCACACCTGAAACTCCATGTCTATCATATGACGCTACCTATGGTGTACTTTTTGTAGTTAACCCAATATTACATAAGCTGAGCTTTATCCACAAGCAAACTCTTTGCTAGGTGCAAATGTGGGAGACATGTACTATGTTGCCGATTGTATGTAGTGCAATTGCACACACACACACACACACACACAATTGTAGAGTAAACGCAATTAATAACTCTTTTAGGTCTTTATCCGCCCAGCAACTGGTGCCTGTGTGTCTGTGTGTGAATACTGCCGAAAGCAAAATTTAATTAAAAGCAGCAAGGTAAATTTAAGACTGCTTACGTAATTCGTATGCAATCAGAGATGCATTTTGTGCCTGATTGCAGTGACTTTCCTGCTGCCTTTGTATTTACTTTATATGTGCAGTTTATTTATATTTTTCCATTTATTTTGTGTTTTTCTCTTTTTTTATTTTCCTTTTTTTACGCATGTAATCTGATTAAAGTGACGGCCTCCTTTCGAATGCAAAGATGTATCCCAATGCACTTTTTAATTAAAAGAATTACAAATTTATTACGATTCGTTGCCACTTCATTTAAATTCACATACGAACGCGCCGGACTAGTTACTCGTAAGCTACATATGTACATACATACATACATATGTACATGCATGTAGTTTGAAACACCCAAGTACGACGGAAACGAGAGACCGCCAATTCGCAATGAAAGGCTACTTTTGGTGTTTACTGTGCGGTATAACTTGATGGTGTCTGTCTATTTGTGCCCCTGTACGTGTGTGCGGTGTGTGCGTGTGCGTGTGCGTGTGCGTCGAGTGTTGGAGTTCAAGTTGGAGTCAGTATCAGCATTGGCATCGGCATCGGCAGCGGCATCGGCATCAAATTCAGAGAATCAGAGTCAGAGAGCGTGTAAAATAAACTTATTTGCAATTCTTCTTTTCGAATGTATTTTCCGGTACTGCCACTTAAGTCTGTCTGTCTTTTGGCATTGTATGTAATGTGATTGTCTATATACACAAGCAATCACGTTTTTATACATACGTTTGCTTGCCCTCTTTAATTCCTTGTATGCTTTCTTTCTTTTATATTTTTTGGTCGATGCAGAAAAAATGGGACCAACCGAGCACGTCAGGCGGTCCACCCGGTGTGCAAGATCCGAAGAAAACGTGCAATTTGGAAACGTATCTGGACTGGTCGGCACGTCTGCGCCTATTCGTATGCAATGAAATATTACAGGTAAGCCAGCCACTTGGGTAATACAGTGATGTGAAAAATAATACTTGCTAGCTGACATTTTGACAAGTTTTGGCTATTTTTGTTTTGATTGTTGAATATTTATTGCTTTTTATAAAAATACAGCTCACTATCTAACAAAAACCATACAAGTCCAAATTTTAAACTGTGTTGAATTTTTTTTCTTTTATTTTTTTATATATGTATATGGAAAAATATTATAACACCATCCGAAAAAAAATTCAAAAATAAGCGCAAATTCGTAGCCCCTTAAGCTAAAATTTAATGGGCTAAAACTGCGTAGAATTGTTCTAAAACATCTTAATTTTTATTGTTGTAAAATTTTATTTAACTTTTCTACAAAGTTTTAAATTCGGACATGTTTTTTTTTTTAGATAATGAGCTTTATTTTTATAATTAACATTAAAAAGAAAAGTAGCCAAAACTATTATTTTTCACATGATTATATGTTTGCGTATGCAACATGAACGTAAGTATTACAATACATACATATGTAGCTGGCAGTGAGGATGAAATAAACCAAGAATTTTTTCAGCAAACGGGATTGGTGTTAAAATTATCATTAAATTTTTGAAACACTGATTTTGGTAACCAATTAGAAACCCGTGGTTGATTGCCGTGGTAATACATATGTATGTGTGTAATTTTATCGATATTAGTATCGATAACAAATCAAAAAATAATATGAAAATTTATCGATGTATGTATATTAGACTCTTCCAAAAACCCAACGTTTTTTTAACGAATATAGGGAGTTTTTTTTTTTAATTGGTTTTGTCTTAAAAACTACGCGAATAAAATTTTAAGCAATTCTGAAAAAGGCAACCTTGCAGTCAAAGTTATCAGAATTAGCGTTGTGCAGTTCGCGTGTTTTGTTAATTTACTCATTTTACTTCTGTAATAATATTTAGTAAATCTGAATTTTGGGTTTTTACCAGGTAGTCAGTATATTTCCAAAAGTTGGTAAAAGTAAAGGTGAAAAACATATATTTAATACTTGCGCCGGGTATTTAATGTTCGGCTCCGCCCGAACTTAGACTTTCTTAATTGTTTTTTATTTAATATTATGGTGGTATTTTTGTGGAAGGAGGAGTTTAATAATATTTTATTCTAGAAAAATTTTTCACATACAAATTTTTTGATAAAAAAACAGTTTTTGAAAAGACGTCAACCCAAAAAAAAAACTGAAAAAACACAATGGTAGCTCTGAGTATTGCGCAATATTTAGGTATAGTATTACGGGGTGCACTCTACAATAATTTAAGTTATGATTTTTTTTTTCACACGGAAGTTGAGTTAAATGAGTACATCACACATTTTTTTGGGTATGCTGTTTTGTAGCCCATTAAATTTTAATATAATAAAGTCCAAGTTTGAAGCTACTGCAAAATTGCGTTGATTTTTAATATTTTTTATGCCGACAGGTTTTTGCACTTTTTTCTTATGGAAGAAAATGCGCAAAACCGTTTTCAAAGAAAAACCGTTTGCAATCACTTAAAACTTGCACTTGCATACTAAAACTGAATGGTCTATAAAACTGCATCCTCAAAAAAATTCTAGAAAATATTTAAAAATGTTTCAAAAAAAAATTCATAACTCAAATTATTGTAGAGTGCACCCCGTAATACTACACTTAAATATTGCGCCATACTCAGAGCTGCCATTGTGATTTTTTTGAGATGGTATATTTTTAAAAACTATTTTTTTATCAAAAAATTTTTATGTGAAAAATTTTTCAAGAAACAAAAATTTTAATTTTTGTGCTGTTAAGTTTTTAAAAATGTATTAATAAAGCTCAAATTTCATATTTATTTATTATTTATGTTTGTCCATCAAACCTTTTAATTTCAAACAAAGCAAACACATGAAGTGTGAACTCCGTCCATTTTGGTAATAGGTCCAATCGAAAGCGATGGTGGCCGACTCTAGAAATCTCCACTTATCGGAGCAAACTGGGTAGAATACAGACCCACTGTTGGTCACTCGAGCCCTTTTCCCACCGACCTTTACCGTAGATATCAAGCCAGCTGCAACAAAAGAAAAATGAATGCGGTCACTTGAAAATTCTGAATCCAGAGAGAAGCGAACCATGGTCTACCGTCATTTTTACGGATAGGGAAAGGCTTATGATTCCGCTTTTTTATGGCGCAACTAGAATCGGAAGTCTGCCATTGCTCCCCGAGTGGTGTCCGGTATTTTTGCATATCGACGTTGAATTACTACCTATGTTTCCGACCGAGGAGCATTGCAAAAAATTATATACAAATGTTTAGTAGTGAACCACAGTAGTCCGTTCAGAGGCCAACCCTCTAAAGGATATGTGTGACGGAGTTCTGTGATTGAAACTACCCAAAAATTACACATAAGTATTAGCATCATTGGTAACGAAATTTATTCATTGGAGGCTCTGAATTAAATTGTTAGTCATTGTATTCGATAATAGGCTCGCATTTAAAGTTATGACGTTTGCATCGCTGTCAGAAAGGTTGAAATAAGAGCTCCATAACTATCAAGATTAATGCTGTATGCCAGGAGCCTAGACAAGAACACAGACAGTGTGGTGAGAAGCATCAAACTGTATGGGCCGTCAATCTGGTCAGGAGCGTTAGAGGAGAAATCATAAGCCCGTGGAGCAAAATCCTTGTATCTAAGTCATGCCAAAAGTGTGTGCATCTAAAATAAAAAATTATTAAAAGATGGAGTATGGATAAAGTATAGACAAAAAAGGCTGGCAGCTGTAGCAACAGCCATGCTTAAATTTTTCCTAAGCGGTTCAGTTCTACGGTTCTTATTACCCTCAATCTGTTTAAAATCCGTTGATTGGTATCAAATCGGCTCAGATAGGTTCTCTCCAATTCTGATGGACGTGGTGATAATACTCAACGTCATTTTACATAGCCTTGTTCGTTTTAAGGCTTTGATTAGTGTTCGGTTGCAAAAGAATCGTCTTTAGCCACTGCCTGGTTAGGTTAGCTTTTAGTGGTTAAGAGACCCTACCCCTAGTAAAACCACGAAAACTGAGCAATCGCAAGCTTATTACGAAATTATAAATGTAGCTAATTTCAATGCCTAAGAGCTCTGCGATGGTTGTCACGGAGTGCGAGATAAAATATTGACATCGCTTTAGCTCTTCGTATATGAGAACCATCATAGTTCAGGGCGACTGCCAAATTAAGGGCAAAGACGAGCTGTCGACCGAAACGGTTTTATGGACTCCGTTAATCATCGACCGAGCGTTTATCGCTAAGCTGGTAAACTCACATTCCTTTGAGTACTGAAAAGCAATAGAGTGCCTTGGAGAGGTAAGGCTGTTGTATAATCCTTTTGCTGGCAAGCAAACACTTCGCCAAAATGAAGTTAAAATCAGCTTAATCACTGGTTATCTACCCTTTTCGGGATCAACATTCCCAATAAGTTCCAAATGTAAGAGACCACTACAAATACTATTTATGTAGTGCATCTATAACCATATAACTATACATACATAGTGGGTAGGCTACTGTAGTACATTTGCATAAGTGAATGAGGTGAATTGACACAAACTTGTATGGTCGCAAGTATGTACATATGTATGCTTATGCAAGAATGAAGAGTAGTATGTGTACACTGAATCAACTGGGAGTACAGGTAAATTAACAGTTTCTACAATTTCCGTGCTGTTAAGGCTGATGAATGAGCTTAACATGGTCGATGGCTGATATTCTCCATGCCACGGATGCGGTGGAAGGAAAAGTTACCGATAGGCACAATGTACAGAGGAGCCATAAATTTGCTTTCTCATACACTAGTGTGCATATACCTATATGTATGTGTGTATGTATATATGTACTTAGGTGCATGCAGGTGTGATAGTTTATTGGTTACATCGCCAGGCAGTGCAACTGCATTGTGTTTCGCATGTTTGTTGTTGAGACAATTTTAAATCAATTGCTAATATACTTAAAGGCAATGGTGCTTTGAGTACTACCCAAGTGCTTTCAACTGAATTTTAGGTCGGATGCATTTTGTGTATGGCTTTACCTTAAACTAGTTTATTACTAGAGAGCTGCTTAGATGTTTTTTTTTTGCCTTTGCCCTATTGTAGCAGTCAACGGCAGCACTTAGCATGTGCAATTTTTTTTATTTCGTTACAAAATCAGTGGATTTTTTCTAGACTAAAGTTATAAGCAATAAATTCTCAGATTATGATGACAGACAAAAAATATTACATTGTTTTACAAGTTATTCGTATTTTTAAATAATTAGGAGAATTAAAATCAATAAAGGACAATGAGCATTCAAATAACACTGTAGGGTTTTCCCTCAAGTTTTGAAAAGACAAAAAAAGAGCCGAGGCAAGTAATCCTAACAGGGCAACTGTTTTTCAACCTACGACAGTCTTTCGAAAGACAAAAGTCTAATAAGTTTTTTTTGTAAATTAAATTAAGCTAAAAAAAATATAAACATTTTTAATTTTAAAACCATAAAAAGTAATAAATAAAGGCAAATTAAATAAAAAAGAAAGTTAAAAAAAATAAAAATAAAACCAAAATAAATGAAAACATTTTTAAACATTAAATGAAGCTAGAAAACTATATATTTTTTTAATTGATTGAATCTAAAAATTGAATTAGAAATAGAAAAAAATTAAATCAAAAAAATTAAAAAATTCAAAAAAAAATATTACTATTTTTAAAACAAAATCTTTAAATTTAAAGAACATTAATTTTAAAAAAGAACACAAATTGATTTAAAAAAGAAACGCAACTTAAATTAAAATTTGGTTTCTAAAAATTACAAAATTATTTTACCATTCTAAACAATAAAATCTAAAAATTAAAAGAAACTTAAACCAGAAGATGAGAAAAATTATAAAAAGGTGAAATAAAATAAGTTCCTAAAAATTAAATGAAATTAAAAAAATATTCTTCTTGTTAGAAGAAAAATATCTAAAATCCCTTGTCAAATTTGGTTTGGGAGACAAACCGGTTTCGGCGTTGTGGCATCTTCAGTGTCATTTTTCGTTCTAAACGGTTTGTCTCTAAACCATATTGGACAAAGGATTAAATGAAGGAGAAAATTAAATAAAAAGGGAAAAAAATTAAATTAATTAAAAAAAAAAGTAACAAGCAATTAAATGAAATTAAAAAATACATACGTATATACATTTTATTAAAATTAAGATTAAAAAACAATTCGTTGCCCGAAGACTCGAACTAGGAACTAGAGAGTTGCCGTCTTTTTGAAAAAGCTAATTTACTAAAGTTATACAGAAGTTACATCAAGTGTTAGAATATGAGTGTCAAACGAAAAAGTGTTAAAAAATATTTATTTGGAACATTTAAAATATTTGAGAGGGTTTTAAAGAGTAAAGAGTTTTTATAAGTAAAATAAATTGTTAAAATGTGGATATCAATCGAAATGGGTTTGAAAATACTTTATTTCTATACTATATACATATAAGAGGGTTGCCAAATGTTTAAAAATTAAATTCAACTTAATTCATCAGTTAATAGAAATATGTATGACGATGCCAGCCGATGGAGATTTGGGAAGGTTTTAATTTGAAAATACTTTTGAAATGGGTTGCCACCCGTTTGCAAACTCGAATTTAGTTAGGTAATACATAAGTTATATATAATATTAAAAGAAGATGTTGAAGAAAAGTGTTTTAAAAATACTTTAATTTAAAAAGATTAGTTAGGGTTGCCACCTGTTCTAAAAGGCATCATTGTTTAACTACGTATGTATATATGTATGTATAAATAAAACGTTAACGAGTTTTTTGTGTTGATTAAATGAAAAGGCTTGACCTGCAGATGTGGAATGAGGTTTTACTTTTTGAAGTTTGAACAATTTTAGCGGATTTTAAGCAAAAACAATTTTCGAATTTTTCAAAATTTCTGCTGTGCATGTTCTCTAGTTATTTTTAAAATCTGCTTAATGTCTTAACAACATTGTATGACTTATGTAAATTTTATGATTTTTTTTTTTCATTTTATGATATTAGGCTGCTCTAAAATAAATAGGTTTGAATAAAATTGTAACTAGTAATAACGGTGTACGATTTTTTACTCACTATTTTATTAAATCGTCTTAATTTTAAAACGGGTGGCATCTTTGTAGAAACTTTTTTTTTCTATTAAATTTTTATCAATATGTTTTAATGTTGTAGGAAAGATAAGATTCTTGCTTTTACAATTCTAATACTGACTTCCTGCTCAGTTCATTTTAATTTTAAGACACCTGACAACTTTACCAAAGCTTATGCAATGTTTTGTTCACTTCGTTGCAGTTGCCTTTCAAATGCATTTATACAGCCCTCTATTGTTTACAGCGAATTTCATTTGGCTGCACTTAGCTGTCGGTAATATGTATTTCTACCAAACCATCAACATTTTTTTTTTTCATCAAACTAACTCACTTTGTTTCTCGCTACTCACTCACAACATGGCGATACATAATTTTCATCTTCATAAAATTTAAATCAAATCAACGCTTCTTCACACTATGGCGCGATGCTTTCGCGTATAGTTCACTAGCGCAATTCACGCCCATCAGCACACTTACATGTATACGTCTGTTCATATATGTATAAATTCGGTCAGCCAGTTTATTTTGCAAGAAGCCATGAGCTATGAGCTACATATGCTTGTCATGTGCAACACAAGCCGCCTTTCACCACTACACTTTTCGCTTTCCTTCGCCTCGGCCTTCTCTCGCCGCTTTTCTGCCTCGCTTCCCACCGCAGCTCAATCTTTTGCTTTTGCTTCTACTACAGCTACAGCTGATGCTTGCTCTGCTGCAGCTTCTTCTTCTTCTTCTCCTACCACATAACCCTATTTGTCTACCCTAGTACCCACATTAAACATTTCATATTCTGCAACTGGCCTTGTTGTAATGGAAAATTTAATTAAATCTGAGTGCTACACGTATGTACATGTATGTACACACATACACATGCACATTTTCATTTCAGTCACATGCAGGAGTGAAGAATCATACAATCCCTGCAGCGGAAATACTAGTACAGAACTAGTGAGTTCACCAGTTTTCGGGAGTCGAATACCAGTACCTTGCAAATCTGCCAGCCATACTTTCTACTGTCGAATTTTACATGGAGTTGTCCTAGGAGGTGACAATTGAATCCCGCTGCGTAACTTTTCACTAGTACTTGTAGTAGTAACATGTAACCTGTAACCGAACCACTTTTTTTCGTTGTGCACTTCACAGATACTTTTTTAAAATTAAACAAGTAAGAAAGTCGAACATTAAATACCCGGCGCAAGTATTAAATATATGTTTTCCTCCTTTCCGAAAGCTACCGCTACATGATAAGCCGGGGTGTATACATTTTAAGTAAATTAGCGTCCTTAAATTTCGAAATATTGAAATTTCAAGCATTTCTGAAATTTACCGTTATATGAAAAGCGGCCTCAATTTTAGTCCGATTTCAAAAATTTTCAACGGTTTGCTTTTATGTGTCAAGTACAATAACCATACCAAGCAAGGTACAAATTGCTAGAACGGTTAGCGAGATACATATATGTGGTCACAAGTGGGCGGTGCTACGCCCATTTTCCAAAATTTTGTCATAAACGTATTTCTTGGTAAAGAATTGTTGCAACCATCAATTTTGAATAAATTAGCTTCAATATTTACTGATTTATCGAAGATTTTGTATTTCTCGAAATTACCGTTATATGGGATGTGGGCGTGGTTATTGTCCGATTTTAGAAATTTTCGGCCATTTGTTATGCTGTACCAGGACCAACTGTGTCAAGTTTGGAAGAAATTGGTGTAGCGGTTACCAAGATATACACATGTAACCATAAGTGGGCGTGGCTACGCCCATTTGCCAAAATTTTGTAATATTCTTATTTTTCGTCTAAAACTCATTGCAAATATCAATTTTGAGTGAATTATCTTCAGTAGTTACTAAAATATCGCAGTTTTCGTTTTTCTGAAAATTACCGTTATATGGGAGGTAGGCGTGGTTATTGTCCGATTTTAAAAATTTTCGGCCATTTGGTATGCTGTACTAGGGCCAACAACTGTGCCAAGTTTGGAATAAATTGATGCAGCGGTTACCAAGATATACACATGTAACCATAAGTGGGCGTGGCTACGCCCATTTTCAAAAGCATGTTAATATTCTTATTTTTCGTCTAAAATTTATTATAAATATCAATTTTGAGTGAATTATCTTCAGTAGTTACTAAAATATCGCAGTTTTTGTATTTCTGAAAATTACCGTTATATGGGAGGTAGGCGTGGGTATTGTCCGATTTTGCCCATTTTCAATACCATCCGTCCTACGCCCAAAAGAAGTTCACATACCAAGTTTCGTTAAGATATCTCAATTTTTACTCGAGTTATCGTGTGCTCAGACGGACGGACGGACGGACGGACAGACAGTCACCGCTTAATCGATTTCTCTTTTCATTCTGATCATTTATGTATACATTTTTCTATATCTATCTCGATTCGTTTTGCCTGTTACAAACAACCGTTATGTGAACAAAGTTATAATACCCTTGTGCACAAGTGCGCTCGGGTATAAAAAAACGAAAGTAAAGATTTTAAATTGTATGTTCTGCATAGTGAGATTTGAACTCGAACACTTTCGGCCGCAACTAATTCAGCCAGCATCTTTGCGCACTCAGCTACAGGCACAACATGCAAGTGTGCTTTCAAATGTTCGCTTTGAATCAAGCCAGGCGACGATTTGTTCAAATTTAAACTGACCATTCGACTTTTGACTACGGGAGTGAGTGGACGTGTTCTGGCTTGGTTCTTTTTGGCGAATTACCTTGAGTAAAATACATTTTGATTTTGTGAGCATTAGTGTGCTATAATTGTTGCGTTGATATACGCATCGTTAAAAGGTGCCAGCTTATACACATCTAAGTGTATAGTGACACGCCGTTTTGCTACAGCTTTGTTTTTCCATCGGCAAGCATAAGAGGAGGAAATTGTGCAAAACTTTAAATACGCCGCTTTTAATTAATAAGCCGGATTTCCGTGAGTATTCTGTTTTTATTGAAGTGAAATTATTTCATTAAATTGGTGAAAAATAATAACTATAAGACTGCCGCCGACGGCAGGAAAAAAAACGAAAGCCGCCATGGCGTCGTCGACAGAGCTGTCGAG
>NW_023458560.1:31100549-31101874 GCF_013731165.1 Rhagoletis pomonella
CGTATAAACGCGAAGGATATTTATTTTTATTTCCTGTTTGTTTTTTTTTTTTTGTAGTTTTTAGCCTAAAAATCATATTAAACAATTTTTATTGAGCTTGAGGCCGTTTTTAATAAAAAATTATTGTGGAAAAATAACAATAATTTATAAATAGTAGAAGTTTTAGCTGCTATTTCGGAGATCACCACACATCTCCTTATCAGACTTCTTCACTGGGATTTGATCCAATTAGAATTTTTATTTCGCAGTGGTAAACGTTTCTCGCTAAGCCCAGCCATTAAGACCTTATTAAAAAGGTTAGGATTAGTCTCCCGAGTACTACTTTATTTCTCCTTCGATAAGTGTTATAATTTTTTATTATTATTTTTTTTTTGAACTCATATATTTTTATTGCGATTTGTTTTTTTTTTTCTTTTGACCATTATTTAAGCAATATTTGAAACTTAAATACTAAATAAGAAAATAATCATGTATGGAGTACACCCAGTGGCAAGTGTTATCATGCTAACATTTTTATTATATCTTCGAGCTCTGATATTTTATAAAGAAAAATAATCAAAACTGGTCCAAAATATCGCACTTCTATTTGTGGGCAAATGTATTCGCCATATTTCGAAATATGTAAGTGTAAATATATATGTACGTACTAAATATACATCTTCTACTTATGCACAAGAAAGCGTCTTGCTTTTGACACAGTATGTATCTACTACTTTATCTTCTTAAATTGCCACTACAACCTTTTGTTTAGTTTGGGTTGATGCATCTATGTACATACATATATAACTTTGCTAATTAGCAATGCGGTTATCAGAGATGCAATGACAAAATACATAAATGTTTACACTTCCGTACCGCATTGCACCATCTTAGAGCATCTCAAGTAGGCAGCAATCGAGCGTAAATGGTTTAATTACTGCTGCGCCTTCAAAATTTGACAAAGCAACTTGCCTAAGTCCTGATAGTGTTGTTACACCGACAAAATTTTACTGCATTTATGTACTTATGTATATATACACCAATTTCAAATGCATGTATATTCAAAATACGAAGTCCACTTATGTACATATGTATCTACATATACATATATGCATGTACTAGCCTTGCCAAATGTCCCGTATTTGACGGAATGTCCCGAATTTTACAATAAATTTGAAATGTTCCGCCGGGACAAGATTTTTCTCGTACTCTCGACAATTGCATTATTCTTTTCAACCTGTAAATTTCTACTCAACATGATCATGGTTTAACGCGGCTATTGTGAGGAGGTCATTAGCAAGCATTATTGCATGCAACTCTGTAAGAGAAATATAGCTAAAAATTAC
>NW_023458560.1:31101974-31103153 GCF_013731165.1 Rhagoletis pomonella
AAAATGATGCTGTTATCAACTTATCTTTATATATTTATTGTTAATAAATTTCATTTAAAATTTGGGTCGATCTATATCAAATACAATATAAATAAAAGTTTCAAGACTTGCAAAAAGTTCACAAAAAGTAATTAAACTTAAAAAATTTGTTTATAAAAATTTCGATATTTTTAATTAGATCTCCTAGAAAGATTTCGGGTATGCGGTTTTATAGCCCATTCAATTTCTGTACAGTAAAGTGCAAGTTTGAAGTCGCTTGGCAACGCTAGTACATGCATATATGTATATGTAGATACATATGTACATAAGTGGACTTCGTATTTTGAATATACATGCATTTGAAATTGGTGTATATGTACATATGTACATAAATGCAGTAAAATTTTGTCGGTGTAACAACACTATCAAGACTTAGGCAAGTTGCTTTGTCAAATTTTGAAGGCGCAGCAGTAATTAAACCATTTACGCTCGATTGCTGCCTACTTGAGATGCTCTAAGATGGTGCAATGCGGTACGGAAGTGTAAACATTTATGTATTTTGTCATTGCATCTCTGATAACCGCATTGCTAATTAGCAGAGTTATATATGTATGTAGATGCATCAACCCAAACTAAACAAAAGGTTGTAGTGGCAATTTAAGAAGATAAAGTAGTAGATACATACTGTGTCAAAAGCAAGATGCTTTCTTGTGCATGAGTAGAAGGTGTATATTTAGTACGTACATATATATTTACACTTACATATTTCGAAATATGGCAAATACATTTGCCCACAAATAGAAGTGCGATATTTTGACCAGTTTTAATTATTTTTCTTTATAAAATATCAGAGCTCGAAGATATAATAAAAATGTTCCCATGATAAAACTTATCGAAGGAGAAATAAAGTAGTACTAGGTCTTAATGGCTGGGCTTAGCGAGAAACGTTCACCACTGCGAAATAAAAATTCTAACTGGATCAAATCCCAGTGAAGAATTCTGATGAGGAGATGTGTGGTGATCTCCGAAATAGCAGCTAAAACTTCTACTATTTATAAATTATTGTTATTTTTCCACAATAATTTTTTATTAAAAACGGCCTCAATCTCAATAAAAATTGTTTAATGTGATTTTTAGGCTAAAAACTACAAACAAAAAAACAAACAGGAAATAAAAATAAATATCCTTCGCGTTTATACG
>NW_023458560.1:31103253-31106460 GCF_013731165.1 Rhagoletis pomonella
AAAAAATTGTTTTGGTGGAATTATTGCGTTTTGTTATGGACCTCCTCAGTTAAAAAAATAAAAAAAAAATAAACTTTTCATTAGAAATCTACATCTAAGGTTGCGAATTTAGAGCTAGTTCGGAACTGTGGAAAATGGGATGTTTAACCATAACGGTTATGATCCCTATACAAAAAACTATAATTTAACCGCCAAAGTTGGATCTTTATTTTTCAGGTAAAAATAGTTTTTATTTTTTGGATACAAAAATAATCGTTAAATTTTTAGATCATGAAGGATTTAAAACGTTCATAACACTGCAAAACTAACGTTTATTTTTTAATCGAAATAAATTTAACAATCATTTTTTATTGAAAATTTCAAACCAAAAAAGTGTTTTTTAAACAAAAAACAAAACCGACTTTAATTCTCATATAAAAATTTAAGATTTCCGTTAATCTCTTAATGATCCATTGATCGGATTTAAACCAAATTATAATGGGACCACCCTTGAGGTAACACCTTTCCTTAAAAAAAAAGAAAAGAAAAGATTAACTTGGTCCAAGTTATGCGGTAACGCACAAACAAAAAAATATTCCGATGAGATAACAATATCGATAAAAATGTCGGTTTCGAATTCGATAAATTTATCGATATCAAGACCGATTAATATAACGGAAATTTATAAATAGTCCCGAAAATCACGAACTAGCGCCGGGCTTCCCGAAGTAGTCTTGAAGATCCCGAAATAGTCATGAAAATCCCGAAATAGTATCGTTAATCCCGAAATAGTCTATTCCAGGGGTGGGCAAGGCCGAGGCCGAAAAGAGCCACATGTAAATTCTAAATGCTACAAAGAGCCACAAAAACAACAAAAATAAAAATTTCATTTTTAAATAAAATTTATATTAAAAATGAGAAACATTAATTTTATTACGTACATTAGAGTAAGATAGATACTAAAGAAAATTCAAAAGATCCCTTTGGCCAAATTTTCAAAATCTAGTTTTACGTCAGTTGAAGCCGTTCGTAACAGTTCTTTTAAATGTTGGTGAGTCAATAGGTGCGTTCGTTTAAAATTTCCAGTAAAAAATTTCCAACAGCAAGATTCCGGCGAAATGTCATCTGTTCTCTCACAAGAGGAAAAAATCCAAAATAATACGCGCACAGAACAGCTGATAGAAATTTTATTTACATTCAAAAGTATAAAATTGGAAACGTAAGAAAACAGACCCCGAAGTCTTATCCTGACACAGTTCACTGACTAAACTAATAATTACTTACTTTCTACAAGTTTAATTAGTCGCACTTTACTATTTTAACTTCCAAACCATCAAATTCAATTTTGGGATTGGCGTAAATTCCGACCAGCTGTTTTTGATCAGCTGTTTTTGTGTTGGCAAATTGCTGTTGGTAAAAATTTTTACAGCAAAAACTAGCAGCTTTTCCCCAAAATGAAATGTCATTTTGCTCTCTCAATTTCCCCTACTTTGCAAGTTTTTTGCGTACGCGAACACAAAATGCTGATAGTTTTTATAACTTTCGATAATTATCAGGTACGCGAATGCAACTAATTGTGAGCGGTATTTTGACTTTACGAACTTCATTGTAGAGTACAAAGACTCACAGTTATACGTTGTACCAAAAATTGAAAATATACGGCACACAGCTGTTTTCAACAGGAGATATTTTAAATCTGGTACTTGTTGCGGGAATTCAAGCAATGGCAAAGTTTCATGTTGCATTTTCAGTGCCTTATTTTCTTTTACTTCCAAAAACTCCAACTCTTCTTTGCTTTTCTTAAAAGGGAGTATTTCGGATATTGTAAATTCATCCTCAATTATGTTACAGTAAAAAGGGTTTATGAAGTATGCAAACGCACATTTCAATAATTTCAAATCGGCAAATCTTTTTTCAAAATCTACTTTTAAATTATGTGCAATATTTTTTTTCTAGCCGTGGAAAATGATGAAATATTCTTTTTTTGAGATCATGAATAAAAAGACGTAGTTTAGCTTCGAAACTTAAAATAATTTGCGCCAAATCAAAAACATTCTTATTCTCTCCTTGTAGAGACGAATTCAAGTTTTGCAAATGTGCCTTCATATCGGTAAAGAACATTTAGTCAGAAAGCCAATTTTCAATATCTAATTGCGGGTAATGTTCCGATCTCAATTTGCGTATGTGTATATAAAGAGAAAAAATAAATAAAAAATACACAATGGAAAAGAATGTCCAGCAAAGAAATATGTATTTTAAAAAGTAAAAAGAGCCAAAATCTTCTAAGCAAAGAGAAAGTAAAAGAGCCGCACTTTGTTAAGCAAAGAACCGCTTTTGGCTCAAAGAGCCGCGTTTGCCTACCGTTGGTCTATTCTAATAGTCTAAGATCCTCAAATAGTTCCCCAATTGAGGTGTAATGAGTTTAAGTGAGAACGTGACACTTCGTAGGACATCGCAATGTTAAATTTGCCAATTGCTAGTATTGGTTCTAAATTCTCTAGTAACAAACCAAATCGGCACTAGTACGTTTCTCCACAGGGTATATATACTCGTACGAGTGTGTGCGACTAGGAGTATCCTTGTACATATGTCGTGGCTTGGGTTGCTTTGTTGAATTGGCCAGCACTGCAGTGAAATTCTAGGTAATCTTCTTGTTGTGCTTCAAACTAAAATAAGAACTACAAATAAATGGTTGAACAGTACGTACATAACTATGTACAAGAGATACATACATATGTATATTGGAGAGTACATAATTATGCACATTTATACTTATGTTGGTATGCATGTATATTTTTATTCACTCCGGCTAGAACTTCAAATGAAATAGCTTTGCAATTTGTTATTTAATTAATAAAATGATGATTCAACTTTGGTAATTTATTTTTTTTGTATGACTTGGTGTTCGAATTTCAAAGTAAAATAAAAGGTAAAAATTACAAAACTTCTTATTCATGTACACAAGGGTGTAAAATTAAAAATACTTTGGGGCTGTGACGTATAAGTGACGTATTTATATGTATTTGAAGTTTTATTACTGTAGAAAATATCATCGTACAGTTCTATAAGTAACGTAACTCTTCTTCTTACCGTTTTTTATGGCAGGCTGTAGGTGTGATTTTGGCAGGCTCTAGGTGTGTTTTTGCTAGTGTATTGGTGTTTTTGCTTGAGAGTATTGGTATGGTTGCTAGCCAAAATGACGTTAGAATGGGTTTTGTGAAGCACCTT
>NW_023458560.1:31106560-31114570 GCF_013731165.1 Rhagoletis pomonella
GCAAATTAAGCACAACGTTAACAAAAATTATACAACCACTCTTGAAATGTGTTCAAAAGAATAGATAGAATTTTGTGTTTGTATTGCAGGTGCCGGAAAAGTGATAATATCTTGTCGCAGCGCATGTTTTCCTACAGAAAGTGGTCGATGCTTGCTTATCTCCGATTTTAATTTGTAATTTGTGGTATTTCAACGTTTTCAACTTAACATGTCGTGTTTAAAAGTGGTGCTTTCAATTGTATGTGGGCTGGTGTTGCTGTTTGAGAACTGTGAAGCTGTGGAAGCTTTTGACAAATCTCCAAAGGACCAAAAGGAAAAATCAACTAAGTTGCCGCCTTGTAAATCATGCACTGTGCTTGTGGAATCATTTAATTTGGTGAGTGCGTGGCAGTAATAACAAATTTGTGTCGTATTAATATAAATTTTGCTTACAGGGTTTGGAAAAAATAAGTCGCGGCAGGCATGCCGGTGGTGATGCAGCTTAATTTTCATATTTTCCATAAATGAAGTGGTGCTTTATCATGCGCGGAATGCACTTAAAGGCATGGTACGTCCTCAGAGTTTAAAGATTTGTCAATTCCAAATCAACACGGGCTTCATACCGGAACAAGAAACATTGATAACATTTTCCTCGAATGATCTCGATGATTTACCGGATGCCGATCAGGTTCCTCATGACTTTTAGGTTTCGCTGTCGTTGAGTTTCACGGATAACGAATTTCCGCCGAGTAGGAATCCTCCTTGGTTACCAGCAAAGCCCATAAGAAACGCACAACATATATTTAGTTCGCAATTAGAATTCGAGGAAATGGTGGATAATTTCGGCAAGTCCCTATAGTATTTCCGCCCATTTCAATTATTTATTTATTTTCCTTACAACAGTGACAAAACCTAGTTCGATCAACAAACCTACGCCTGTTAGGTCAGCTGCTTCCGTAGATAACGCCTATTTTACCAGATGCTACCGAAATAAAGCAAGAGGATGTACCTCGAATCCAACCTCAACCATCACCACCAATAGACATGCTCAATTTAAACCAGCCCCAACCCCAGCTGCCGGTGCAAGATCCACAAGCCACAACGAGTGACGCTAGTTTCGATTTGCTTGGAGCATTCGGGGATGATAATTCATCTGGCATTGGCTCGGCTCCAATACCTGATATTTTAGGTAAGGATTCGGTAGATTGAAAAAAGTCAGACTTTTAGGCGGCCATCCAAATTAATATTTGCTAAGTTCTGAATTGAGACCTACATTTCTATTTTAGAAATTAATGTACAACCAACTTCAAATGTCAACCTTGATGATATCTTCGGCTCAGTTGCTTCATCGGCGCCGAAAATCAACGTGGAGTTTAATAGTTTTTCTGTAAACCAGCCGACACCAACTTGTGCAAACCAACCTGGTGTATTGGTGTGTGTCGCGTCAGTCTCAGCAAAATAGTCTTGCATCAACAACCAGAGCTCAGTACGTCACAGTTATTTTTCTTCTCTGTTTTTGGAAGCTAGTGCAATGAGGTATAGTTTTAATAAACATTTATTCGATTTGAAATTTTTACTACTATAGTCTTTATTTTGCAGTATATTATATACATATATTTGCAGTATATTATATTTTCATTGATCCGCTTAGTTAAGTTTAACTATAACGAAGCAAAATGATGTGTAAAACCAAGTAATTGCTTTTAAATCTAAGTAAAAAAATATACAATTTAAATGACAATTATTAAAAAGATACATGCATACATATATACGTTAAGAACATAAATATATATAGGATATAAAATTTTAATCTCTTTGTCAACTTAATTGCGGCCCTGAAAAGGGCCTCTTGTTGATTGGTATATATGTATTTATCTAAGCATAAAATTTTAATCTCTTTGTTAATTAATTGGCGGCCCTGAAAAGGGCCTTTGGATGAATCATATTACTTGCCTGCAAATAAATAAGTTTATATTTGTATAAAAGACGCTTGATGATTTTTTAAAACTAGGGACTTACGTAGCATGCAAGTATTTTAATTTTAGGAGTCTGAAATACTGAGATCAGTGCGTGTGAAATGCGGACATTGATTCATGCTGCAAGTAAAGAACGGTTAATTTCTACAAATTTAAAAACGCTTTAGTTCAAAACTTACCACATGTTTGGTATTTTATGCAATACTTACGGTTCTATAATGGTACCATATGGATCGATCTAGGTCAGAGTTTTTTTGGCTTTTCTTTTTCTTTTGTGGGCATTTTCAACGAGTTCTTTATTTAATTTTCGTATTTTGAAGAACATTCTTGCCCTGAAAAAATAATTTTTTTACTTTAATGTCGCATTGAATTGTTGCAGCATGCTCAATGTGAGTTTTTACAAAATCATTTGTAATGAAAAAGCCATCTTCGTTCAATGCCTTAAAGACTGACTCAAGACTTCGCATATGGACCATCATAGAGGAGCTTGGTAGGGATAACCCACCCTCATTAAGGTGATCCGCCCAGGAGAATGAATGGTCGTCATTGCTCCTGAACGACGTGCTGGGAATGTCATCCTGCAGCTTGTGGCAAATATATCCCGCTAAATGCTCGAGTCCGTCTAGCTCCAAATCCTCGAATTCCGCTTCTTCAACCGGCCACAGTTCTGCATTAGAGCTTAAGTTTTTCAGCAAAATACCTGTAAATATGGTGAAATATATATGTGCGATTATTAATAAAATATATTTTTATATTTAAGCCGAATGAAATAGATAAAAAATTATTTTGAATTACTTGTAAGCGGAGGCTGCGTGATTTCTATGTCAGGCGTATCATCCTCTTCTACATTAGCAGACTCGGATAATACGCCCTTGTTGTGTCCTAGCAGGTATAGTCGCAGACGGTACTTGAATTCCTGTTGGTCAGGGTGATCATGTACGCTTATATAGCAACCTGTATGCTTTAGGACTGGCAGCATACAACGATATTGACTTCGCAATATCCTCTTCCGCCCATTTTCGTCGCTTCGACCCAGACTTCAGCTTCGCTATCTGCCCTTTGGTGAAGATGGAAGCTAGTGCATCTTCCACATTTTTCATTTGGGCAGCCATTTCATCCAAACGTTTTTGCAGTGACTCCATTTTCCATGCGTGTCTCTTCAATTGCAGGTCGGACTCCCGCTTCAATGTAGCGAGCTCGGTGCACTGCTTTTCGGTTTCCTTTTTGAGGTGTGCATTTTCGCGCTTGAATGTCTCACTTCAAATAAGAGAAATATAAGATATTATTACATTTACACATAAAGATCTGTTACTTATTAACGTACACTTCCACTTTCAACACTTCCACTTCCTGAAGATCACTATCATAGTAAACACAGTTACGGATAGGTGACGTCGAAGCATCAAGAGTACCGTCCCTGGGCCGATATACTTTATCGCCTTCATTTAAACCAACTAATAAACCACTGACATTAATAATATAATATTTATAGTATAATATTTGCTACCTTCGCAATTTTGTAGCTCAATGATCTCCTCAACGCTGTCATTTTGTGACTCACACACCGGAGCAGGATCTATTTTCCACTCAAAAATGGTTGGCATGGCGTCGCGGCGAAGCGATGGTCGACTAGCAGTTCCTAAGTCTTTTATTAGATATCGACATATATAAGTAATGAAAATAAATGATAGTTACTCATGTAATCCTTATCCGTAAAGTGCTTCATGCATATTACGCTGGTGTCTAAATTGTATGGCTTCTCCTGCCGGCAGAACTCTACCCACTTTCTGGCCAAGGCGTCGTCGCGGGGAAACAAAAAAAAACTGCATTTAGGGCCTTTACCCCTACGGCTGCTACAATTCAACACACGACACGACATTTTTATAAAGTTTTTATTACAAATAAAAAGTTTTTTACTTCAGAACGCACGAATTACTTCGATTTTTCACTAGAAAATACACAATACGTTTGCAATACGTTTGCACTTGTTTATAAACAAAAAGTTTGTTTACGTATTGCCATAAACGTCAAAGTCGGCAAAACCAAAGTAGCGGTTTCGGGAATGCGCCACCTTCAGTTCATTACACCATGCATATCACATCAGCAGAGACGATGCAAAGTGTTGAGGCGAATTCACGAAGAAAAGCGAAATGGAGCAAAAAGATGCTGAAATCAAAAGGAGGTGAACATAAAAAACAACAAAATTCTAGAGTTTGAGCAATCACCAAAAAATTCCAACGACGACAAAATGTCGATGTAAAACTGTCGTAAGTGCAGCAGTTTAGAAAACGTGGCTAAAAGTGCATTTAAACGGCGTTGATGCTGATTCACTGAATATTTTTTCGTCTGCTTCAGTTTTATTTTTTTCTTTTCGGTACTTTGCTCTGATCCAACGCAAAGTGACAGCCGAATTGTAACAGCGTAAATGTTTCGCACATCCAGTCTACATACAACAAACAGTGACACACACACACACCTAACACACTTTCCCGCTGCACTTCATTTCGCTGACACCCTTTCTCTGTGCGATGACTAGCATTAGTTGGTGTGCAGGCACTTTAGTGTAAGCATATCTTAATTGTACGCAGCTGATATGCACTTAACGCGACGCCAACAAATTACATTACACAGCATATGATAGATGAAACAAAGTAAGGGGGGCGGAGGTAGTGTGGCTCTATCAGAAGTTCCTTGGCTGGTGTAAATGGAGAGATGTTTGTTTGCTTCTATGCGAAATGCGTTTAGTGGAATACGGTCGCGTTTAGTTCGAGAAAGTGCATATGCTCGTAAGTAAGTTTAATGTATGAGTGTGTCGGTATATGATAACGCAGAGTGTGCTTTCCGTTCTCAATAGTTTTTTCGCCTATAGTTGAACTCAGTTTTTGTAGTTTTGAAACTAAGCTTATTTACGATTCCAATAGTAAAATGGATAATACTGTACGTTAATTTTATCTCGGCATGAGTAAAATTTGAGTTAACCAAGCAGAGAATTTGTAACTGCTTCTTGTTTAACCCAGCAGAAAATCTGTAATTGCCTCATGTGTGTACCACCGGATATCTCTGGACTAGTTCGCGACTAATTTGCAACTATTTGAGGACCATTTTGGTACTACTTCTGGACAGTTTCGAGGTTAGTTCATTACCATTTTGGGACTAGCTCGAGATCATTTTGGATAATAAGGGACCATTTCGGCACTGTTTAAAAACTTGCTCGAGATCGTTTCGAGACTAGTTTCATGAAGTGTTCGAGCGTTTCGAAGCCTGTTCAAGGCTATTTCAGGACTTTTTCGGGGCTAGTTCGGAATGATATCGGGACATTTTCGGAAACTATTCAGGGCCATTTCCGGGCTAATGGGAGGAAATTTCAGTAGTAGTTTGCTACCATTTCAGGAGCATTTCGGAACTAGTACTGAACCATTTGAGCCTAGTTCAGAACTACTTCGGCACTTGATTCGGTTCAATTCGCGCCCCGTTCAGGGATATTTCTTAACTAATTTCGGATAATTTTGGCACTAGCAAGGGACCATTTAAGAACTTGTTGGAGGCCGGTACACGACTTTTTCAGACCCACTTGAGGGTTACATCGTTACAGTTTTGGGACAATTTAATGAGCTACAAAACTGCATATTCAAAAAAAATCTTAAAAATCAGATTAAAAGCTCAAAATTTTAATCAAAATTTGTTAATTGTTTTAATGGTTTTGCTTAAAGCATGAAACATACTTTTATGAAAAAATAAACAAAATTAACTTTAAAAATCTGGAAAATATTTAGCATAAATCACTATGTAGGTACCTACTAATTTCTGCTCCCCATTGTATTTAACTGAATCGGCTATTACTTTGCCAGGCCATACACAGATACATATTTATATATCAAATTTTATTACTCAGAGGCTAGTCGTCTATGAAAGATTTACTTCACGACACAAAAACTACTAAGCTTCACCGTACAGAAAGGTAGCAGAGATGGGCGCGGGCCTGCCTTTTCCGGCCCGGCCCGGCACGAGTGTACAGCACGGTCTGAAACGGCCGTGTACGATCCAACCCGATTAGGCACGGTTTTTTGCAATTTCACCAAAAACTTTAACTTTACGAGTATTATTGTTTTCACTAGGGAGGTGCGATTAATCGATTAAATAATTTTTTAATTAATCATAATCCTAATTAATCAAAAACATGATTAATCAGATTTTGATTAATCAGAACCTGAGTAATTACTGTTTATTCATAAAAAAATAATTGATATCTGCGAAAGTTGCTCATTTTTTCGAATATGTTTTCAAGAAAATTAACTTTTTTATAATATAGTATAATATTTTTTCCTTATTAACAAAAATATAATGCCAAAAGAGCAGCTTACTATGTCTGTTGCTCATTGAAATGAAAAATATACATATATGTATATATGTGTATAAAGTTGTTTCTATAAAAAAAAACAAAGTATAGGTTTCTGATTAATAAAATTAATTAGATTTTTGTTAATTAAAGGGTAATTAATCGCGAAGTTGATCAGTTTGATTACTCAAAGATGATTATTCTTTGATTAATTAATTAATCAGACTTCGATTAATCAACTTGTTCGACCAAATAAATCTACAAAGAAGCTATTCGGCATAACTGTGTACCTCAGAAATGAACGAAGGTAAAAGTATTGATAACACTCTCAAAGTAGGCATGCTACCTTTCCTACATATACCAATCTAAAGTCGTTTAAGTCCATAAGTCTATCTTCTTTCCTGCTGAAGACCATCGAACGCAAAATGATAACTTATTTTGTGAAATTAGGAGATAAATATTTATCTAAAAAGGAAATTTCGGGTAAAGAACATCCATCTCACATCTACTGTCTAATGTGACAAAGAGACATCCATTGGCACTGAATAACTCAGCAGACTTTAACGTTGGTGTACCAGTTTTAAAATTTTGCTCTTCGATCTCGCACACTAATAACCGGTTACCTTCACTAGAAAAAACCCACTACCCCTCTAATTATGCTATTTTTTCCAAATTATTCAATTTGAGAATAATTGGAGAAATGTAAGTCTGTTGAAATTTCGTACCAGTTGGACAAATACTCATTTGAAGATGAATAAATTACACCTTCAATCCCATCTGGACACGTCTTTTATGTTCTCGTTTTTAGTATTGGAAACTTTCTTTCAGAGGCTTATTAGCAGCTACAATAAGA
This sequence comes from Rhagoletis pomonella, assembly GCF_013731165.1. Classification (NCBI taxonomy): domain Eukaryota; kingdom Metazoa; phylum Arthropoda; class Insecta; order Diptera; family Tephritidae; genus Rhagoletis; species Rhagoletis pomonella. Next base: position 31,113,705 of record NW_023458560.1, read on the forward strand.
AAACAGACAAGTAGTTTGTAATGAAAAAACGAAACCGACTTCAATTCTCATATAAAAATTTTAGAGTACCGTTAATTTCTTCATGATCCAATGATCGGATCTAAACCAAATTGGTTTACCACCTTTCCTTCAAAAAAATAACTATAGAAATCGGTTGCCGTGATCCAAAGTTATGCGATAACAAACACGAAAAAAAAAATATTCCGACGAATTGATAACCACCTCTTTTTTTGGTGTCGGTTATAAAAAATATGATATGAATGTGATGAAAAAATATCAGGATATTTCAAATTGCTTTCGCCAAATTCGTTATTAAGAAAAAAAGTGTGTTTGTGACTAATGTTTGCGAAACCAAGTTTTTTATCTATTAGGATAATAGGAAAACATTTAAACTTTCTTTTTATGGTGTTCAGATATTTCCTCATTGCATCGTTATTTTACTACTGAATTAAAAAAAAAAATTAAAATAGCGTTTTTTAATACTTTTGATCCCAAATATCACGAAAATTAGAACCAATTGAAGCATTTGAAAGCCAAATTCCTAATCTACGGAAAAATCCTATAAGACCCAGCTCACAGAAACTCTGCCACAAAATTTTGTTCGCCAGTGCCAATTGCACAAATTTCAATTTTTTTACATTCGCAAAATATTTTCCATTGTACAGTTTCATAAGTAAAAACACTATCAGCTGATTGCCAAAAAATGCCTACAGCTGAGATCACCTGATTTAAAACGCACGTTTTTGCAACATTGTTGCATTAAAAAGGTTAAAAAATCATAATATATCTTATTGAAAAGTTTAAAAAATTTCGTGCAAATTTAGGAATTTATAATTAAAAAAGCATTACTATAACTAAGAAAATAT
>NW_023458560.1:31114670-31126446 GCF_013731165.1 Rhagoletis pomonella
AAAAAAACAAACAGGAAATAAAAATAAATATCCTTCGCGTTTATACGTACATTTTGTACTTATACAAGCACAACCTAACTAGTACTTAAACCTTAATCTATCATTATCTTACACCCTTGTTATGTAAGTAATCCTTTACCTGGGTACTCGGATTAAGATAATCCCATGCTTAAATGCCGGACACGTATTACCTTCTACCAAGGTACTCCAAAACAATGAATATCTTAATTTTACTTTTCTACTTTACACATGCTCGAATATTTTTTTATACACTGAGCCAAAAGCACAACCAAGTTATGGTTTGATTTTTTCATGGTTAATAAGCCGACTGTAAGAAATTTGATTCAAGTTGAACATTTGAGAACAAATACGTATGTATGGCAGTGGCTTAACGTGCAGAGGTGCTTGCTGTTATTTGTTGGCCACCAGCAGTACGAAGCCGTTAGCGCGAAACATAATTTATATTTTTTTTTTTGTTTTTGGTTTCTCTTAATTACGAAAAAGCCTCTGTGCAGTGCAGAACCAAATCAAAGGACGAAAAAAATTTATTCAGGTTGAACATTTGAAGGCAGATTTATAAAGCGGCTGTAGCTGAGTGTGCAGAGATGCTTGTTGTTATTTGCTAATCATTCAGAAGATGCGGTTTCAAATATCGTAAGAGGCAACTTGTTAAAATGATAATAAAAATGTTTATTTTGTATCTCTGAATTATGGAAAATCACCTGTGAAGTGCAGAACATAAACGTATTCAAACGAAAAAATCGACATCAAAAAGTTTGGTTAATGTAAACAAAAGTGTGGTTAATATTACCAAATCATTGTTGAAAACAGCAACCAAAGCATTGTTAATATTAACCAAAAATCACACTGATTCCTTTTCAAGTTTGAATTTGGTAATATTAACCAATTTTTGGTAGATTTTTTTCTCAGTGTATGGAAGAACGGATAAAAATAAATTGTAAAAAATCAATGCGATTTTTAGCAACTTCAAAATTTCACCTTATTATACAAAAATTTTGTGGGCTGTAAAACTGCTTACCTAAAATTTTTCTAAAAGTTCTGAAAACAAAGTGTGACACTAATACTCAAAATATGTATATAAGTTCGCAGCACTCTAATAAGTTTTTCATAATTTTCTTGCAGTGCATCGGCATACGCGATCGCAGTAAAACAGTCGAATTATGGAGTGGCGTCGCACAATATTGCCTGCTTGTGGGTAATTACAACAGTGCCACAGCAATACTCGAATCACTGGAATCGCCACCAGTAGCGAGACTAAAAATAACGGTAAGTAAATATCCCATGAGAGGACGACGCGCGCCAAGCACTACACCAAACGTGGTGCACAACTAATACAACAACAAAAAATAAACCAACTAATTAATACCAAACTGTACGCTACAGCTAGGCGCACGTGCAGCCGACACAAATTACTTTGACAAATATTCATTTAAAATTCTAGCGCAGCAAATTTATGTGCAAATTTTATGTGAAACCGACGTGCTGTGTACTAACTAACGATACATAAATATGAAATAAGAACATAGCCCCAATACATATAAAAATTTACGCAGGAAAATGAATAGGCTGGATGGATGAAGCTTGTGTGGTGTGGTGCGCCTAATGGAAATTAACGTTAATTCAAATGCGAAAATTTTCCATGCACGCAACATTTAAGCCATGCGACGATGCGTCGAAATTCATGTGACAAGCATTCAAAATGAAAAATCGCACATTTCAGGATGCACGAGTTAATATTTACTAATATTTATATATATAAATAGAGCGTAGTGCGTGGCCATGACTATGTGCGCTATTTTACGGTATATATGTATGTATGTACGTATGTTATAAGCAACATTTCCGACGCATCCATTTAAATTATAACGAATTTCATTACCGCCTACTTGTGCATATCCGCCTTTGCTGCCGCAAAGCAGGCGTGGTTGGCTTAGCTGCCGTTCAAAATGGCAGTTTGTTTAATTTGCTTCACCTGGCTTTGCTTTGCTTTACCGCTATTTATGTGGGTGTGTGTGTGTGTGTGCTTACGTGCGTAATTAAATTTCATAAAGCGCGCACAACAAAACCAGCAGTGCAAATATTAATAGCAACAGGCGCTCGCCCGCCACAAGCGAGTCGAAAGTTCAAAACTCGGCCTTCGCCTGTACGAAACCCCTTCTCTATGCTGCACTTTAGTTCAGTGGCCTCCCCTACGCGATTTCCCAAACTAAATAGATTATTTCAATGCCGCGCGTAAAGAGTGTGTCAAAAATGCTTACCACCACCGCAGGTAGTCATCAAGTAGGCAGCCGCAGCAGCAGCAGCCGCTTACCCTTAAGCGTGCCGAGGCATACAAACAAATTTATTTATTTAGATTTAAAATTTTCCATTTCCGACTTAATATGCTTTCGCCTCTCTTCTGCTGCGCGTTGGCGGCAAAGATTTTTATAAACGTGTTTTACCAACTTCCAGCATACTTATACCGATTGAGCCGCATAAAGCCTACGCCGTGTAAGCACTTAAGCTGTAACCTGAGATTTTTTAGCTACGGCACGCATTTCCTTCAGCACGCCATGTTCCATCCCTCTGTCACACACACACACACTCACGCATGCGGCGACCCAAGCAGGCATTCATAATTACCACATCCCTAGGCAGTGGCAGCAATTTCCGAGCCAGCTATTACTGTTAAAGCGCAGCAGCCAACAAGGCGTATACGCAATGTCGTTTTTTTTTTTGTTGCTTCTTACTAGCAGCTTGCTCTGCTGCTTAGCTGGCGGATTAAATTTTAATAGAAACTACGTGTAAAATTGTTGAAATAATAATTTGCCATGCATTAGATGCGTTTACACGTAGTACATAGCTGTCGCATTGGCTTTTGTGTTACATTGTTTACTTATGCAGAAAAAAATACTCAGGCTTTTGCAATGTCTGTTAAGTGTGCTTGTTTAGCTGTGCTATCAGTAGCTTCACACGCCACAAATTTTTGATAGTACTTACTTGCGAATAAACTTTTATATGGGGCGTTCCAGCCCAATTCGGACACCATATATTTTTTGCGTTTTTAATTTTTCATAATTTTTAGATTATTCTTTAACAAAACCCGTGTAAATCCAAGTTTCCATATTTGTGCAATATTAAAAAAAAAATTAACAAACTTTCGTCCAAATTTCGAGCTTTTTTAAAAATTCTAAAAACTCAATCGTAGTTTTTAGCTAATTGAAACTTTTACTCTATTCAATAGGCTACAAAACTGCATACAGAATCTAATTACAAAACTCGAAATTTTTACAAAAATTTGTTGATTTTTTTTTTTATTGCATAACTTGTTAAGGCAGTGGCACTCGATTGGTACATTTGTACAGATTGGTACATTTTTATATTGGGCTATTGGTACAAAATAAAAAAGGAACATTTTTTTTGTAGTCAAAAGATTGGAACAATATAGCGATGTTCTATTGAAAAATTTCAACAAATTAATTTTCGTGATTGGTATGAAGAAAAATATTTGGGATACGATTTGCACCAAATTTTTGCAAATACCCAATCGTGTGACACTGCCTTTAAACTTGTATTTATACGGGTGTTGTCAAAGAATGAACTATAAAAAACTAAAAAAAATTAAATAACAACAAAACTAATATGAAAATTGTCAAAATTTGGAGCGGCTATAATTTTTTCGACTACTGTACATTAGTCTGCATCACCAAAAAAAGTTGCGGTATTTCCGGCGGGATTACTAAACCTAGTATATTTTAAGACTTCTACCAAAATATTTCAGAAAAATGGTAAGATTTACGTGAGCTAAACCGGTTTGAAAATACGTCTAAAAATGATTTTTTTTTTATGAATAAAAATAGTTTCTTAAAGGATTTTTTGGAAAAAATCCACTCAGACGACAAAAGAGTTTAAGTTTAAGTTTAAAAACTCTGAGAGAAGTTGATGTGAGGTTAGTAGAGTTGAAATGAGAAAAGCTGATGAGAGGTTAGTTGAGGTGAGATGCGTTGAACAACACATCATTGCAAGACCTAACGTAACATAACATAATATAATCTAAAAAAAAAACATAATATAACATAACAAAACATAAAATAACTAACCATAACATAACAAAACATGACGTAATATACCATAGCATGAGATAACGAAACATAAAATATTATAACATAAAATAACATAACATATCATAACATAACGTAGCAGAACATAACATAGGATAACATAACATGGCATAACTTATCTCATTATTCAGTGTTATGTTTTTCATTGCGTCTATATTTATATCTATCATGTTCTAAAGACATTTCCTCCTCATTTCAAAAGTAGTTATTACAAATCGGCACATTTTTCGCAAAGTTATTGGCATTTAATTTTTTTTTGCAATATTTCAAAAACGGCTGCACCAAAAATTAAAAAAAAGCAGTGCGGCCTCTCTTAATGGGTACCATAACATGAAAAATTATGCGAAAAAATCGGAGATGCAAAAATTGAAATTGTGTACGAATTGAGCTGGAATTCCCCATATATAGATGAATGTATGTGTATACATTTGAAATGAAAGTAATTTCTAGCGGATTTCACATGCAAATTGCTACAAGCTTTGGAGGTCACTTTCTGCTATGGTCCATTGTAGATACTCGCTTCTACAATAGGCGCCCTAATGTAGGCCATCTTTTTGTTATTCATTTCAATGCGCAGGAAAATGCAGACACATAAAGTATTCAGTTTTATTATGAGAATGCGTGACACGCCATTTGCTTAGTGTCCTCTTGAAAGTTTAATTGCCCGGAGAGCAATATCTGTAAGGGTAATAAGCTTAAGAGGTAATACATATATGTGTATGAAAGAAGCCAGTATCAGGTATTCTAACATATAGCAAAGTTTTCGCCAATAACAATCTGGAAAAGCGTTTTCTGGAAAAATTAAAGAATACCAAATTAGTGTTCAGCAATCTCAAATTATTCTAACAAAAACACCTCTTAAAAAGGTTACCGTTTTTTTCAGAACTTAGTCCTCTAAATAAACGGTAAGGCAAATAATATTTTGCATCCTTATTTCTATCCTAGAAGGTATGAGATTTTCAAAAAAAGTAATTTACTCCACTTCTCTGATCATTTTTATGCTCTTACTTAACTGGATGGTAAAAAAGGCATTCTTTAACTTATTCCGCTGGATGCCCACTTTAGCTTGTTCTATTTTCCTCTGTTTAATTTTAACTGGAACTTTTAAAACTGCTGTCAACCCTCTTCAAAAATACTTTATAAATAGAGCTTACTTAAACATCTCACGTTTGGCACCCATATAAAAATATATCGTTTAACTTGTCGATGAAATGGAATATAATTACTTAACAAATGGCAACTCCTTCAAAAATATTTTCAAAATAAAGATTATTAAAACTTTCGATTGCTACCCGCATTTACATATATTTAAAAATATTTCATTTAGCTTGTTAAATGAATTGATTTTAAATTGCTAAACAGGTGGCAGCCCTTTTCGAAAATATTTCAGAAATAGAACTTTCTTAAATGATTCTCATTTGAAACCCATATACAAATATTTGATTTGAATTTTAACTTTTTGGACAGGTGGCAACTCTCTTGTAAAATATTTTCGAATTATTTGTATCACTTTGTTGTAGAACATTTCCTTCATAGTGAATTTTTCCATGACAGTTTTCATCAATAACTGTTATGTTCGGTGCATGCCATAAATTTCTCCTTTCCATTAGGTAAATCATTACTAAGTAAATATGTAATACCTACTGCTTGAACTTGTAAGAGTAACTTCATTGACGTTACCAGCCATCATCGCTTAAATTTTCTTTTAGTATTACATTTTAAACTGCATTACCATTATACTAAAGGAGAAGAAAATTTTAAATGAGGTGTATATGTACGAGTAAGTATCTAAAAACCTGAAGTTTACAACTTGCAATTGAATTCAAGTATCCGTACACAGAATGCACTCAGGGTGTCTCCACATACTAAGTATATACTGGTACGTACATCCTCCTATACTCCTTGCCATGTTACATGTAATAACATATATTTTGTCCAAGTACCTACATATGTACATATGTCCATATAGTTATTACGATTAGTGCTTCCATGTACGGTGTCACAACCAGCTTCAAGAGTTTCCTTTTTTAAATTTTCTTGGTTCTGCATACATATAAATCCGTACACTAACACATACAAAGCAACTAAAACGTGTGTGCATCTAAAACCTTCAAAAATCGTTGGTCAATTTGTGCCATATTGGAGTGTTTACAAAGTGCTCCTCTGTAATGCAGTAATGGGACAACTAGTGTGTCTACAGCAGCTTATTGTTACCCGATCATTTCTCGTGTTTAACGATCTTAATCCCTACACAATGTTTATTAGACTATGTTGCCAAGAGGTAGGTACTCCATGGAGTTATTCCTTTGGAGTAGTTTTGGGCTACTCAGATGTAATGCCGAGCTGGTAAATGTGGTCCTGTTCTAGTACATCGCAATGTTAATTGGACCACATTTTTTTTTATTGCATTTCGGTTAATTTTGGAGTACTCCTCGACCCTTATATGCGTTCGTGAACTAGTCCCGATTTTTCCATGTCATAGCAAAATGAAGTAAATTTCGGTTCTATAAGTATCAAATAATATACGAGCGGTCAAAGTAGTAAAGAAGGCAGTACGGTAAATATGTAGTAGTCGTAATAAGCTTATCAAGCTAGTCGAACAGTCGGGCTTAGGCTGTCGATGTGCAATTATAGCATTTTCAGTTTAAATGAAACCTTTTTCAAATTAAATGACACAATTTTCAAACCGAGCGTAACCTTTTTCAGGTCAAGCGAAACCAATTTCAAATTAAATTAAACCTTTTTCAGGGCAAGCGAAACCTTTTTCAAATTAAATGAAACCTTGTTCAGATTCCTTCCTTTTAAGAATGTTTCATTTAATTTGATAAAAGTTTAATTTAATTTTAATAAAGTTTCATTGTACATACAAATAGTTCACGACTATTTGAGAACCATTTTGGGACCTGTTCTAGACGATTTTCGGGACAGTTCGGGATCATTTTGCTAATAGTTTAGGACCATTTCGAGACTAGTTTAGTACTAATTTAGGGCCATTTTGCGACTAGCTCAAAATCATTTAGGACTAATAAGGAACTACTTCGGAATTGTTTCAAGACTTATTCGAGATCATTTCTGAAGAAGTTTCAAGACCGTTTCGGCCATTTTGGGCCTGTTTAAGACTATTTCGGGAATAGTTCGGGATCATTTCAGGAGCCTTTCTGGATCTGTTCAGTACTATTTCAGGCCGATTTGAGAGCTATTTGATAGCCATTTGGGGACTAGTTCCAGATGATTTCTGATCCTGTTCAGTACTACTTCAGAACCATTTCGAAGCTATTTCAGAACCATTTTTTCACTAGTTTACAACTATGTCAACACTATTTTAGGACTACTCCTGGACCATTTAAGACTGGTTCCAATTCATTTCGTGACTTTTTCAGGACTATTTGTTTGAAGTGTTCGAATTGCTTAATGTACGCAGATGATGTTAGGTTATTTAAGATCGTTGGTGCTCCAGAAGATAGGGAACAATTGCAGGCGGACCTGAATAATGTGCTTAAATGGCCCCCTATTTCTACCCCCCACCCCCCGTAGATCCGGCCCTGATACAAGCACATACATATTTATGTATGTAACCATGGCGTAGATATTTCCAAGGAAGAAAGTCTCTGAGGAAAAGTTTTTTTATGCGTAAAGTTACGCATATCAGCGCTTTAGCGCCCAAAAAAATACTGCAAGAATTTTCCAGTCAAAGATACTCGTATTAGATGCTTGCTTCAACTACCCCGACTACCCTTTGCTGTCGCCATGCCATTAGACATTGCATGCAACACTTTATCTCAAACAGCACACTGACACCATATCACATCAGCAGAGACGATGCAAAAAAGTGTTGAGGCAAATTCACGAAGAAAAGCGAAATGGAGCAAAAGGATGCTGAAATCAAAAGGAGGTGAACATAAAAAACAACAAAATTCTAAAATTTGCGCAATCACCAAAAAATTCCAACGACGACAAAATGTCGATGTAAAACTGTCGTAAGTGCAGCAGTTTAGAAAACGTGGCTAAAAGTGCTTTTAAACGGCGTTGATGCTGGTTCACTGAATATTTTTTTGTCTGCTTCGGTTTTTTTTTTTTTCGTTTCGGTTCTTTGCTCTGATCCAACGCAAAGTGACAGCCGAATTGTAACAGCGTAAATGTTTCGCACATCCAGTCTACATACAATAAACAGTGACACACACACACACCTAACACACTTTCCCGCTGCACTTCATTTCGCTGACACCCTTTCTCTGTGCGATGACTAGCATTAGTTGGTGTGCTGGCACTTTAGTGTAAGCATGTCTTAATTGTACGCAGCTGATATGCACTTAACGCGACGCCAACAAATTACATTACACAGCATATGATAGATGAAACAAAGTAAGGGGGGCGGAGGTAGTGTGGCTCTATCAGAGGTTCCTTGGCTGGTGTAAATGGAGAGATGTTTGTTTGCTTCTATGCGAAATGCGTTTAGTGGAATACGGTCGCGTTTAGTTCGAGAAAGTGCATATGCTCGTAAGTAAATTTAATGTATGAGTGTGTCGGTATATGATAACGCAGAGTGTGCTTTCCGTTCTCAATAGTTTTTTCGCCTATAGTTGAACTCAGTGTTTGTAGTTTTGAAACTAAGCTAATTTACGATTCCAATAGTAAAATGAATAATAGCGTACGTTAATTTTATCTCGGCATGGGTAAAATTTGAGTTAACCCAGCAGAGAATTTGTAACTGCTTCTGGTTTAACCCATATATTTCTGGACAATTTTGGTACTACTTCTGGACAGTTTCGAGGTTAGTTCAGTACCATTTTGGGATTAGCTCGAGATCATTTTGGAACTAATAAGGGACCATTTCGGCACCGTTTCAAGGCTTGCTCGAGATCGTTTCGAGACTAGTTTCATGAAGTGTTCGAGCGTTTCGGAGCCTGTTCAAGGCTATTTCAGGACTTTTTCGGGGCTAGTTCGGAATGATATCGTGACCTTTTCGGAAACTATTCAGGACCATTTCCGGGCTAATGGCAGGTAATTTCAGTAGTAGTTTGCTACCATTTCAGGAGCATTTCGGAACTAGTACTGAACCATTTGAGCCTAGTTCAGAACTACTTCGGCACTTGATTCGGTTCAGTTCGCGCCCCGTTCAGGGATATTTCTTAACTAATTTCGGCTAATTTTGGGACTAGCAAGGGACCATTTAAAAACTTGTTGGAGGCCGGTACACGACTTTTTCAGACCCACTTGAGGGTTACATCGTTACAGTTTTGGGACAATTTAATGAGCTACAAAACTGCATATTCAAAAAAAATCTTAAAAATCAGATTAAAAGCTCAAAATTTTAATCAAAATTTTTAAATTTTTTTAATGGTTTTGCTTAAAGCATGAAACATATTTTTATGAAAAAATAACAAATAAAATTAACTTTAAAAATCTGGAAATTATTTAGTATAAATCACTATGTAGGTACCTACTAATTTCTGCTCCCCATTGTATTTAACTGAATCGGCTATAACTTTGCCAAGCCATACACAGATACAAATTTATATATCGAATTTTATTACTCAGAGGCTAGTCGTCTATGAAAGATTCACTTCGCGACACAAAAACTACTAAGCTGCACCGTTCAGAAAAGTAGCAGCGATGGGCGCGGGCCTACTTTTTCCGGCCCGGCCCGGCACGAGTGTACAACACATAGTCGGAAACATGCACGATCACGTACGAAGAAAAATCAGTGAAGGACGGTCCGAAACGGCCGTGTACGATCCAACCCGATTAGGGACGGTTTCTTGCAATTTCGCCAAATATTTTAACTTTTCTGAAAATATAAAGCATAGCTACGAGTATTATTGTTTTTGCTAGGGATGTGCATTAATCGATTAAATAATTTTTTAATTAATCATAATCCTAATTAATCAAAAACATGATTAATCAGATTCTAATTAATCAGATCCTGAGTAATTACTGTTTACTCATAAAAAAATAATTGATATCTGGGAAATTTGCTCACTTTTTCGAATATGTTTTCAAGGAAATTAACTTTTTTATAATATAGTATAATATTTTACCTTATTAACAAAAATATAATGCCAAAAGAGCAGCTTACTATGTCTGTTGCTCATTGAAATGAAAAATATACATATATGTATGTATGTGTATAAAGTTGTTTCTATAAAAAAAAACAAAGTATAGCAGCAATTATTCAGGTTTCTGATTAATAAAATTAATTAGATTCTTGTTAATTAAAGGGTAATTAATCGCGAAGTTAATCAGTTTGATTACTCAAAGATGATTATTCTTTGATTAATTAATTAATCAGACTTCGATTAATCAACTTGTTCGATCAAATAAATCTACAAAGAAGCTATTCGACATAACTGTGTACCTCAGAAATGAACAAAGGTAAAAGTATTGATAACACTCTCAAAGTAGGCATGCTACCTTGCCTACATATACCAATCTAAAGTCGTTTAAGTCCATAAGTATATCTTCTTTCCTGCTGAAGACCATCGAACGCAAAACGATACCTTATTTTGTGAAATTAGGAGATAAATATTTATCTAAAAAGGAAATTTCTGGTAAAGAACATCCATCTCACATCTACTGTCTAATGTGACTAAGAGACATCCATTGGCACTGACTAACTCAGCAGACTTTAACGTTGGTGTACCAGTTTTAAAATTTTGCTCTTCGATCTCGCACACTAATAACCGGTTACCTTCACTAGAAAAAACCCACTACCCCTCTAATTATGCTATTTTTTCTGGAGAAATGTAAGTCTGTTGAAATTTCATACCAGTTGGACAAATACTCATTCGAAGATGAATAAATGACACCTTCAGCAGACAAGTAGTTTGTAATGAAAAAACGAAACCGACTTCAATTCTCATATAAAAATTTTACAGTACCGTTAATTTCTTCATGATCCAATGATCGCATCTAAACCAAATTGGTATAGAACCACCTCTCAGGAACCACCTTTCCTTCAAAAAAATAACTATAGAAATCGGTTGCCGTGATCCAACGTTATGCGATAACAAACATGAAAAGAAAAAAAAAAGAAAATATTCCGACGAATTGGTAACCACCTCTTTTTTCTGGTGTCGGTTATAATATCAGGATATTTCAAATTGCATTCGCCAAATTCGTTATTAAGAAAACAATTGTGTTTGTGACTAATGTTTGCGAAACCAAGTTTTTTATCTATTAGAATAATAGGCAAACATTTAAACTTTCTTTTTATGGTGTTCAGATATTTCCTCATTGCATCGTTATTTTACTACTGAATTCAAAAAAAAAAATTTAAAATAGCGTTTTTTATACTTTTGATCCCAAATATCACGAAAATTAGAGCCAATTGAAGCATCTGAAAGCCATATTCTTAATCTACGGAAAAATCCTATAAGATCCAGCTCACAAAAACTCTGCCACAAAATTTGGTGCGCCAGTGCCAATTGCACAAATTTCAATTTTTTCACATTCGCAAAATATTTTCTACAGTAATAAAACTTCAAATACATATAAATACGTCACGTAGGTCAAATAGAATAAATTGAAAGGTTTGTGCGTATAAAACAGCCCCAAAGTATTTTTATTTAATTTTACACCCTTGTGTACATGAATAAGAAGTTTTGGAATTTTTACCTTTTATTTTACTTTGAAATTCGAACACCAAGTCATACAAA
>NW_023458560.1:31126456-31140017 GCF_013731165.1 Rhagoletis pomonella
CAAACATACCAAACGCATTGCAGATGACGATTTTTTCGATTTTCTCCCACTAAGGTGGCACTGTGCGACGGCGCTGTTTGAAAACAAAAAACGGCGTTAATTTCAGTATTAAAAACTGAAAGGCTAACACTAACAAAACTGTTTTACACAACAGTTAAGGCGATCAGAAACACGTTAGCATCGTCATAGCCAACCCCAACCATCGAAGGCGACGACTTTACTTCTACCCCTCTTCACCACTTTTCTTTCAACCTTCACCCATAATTATAAAACAAAGAAGGAAAATAGTTATGCAATGCCTGCAGCGAAGACTTGTTAGCCACCTTCGTAGTTTTTCCCAACATAAAACGGCTCTACATTATAAACATACATAAGAAAATGCATGCAAAGTGGTAGGAAGGAAAAATATGCGTGATCACAAAAAAAAAAAAACTTTGCAGCATCAGCAAAAAGCAGCTCACTTGCCTGAGCAAGCAAAAATTCTACAAGAGCAACTCTGTACTGAAAATCCCTGGCATATCGAAATATTAATGAAAAAGTACTTAAGGCGTTTGTATGCCAACACTGCAACCATATATATCTACACTCTCACCCACACAAAGAAGTTAATATACCCAGGAGAAAAACTTGGATGAAATGCGGATTTTCGTACGTTTGTCAATGCCATTTTCGAATATTTTGACGATTCGTTTTTCCACTTAAGTGTGTGGCAGAAGCATATGTACAGACAAGTACTAAAAGCTGTTGTGAAACGGATACGTTTTTTCTCTGCACTTCACAGATGCTTTTTCATGGTTCGAAAAAAAATTAAGGAAGCGCGAACTCGGCACCTTCTGAAACAAATAGGGGTACGCTCAGCTGCCGACTACGGTTACAACCTTTCAAATGATCAGCTTGAACAAATAAAATACAATTAATGCTTTAAATAACCGGAAAACGTTCGAAAATGAATAATAATTGTAGTCGTTTTCTGTTCATTTCCGGATATGGAAAGTTGTACGAGACCTCACTGTCGTCAAAATTTACGTTTCTCTGCTGGCTGGGTAACCTTTTGGAATTGCAAGATAGCAACCGACGTTCGTGGTATACATCGTCTACTCTGCAGTTATCGATGACTCTTGTGAAAACGCTGCAGAAGAAGAGGTGGCATGCTTAGAAGTACATACTACAATGAGGGCCAAGAAAAGTAAAAGTTGTTCGTTAAAACAAAAGCTTAAATGTAATGTGCCCGCAGCTGCTGTTGGTCGGAATCTGTTTGAAAATATGCGTTCGCAGAATTCTGTAGATGTGGACTATGTGTGTGCTTATCGCTTAAGCAGATTAAAATGTGGTCTTATGAGAAAGTGGGCACAAAAGATGTCATGCTACGAACGACTTTTTTCGAAGAATTTTTTTCAGGAGTGAGTTACTTTACTTCGAAGAATAGCAACAAATTGAGTATCCACATTTTCCAGTTTGCTGTGTGCTGTGTGCATACATACATAAATATATATATCAAATCGTTTACGATTCTGAATGTTAAACAAACAGAATACGGCTGTACTTCAATGAGGGATTAAAATTGCTTGCGATTTACTTCCAATTCGTTTCTTTTTCTTTAGTTTCGCTTGCTTTAACTGTGCCTTCGTCTTAGTCTTAGCGCGCTGGCAGCCCTTTTAGTTTCCCATCTTGATGCATACGATAAGCATACCCATGCACAACGGGAGCGATTTGTTCAATGCACCAACTGGCGCTAGAGGCACTCCTGGACATTCCACCAGAACTGTACGTTTCAAGGGCAGCTCCTAAATGGAGATTGGAACAGGATCTGGCTTCTACTCTCAAGGCTAATCTCTGAGAGAGCCCTACAGTCTTCCACATCACTGCAGCGTTTTCCCGGCTGAGATATATGCAGCAAAGCTGGTAACATCGATCGACTTGGCTCCGTTTAAACTTACCTTCGTTGTTGGCAATGAAGCTGCCATCAAACACACTGACGAAGATCCCTACAAGCTCTACAACAACACAACCAATCCTTGTTGGGCTCCGCGATATAGTGGTGGGTAATGAGGAAGCAGGATTTCTGTATTCTGTGCCTTTAGAGTGTGACCAGCCACCGACCGTAGAGGTTATCTACATACCTGCACGGTATTGCGCTCGCTCTGGCCACGGCTCGACGAACGAAAAACCCGAAGTTTGTTAAGGCTCTCAAAGCGCCTAAAATTTCTATGGGATCGGAACTTCGAAAACCTAGATAGCTTAGGGAAAAGGAAGGTCTGCTTGGATTCCCTAGAGAATCAGAATGGTTTAAAGACATGCAGAGTGTAAGAGTGAGCTCTTTTCCCAGCTGCATGCATACCCTTACCTGACCGTACTTTTTCTTAACCTTAGCCGTCAACCTTATCTTCGTTGTTGTCTTTATCTCTATCTGTATTTTCATTTTTGTGTTTATCTTCATATCTGTATTTATCTTTACCTTTCCTTTCCTCATAGGTTAGAAGAGCAATTTCGGTGCAAAAAATGTACAAAATTGTGTAGGCATTTAGCGACAAAAAAAAAGATTTCAAATCAGTTTTTGGGTTGCCTTGGCAATGGTAAATGTCAGAGGCCAAATACAAAATAAATTGATCCACTTTTATCATAGTATAATCATTTTAAGACTAGTGCTATACTGTAGCCTTCAAAATCTATTTTAGGGGATAATAGCTATGTTTAAAGAGAGTTGCCGCCGGTTGAAAAATAAAATAAAATTAATTTAAATTGATAAGATCGATTAAATATCGCAGTACGGATGTCAATTGGCAAATTGTTTAAGAGAGCTCATTTGAAGCAAATATTTTTGAGAGGGTTTCCACCTATTTTAAAAATGAACAGTGCAGCGCCTTCGTCTTGGTCTGCAGGCTGTATCGGAGACACAGCCGCTAAATTTAAACGTAGAATACGTGGTATGGTTAAGAGCACATCCAAGTCAAAAACGAAAGCACACACTAAGAAAAAAATAACGATAACAAAAGCGATAATAATATCGATAGCAATATAGATATCAAAATCGATAAAAACATCGATAACAAAACCGATAATATTATCGATAGCAAAATCTATAAAGATAGCAAAATCGATAAAAATATCGATACAAAAATCTATAAGACTAGCGATAACAAAATCTATTACAAAATCGATGAAAAAATCGATTAAAATATTGACAACAAATACGATAAAAAATATCGTTTATTATATCGATAAGTTCCGAAAATATCGATTGCAAAATCAATAACAATATCGTTAAAGATTTCGATAAAAAACTTGATAAAAATATCGATAACAAAACCGGTTAAATACCGATTATTATATCGATAAGTCCCGAGAATTCCGAAAATCTCTAAAATCCCGAGATTAAGTCTCTGTCTATATCCTTTTCTCTACAATTACCTTTATTTTAATCTTTCTTCCTCTTTCTTCATCTTTACTTTTATCGGTATCCCCATCCTCATATTTTTTTTATATCTATCTTTATTGTCGCTTTTATGTTTATCATATTCTTCATCTACATATTCCCCTTCACCTTTGTCTTTTATAAATATTGCGCCATCTGTCATTCAAGAGCCGAAATATCTACACACACATACTTTTTGTCTCCTTCTCTCACTTCCAGCGTATGTACGTGTTTGCAAAATGATGACAAAGTGATTTTGTATGGAAAATTATTTATGCTTATATATTTGAATCAAATAAACATACTTAGAAGATATCAACCAATACTTTCCATATACCAAACGAAAGGAAAAATCTTGAGCTTTTTATCAAAGAAAACAAAAATCAAATCATTTGAGCGGTTTTCGACCATTTTGGAAATTTGGTTACTTACAAAAATGAATCTGTCGATAGGTTTTGGAATTATATCTTTGAAACGCCACACTTTTCTTTCAAATCGCTTCGTTAGTTCTCGTGCAATAAGCGTTTTCGTAAAGCTCTAAAAATTACAACGTAAGACGTATTCTACGTCAAAATTAAATTCCATTAACTTGCTTAGATAAAAGAAATACTACAATATTGGTGCTTATTAAAAAAGATAAATTTTCAAAATATTTTTAAAAATTCGATTCATTCATATTTATGTAGATATAATAATTACGGCATAGAGTAGGAGGCGCATTTGCACTACCCAACTCTTTTAGTACAAAAGCGACTAATCTAACCTACCGAATGATGAATTGCATTCAGTTTCGGCCTTTTTTTTAACTATCCAGAGAAAAGTTACTTTTAAAACTTCCTTTTACATTTTTCGTAAGGCAGCCACTTTAGAAAAGTTTACGACTAACTTTTCACACTTTTAAATAGTTTTAATAGCAAGTCATTTAAAATAATAACAAATAATATTTTTCACGCATTTCTCACTTGAATGCATTTCGTTATCCGCTTTGGCTAAACTTATGTTGCAACTAGAAGGTATATATACATATATATATATATGTATGTATGTATACTAGTATATACATATATTCGCAAGTATGTATATTAGTAAATGTATGTACTCGTACATTAGACTGGTTCAACAAAAAAAAAATAAAATAAAAATTATGTACATTTCAAAACTGTGATAAATTAACAACAATAAAGCCATTCTTATTCAGATAATGTCTAACAAAGTCAAAATTGATTTATATGTTCTGCTCAGCAAGCCGTTGAATCCTTTTATTCAACGAATTCGATTTTAACCTGTTCTAAATCGCTACGTGCAATTATGACAGTAATTTTGACCGTTCAAGGAACATTTTTGTCAAAAAGGTCAGTGCAACCAATGGGTTGGACCGAATAGGACTCGCCTGTTTGTAATTGTTATTGTAGCGTAATGATGTATAAAGGTCAATAAACTCGCTGTTATAATTACTGTTGTTATTTTAAAATATATCTTATATAAATATGTCCCTCTAACATAATAAATTATTTACTTTACAAAGCAAAAATATTATGTTACTCAACTGCAAGAAATTCACTAAGAAAAGGCAATTTTTAAGATTTGTATATTTTTAGAGAAAATTGCAGTTATTAACTGAAAATTTGCGGTTAGTGAGTCTTAAAACCTAGTGGATTTAATTTTTGGAGAAATTTCCTTATTTCTAGAAAAATTCTAAATTCTTGACAGTGGTCAAGTCAAAGTTTAAATTTGACAAAATACTCGTAAACAGGGTGTCTAAAAACCTGATCAGTGGCATTCTTAAAAGGATTTTTTTTCGAGAAATTGACAC
This sequence comes from Rhagoletis pomonella, assembly GCF_013731165.1. NCBI lineage: Eukaryota > Metazoa > Arthropoda > Insecta > Diptera > Tephritidae > Rhagoletis > Rhagoletis pomonella. The sequence continues at coordinate 31,131,682 of NW_023458560.1, forward strand.
CATACTCGCATCTCGGAGGTGGACCAGGGCTTCCTCTGACCACCCTCAAGAAGACAGAGGAGATGGCTGCTGCCACACGCCTCCAGTTATCCCTGGATATGGTGCCACCTTCCCTGCTTCGATCAAGGACTCCCAGGGTAATTTATCCCGCCTGCTTAGAGATTTCGCTGAACAGGGCAGGTGCCCTCCCATCCCTGGGTCTTTTAGCGCGGAAGCACTCTCCCTCTTGAGACCGCTGTCTCTGCAGACCCGGAGAAAGCGCGCTCGCGTCTCTCATTTGCGAATGTTTCTCAGATAGCTGAGGAGCATCCTGACCACCATAACGTTCAAAAATTTTGGCTTACGCCTATCGGAGTAAGTCTTCCGGCCCGATGATACTTGCCGTTTAGGCATTCCCGAAGGCTGCTTGTGGAGAGCCTTTGAGAACAAACCCGGAAAACTAAGTAAGAAGCACGCGCTGGTACTTACGTACGTCAAGCACCCACATAATTGCTCCCTCAACCCGACCACTTGCCTAGAGACTCCCACGGGGCCGGTTCCGGCACTCCTGCCCGATAGCGACAGCACCTGCCCACCCATGTAAATAACGCAATTTTTTTTTTTTTTTTTTTTTTTTTGTATTTCATCACTCGGTTTTAAGACAACGTATCGGAATGAATGATATATATTTACATGAGTACATGTGTGCATACTTTTGAAAGAAATTGAAGGCTGTAAAAAAAGCTCATATGACTTCTATATAAATTCACTCCTGCAAAAGTCGAAATATTTTGTATATGAAGGAAAATGCCCAACAGAGTCAACAAAAAAATTGCCAAAAATCCACGGTTTTTGAAGCCATTTTAAACTTGCACACTGTTATACTAGAACTAAGTGGGCTATAAAACTACATACCCGAAAAAAATCTATAAAGTTTCACATTTTTTGATGGCCCAGTTAATTCAAATCATTTTTTTTTGGAACCAGTCTAATGTACATATACATATACATATGTTTGTATAACAAGTAATTTAAGTTGATTAAGAAACTTGCTGGCTGTCATGCAAACTACTTGTTTTACTGAGTCGACATGGTACGAAGCTTATGCATGTATGTACATGTCTGTGTATGCATTTCACCTTCTCCAGGAATGTGTTGGTAGCTTCAACATTTCTGCTACTCCTACCAACAACACCTGCTTGCCGCTGCTGCTGCTGCTACTGCTGCTGCTGCTGCTTGTTGATGTCGTAAAGTTTATCCTTTATTATCGCTTGTAAACTTTCTTGCCAATGCATCAATACTTTCTTAATAACCAGCTACTCCCTTCTGTAGCAGGGCTGCGCGGGTGAGCGCGACACAGCGAGGCAGGATTAATGAAACTTTTAAGCTACAATTTCGCACGCGACCAACCACAACCGCAAAGAGTTTGTCTCCTATACATATATGTATGTACATAGGAATGTAGTACTTCCCTCTCGGCAGCTTCATCTGCTACCCGTAACTGTCGCCAGCTGCAATCAACCGCAGCCCGCAATTTGGCTTAAGAGTGACAAGCTCATTGCTGGAAAATTTGTTTGCTATAAGTAAAAATTTGTTAAGTTTTTTCCGGATTTATGAAATGTTTTTTGTTTTTAAGTGTTGTCAACTTTTTTCCAGCTTCATTTGTCAGCAGCTGCATCAGGTATTGGCAGCAGTCTTTCAAAAAAGTGGCATGGAAATGAAGTGGGTAAAACGAAATTTCGCTGCACGTGTGAGCGTGCTTTTCAAAATTTCATTGGAGTTAGGTATTTTCTGTACATTTTTCTTGTGCACATTGCTTTACCTCCAAATATGTTGCTTGCTTCAGTTTGTTTTTCTTTTATTTTTTTTTTTTTTATTCTTCTTCTTCTATTTGCCACATGCCCTGCTTAACACAATTTATGCAATTTTACGCTCACAATCCGCTCCGTAACTCATTTTTGTTGCACGAAAAGTTGTTGCAGGTTATATACATACCTATGTACGAGTAGATAAGTTGCAATACACATTTATGCATGCCGCCACGTAAGGATGTGGGTGTGTATGTAGTGGTAATGGTATTAGTGGCTTTTGTGTCGCTCGCAATTCGCTTTGATTTACATGCAAACTTTTCGATGTAAGTTGTTACTAACGTTGTTGTTATCGTTACTACATAGCACTTGCTTGGCTAAAAATTTTCTTGTTGCAACTACGGGTAGGTAGGTACATAAAATGAGTAAAAACCGCTGTTTTCTTCTTCTTCCACAACGCTGTTTTTGTCCCTACTGCGGCTGTCAGATGTTGCCTGAGTTATGAAACTATTCGCTCTTGTACAAATATGTAAATTTGTAAGCGCATTCATACATACATACATATTTCAATACTACAATATTTACGATTTGCCAATTTGCAAGTTTCAAAGGTAACCCATTTAGAGGATTTTGGCAGTTGTTGATTTGTGTTGTTGGTTGTTGCTTCATAAATGTTTGCCAATTTTCTGGCAGGGTAACAAAATGTACGAGCGCTATGCACGTTTGTGCCTGCTGTAACAACTTTCTGCCACTGACATTTGTAATTTAGATTTCACAGCGTAAAAAAAACTCTATAATCCAGACACGAAAATTTGTCCTTTTGAAAAGTTGGGAACAAAATGTATTCAAACAGGTGTGCTCAGAAATAACAGTGAAAGAAATCGGCAATCTCATTATGTCAAAAAATTGGAATTCATTAACCCAAAATAAAAACATTCCAAAAAATAAACATTAAAAAATTTAGAAATAGTAGATTCTGAGGAACAAATCCCACGAGCAATTTTTTTTAGTATCACTTCACAAAACGCTAAAGCATTCTTCTTGCAGAAACAAGTAAAATAAAAAATAAATCAGTTTTTGACAAAAGTTAGCTTTAAAGCGTTTACTTAGGCGAAAAAGTACCGAAAGTACTCAACTTATTATTGTCACTCGAAAAAATCATAATTGTTTTTTTTTAACTTTGGGAAGCTTTTAAATAGAATGTTAATATTAGAGACAATTAACGGTACCATCAAATGCAACATATCTGTGAAGTTTCAACAGTGTGCCACCAAATTCAAAAAACATTTCAGCATGCAGAATATCTGACGCCGTTTTTGTGTTACTTAAAATTTTACGATTTTCTTAATTAAAATAATTTTAAAAATATTTCGCCCACCCGTTCAGAGAGTTTTGACTGGATCTCGGCCCATCCTTCCTGAACGGCCTATCCGCTGCCTTCCGCTTCATCGACAAGCGCGATCAGAAATTTGATCCCTGGCCACCTGGCCACAATATCGTCGCTTAGCCAAAGTTTATTCTTGCTGGGGCGTGCTTTTCGTTTGCGCCCTTTTTCCCAGCTGGTTCTTTTGTAGACCCTTCCTTAGGCCTAATTCATTTAACACCTCTGGTTGCTTTGTTGGTCTCGATGCCTGTGCATCGGAGGGGACCGTTAGCGGCCAGTTCTTTAAGCTCTATTGATCTTTCATCCATTGGCAATGGGTACCTCAACACCACTGACTTAAGATGCTTTGAAGAGGAAGGGAATGAGCAAGATGGTCGGGAATATATATTTATGTAGGTTAATAGGGCGACCGCCACCCTACATTCGAATTAGCAACCCTACACCCAGTACACCTCTTCGTTCATGGTTCTGTGCCCGGCACACCAGTAAGACTGACATAGCAAGTACACCGACACGATGAGGATATATGTTACTATAAACCTTCCAGATTTTTCTTCTTACATTTTGTTGTAAGTAACGATATTTAATAACTCCGATTCCGCACGGATTCAAACTAGTCAGAAATAGTCAGATTCTACTGGAAATCTATCCCGTACTCGATTCTCTGGCAAAGGAGAGGACAAATAAGAGAGTAAATAAGGTCCGTTCTCCGTCAGAAGTTACCAATTTTATTTCGAAGATTTGTTGCTGGTAAGTCCCAGTAAATGTGTTAAACGATCAGCTGTAGTGAATTTGACAACCAAACTGTAAACAGATGACAAAAAGTCTATAATTTGGATGACAATATTTTGAATTTTTGCGGATTTCATAAAAAGTGTAAAACTTGGATTTATATGATTTACTTTAAAGAATGAACTATATTTTCATAAAAAATTATTTTAAAAAAAATATGTTCGTGAGAATAATTGGGAATATTATTATTAGAACAAGGTGTATACGAACTATTTACTCTGACTGTACATAATATCGGAATCATATTTTCATCGGTCCGCTTTTTATGGCTCCAAAGAAGTGGTCCGAACATGGAGCTATGCTTTCTAGAATAAAAGCATTACATTCCTTAAGTAACTTCTACAACTGCTCCTGTTCAATATATACAACAGCATAACATGTCTAAACAGTGGTAGTGTATCAAATCCAACGTGCACTTGTCACTAGTATAATTACGTTTTTGATATTTTCAAATCCATATGAACGTAGAAACCAAAATTTTCATTTCATATTTTCATTTCCCTGAAAGTGTGACTAGATTATTCAACACCTGAATGCAATTGTACAGAAATTTTATTAACAAGTTATGTATGTATGTAAATATGTATTTTCAAGCGGACGCATTGACCAAAACTTTACCACAGTCCGCAGTAACCACTTCGTAGGTTTACCTTATCGCCAAAAGGCACACAAACAGCAGCAACCACACCAACGCGTCACCACAAAGCATACGAGTGCTCTATGTATCCGTCATTCCGCGGACTCAGGCACACTATTTAATACAAAACAGTGATGGAAGAGTTGGTATAACCAATTTTAGGTTGTTTACCCTTTTTTGATTTGAAGTTACTAGCATCTATCCCTCAGTTTTCTAACGAACCAGACGCTGAAGGCTATCTGCGTCTGGACCACGGAAGATATCGACGTAGTGCTAAAAATAGATGATTGTTTAGGAGACTACTCTACAACCAAAGCCCAGCACAAAGTACTATGGAATCCTACACTGCACAGGAGGTGTGACTATAGTTAAGCCAATACTATTATACGGTATATGGTGTGGTAAACGGCGACTAACTTTCTGAAGACTTTGTGAAAAGACTTCAGCTTAGATTCAAAACGTATGGTCCCAGTATTATAGCATCATCTTTGAGAGGACAAATACATATAGTATGTGATCCCGCATATACATACATGTAGGCTTCCAAAGGTATCTTGGGGCTACGATAGACGCTGAGGGTTAGTGGAAGGGTGTGGAGATTAAAGACGACGACACACATATCTTTCCACAGAACGTTCCAAAATGTACGAAGGAGTAGGAACTGAGGTCTAAAGCTCTGAACTGGAAGTATTTATGTGGTATTTTTCAAGCAGACATTTTGGCGGCCGTTCCGTTGGCCCCGGACAACTTGGTCTCAACTGGTCGGTAGCCGTCAATCTATCAAATCTTGAAAGCCGTGCGAAAGACTACATTAACTCGAGACAATCTATACTAAAGCTGTGAGACAAGCTAAACTAACTCTGACGCGCCCATTTTTTGTGTCTTAACTCCATAGCTTAACAGATTAAAATACGACATGTTATGTACAGGATGATTCTGGCTAAGATAGTTGAAAGTTATTTGTAAGACAGCTAAAAGATAGTAGGCAAGGTAGTTTGAAAGATTTTGTTTATTCTGGCACGAAAGTCTTACAAAAAAGCTCTCTTGCCAACTTTCATGGTGAGAAGCTCTTTTTATTATTGAAAACAAAATATTCCTATATTTTGTTTTAATTTTTACATACATACCTATGTTTTTATCTTATTCTTTTTACAACATTTTTTCTTTATTTATTAAGTTTTCTGTTAACTTCTAGCTCTTCTTGTTTTAAAAAGATATATATTTTTCAGTTTTCTTTCATCTGTTTTTTTTTAATTGTATTTTGTTTTTATTTTAAATTATTATATTTGAAAAAAAAATCTATTTCATTTAATTTTTAGGAACTTTTTTTCCTTTTTAATACATTTTTTTTATAAATTTTTTCTTTTTTAATTAAATGTATAGATTTATTTTTTTTTATATACTCGCTTTAATCGTTTTGGGACCCTTTTTTATTAGTTTAATTTTTCCCTTTTTAATTTAATTTTGTTTTAATTTTTAGATATTATTTTCAGATGAAAAATGCATTTCTTTTTCATAAAGTTGTAGGTCCTTTTTCAATTTGATTTCCTTTAAATTCTTAGATTTTGTTATTTTAAAAAGAAAACCATTTGTTGAATTAATTAAATTTTTAAAAACTTGATTTATTAAAAGTTTTTTTTTTATTTAATTATTTCTGCTTTTTTTAGTTTGACTTTCTTTTAAATGTTTATTGTTAAAAAAACATGTTTTTATTTCATTTAATTTTCAGAAAACATAGTGCTAAAAGATAAACAAAATAACGCTAAGACCTCTTCGCTAGCAGGTCTTTCAATTAGAAAAAAAAACAAAAAAGAGCTTTCAAGATAGTTGCCAGAACTAACAAGTATCTTACGAAAGACTGTAGTGAGTTGACAGCTGGCAGAATTTCCCGGCTAATGTCAATTACCAAACCGCATTATACATGGTTCAATGCGATTGGTATTATCAGAGATACTTATCTGCCTTTAACGCCATCTATTGGGGAAAATCCGTATTAACTTTGTCTGCTTTTAGGTACAAGTTGTCGCATCAATTAGGTACAATTTAAAACTTTCACTCCCCATGGCTGATACACACATTAGTCGAACTTCGTGCAAATGGACATATGTACATACATGTACTTATGTATACCTAAGTTCATTAGGCCGTACCACCCCAAAAACAAGCAAAAAAAGCTCGCCGTTGAGTATAAAGTATTTTTTCAAGGCAATTTCGAAATAAAAAAATAATTTTTTTTGCACGAACCCTTAAATGTTTTCTCTACATTCTCGGTTCCACCTAGTATATTCGGTAATGAAAAATTGTTTAAGTAGTTCTACTGGAATAATCGATAATCTTCCTCAACAAAAATTTAGTGATTTTTGGTGAGTTTGAATTCTCTGTTATTAGGGTGGTGCGTGAGGGTGATATTGATATATACAGGATAAGTAATAGAATGGCGTACTTGAGGTCAATGAACTTCGGGACAAACAAAATCCATCCTTGATGCAATAACATCGATATCACATGCTTTAACTTTCGACTGTAATGGCCGAAGCTATGGCGAAAAATATAAAAAGGTAACACTTACGTTCGAAACCACCTTCCAACAGAAATACTTCCTTAGCAAAACATTAATGATCTTTGCTGAGCTCAAATTTAGTGACATTCAGGTGGTATGCTAGGTAGCAGGAATTGAGATCAGGTGAAATTCGATATATCATGCTTTAATATACGACTTTAAATGCCGGAAAAAACATAAAATTATCGAAATTGCCTTGCAACCATATTTTAAACTCAGTGGCGTATGGGGAACTTTTATTTTCTGGTACGGTCTAATGTACGAGTACATATATTTACATTTATACATACCTATATGAGCATCCTGACATTACCAAATCCAAACGAGCTCGGTCGTAATAATACAGTAACGACTGCCAAATTGTGACTGCTGCTGACTGTCAACCGCCGACATGCTTACGAACTCAGTTGTAATCAAAAAAAAAAAAAGTGAAATAATGAAACTGAAACATGAAAATGCCAGCAATAATGCGGTCGAAATGCCGCATAGCATTTGTATGTAACAAAGTAGGTATTGAAAAACTGGCAACTGGCAAACGACAACCGCTAAATATCAATATGAAACTGGCATTGAGTGGAATCACTGGAAGCGCACAATGAAATTCATCAAACGGTGCTTATATGCAAAAATATACGCAAATTTCGCACTACGCGAGTTAATTTTGCTAGGCAAAATTTCATACATATATTTTCATACACATTCATGCATATTTTACGTATTCACACATAGCTAAAAAATCATGCATAGTTGGATAACAGTTGCATATAGCGCAACACCGGCAGCAGCAGTAATCATCTCAGCGGCATACATGGAAGCGAGGCGCATTTAAGTGGGCGGATATTGAATGGCGGCGTTTACTTGGAGCGCACTCAACCACAATCGCGCTTTCCAACCACTTTTGCGCTATCACTGCATTTGCATTGAAATTGTGTGAATTGTTTGCAGGTTTGTTTGTATGTATGTACATATTTATGTATGACCACATACCAGCCACGTACTGCGCTAATTAACCATGAAATGCTGCTAAGTGGCCAATTCAAAGTTTCGACTCATTCAGCCGTGATATTTCGTTGTTATTGTTAAATCATAAAATATACAAGCATACATAGTTGTACCTGGGATTGTAAATGCGATTTTCTGTACTTCCGCGCAGCATTCATACAGCAAATGACAAAA
>NW_023458560.1:31140117-31170988 GCF_013731165.1 Rhagoletis pomonella
AAAAAAAAGTAGACCCACCCAGTCAGGAAGGTCCGGTCTGTCCTCGGACAAGACCAAGCAAGCCAGCGGTGGAAAGTCTGTGGCCAAGCCAGGGCTGAGCATACGCTCTGCCCCTCTGGGACTGCCTCAACGGCATCGAGGCCCCCTTCCGGCAACCGGTCTAGCCATGTCCCTAGACAAGCTAGCGAGGATGTTAATCCGTCCGGTGCTGGTAGCAGACCCACCCTCGCAGATAGGTCTTCGGGAGGCAAGGGCAGCCCTGTCACAAGACAAGCTAGCCCTGCTGCCGTCCCCGCCACTCCAGGAGGCAAGGGAACATCGACAGGTGCAATCCCTAAAGCGGCGTCGGCGACATCAGACCGCATGGCTAAGCCAGCGGCCTCTGAGGTGCGCCATTCTGGCACTAATGTAGCGATGGGCAGTAGCCATCCCCAGAAGCACATTAGTGCATCAGAAAGGTACTATCGTACCAGACGGTCAGCCCTCAGAATCCTGGAGAGACTGAGCGATAAGAAGCCAGAAGAACTGACCGGAGAAGAGCTGGACTCAAGGAATTGGGCCGAAAAGTTTATGGCTGAACACCAGGCGAAAGCCAAACAAGAGTCTGCTCAAGGCAAGCGGAAGTCCTCTAGGGAGCTAAGCTCGGAACCCAAGAGAACAAGGGTATCCGCCTTTTTAACAGCGGACGAGCTGCAGAAAAGATCCTTCGCGGACGCGGCGAAGGACACATTTACCAGGGCTGTGATAGACCGCAGCTCACTTGATGGTGCAATATCACCACAAAACTGGGACCTGGTCAACAGGCGACTCTGGGCCGTCTATAAGGAGGTTCTAGGGGAAAACCCAGGACCACCCCCCAGTTGTGCGGACGCCGGTTGGTTCCAAAACCGCGTCAAATTGACAAGGTGCGCGGACCAGAGATCCGTCGACCTATACACCCTGGCCATCAGTCGCGTATGCGAGGTCTGGCCGGGTGCACGCCTTGAGGCGATAAAGCGGGAAGACATTCCCAATCGGCCCAGATCCAGGGCCTGGATTCCAGACTTCCTCACCGACCCACAGGAAGTGCTGGAATGGATACGTATGGGCAACCCCGAGCTACCCACCCACGACTGGAAGGTAGCAAAGATAGGCGATATCGATGGCAAGCGAAGGTTAGCGGTAATAGTCCTCAACGAGGAATCAGTAGAACCGCTAGCCAACCAAAACTGGAGGATAAATTATGGCTTCCAAGCCTTGAACCTCCATGTTTATCGGCAGGACGTGTCAGGGAAACAACACCCTACCGACGAAGCGAGCGCAGTGGAAAGTGCTACTGACGACGAAGTGGCATCCACCTCCGGAATGGTCGGCGAACTCTTCGAGAGGGTGACTCTAGAAGAGGGGGCGGGGGACCACTCCGACTTTTCCGACACCATGGTGGAAGGAGAAGGGGAGGATATCCTCCCCCTTTCTGACGAAGAGGACGTCAACAGGACTGTGGTTGGCTGTCCAGTAGCAGCACGGGAAACTGATGGTGGGGATAGTTCAGATTAATCTCCACCACTGCAAGGCGGCCTCAGCCGCACTTCTCCTCCGTCTCGCCGAAAGGTAAGAGGAGATCGCACTCATCCAGGAGCCTTGGGTCATAAAAGATCGGGTTTGTGGATTGAATATGAAGGGATACAAGCTGTTCTATGTAACTGACAAAGGTAAACCCAGGTCGTGCATATTGATAAAAAAGTTTATTAATGCATTTCTCTTGATACAGTTTAGCGATGCGGACAACGTCATCATAGCAGTGGAATCAGGCGGAATGTCTATTTGGCTGGCTTCCACATATATGGCCCACGACGCAGACACATTATCTCCACCACAATCCTTAAGGAGCGCGGTAATGGAGGCCTCTAGACGCGGCACTCCGATGGTCATAGGAGCGGACGCGAATGCCCATCATCACATATGGGGCAGCTCAGATACAAATGAACGCGGTGAGTCGATATTCGAATTCATTATGTGCAATAACTTACAGGTTAGCAACGTAGGTGATACCCCTACCTTTGCACATTAGGTCAAATGATTACTTTTTGTGTGCGAAATTAATAGCAGCTAAAATATTGCATTATTTTAATGTAAAAAGATGGCAAACATTAAAAAAGTGTAAATGCAGTAAATAAAATGTGAAAACATGACTTGGCTTTCGCAAAAAAATATACTTTTCTGCTTTTTTGAATGTTCAAATAATGAGTATATGTGTTTAGGTAGTTCATAAAAACATTGTCCAATTAGCTTGGTTTTGACACAAGTAATTTTCTTACCATACTCAACCCCTTCCCCCTTAAAATAAGCCACATAATAAAATAAGTATGGTCACATGCACATACATGGTTTCTTCTAGCGATTAATTACGTCATTATCGAAATTCCTAAATTAAAAAAAAAAAATATTTACTCCATGTCTCGCAGATATGTCTTGAGGAGAGATTCCTACAGCAGTTAGTCTTCATAAAATACTTCATTATATTATTTATATTCAGAATACAAATGTGCTTTGTGACACATTTACCAAAAATCGCTGGTAACTTCCTGAAAAAAAAACGAATGCTTTTGAAACTAATTTGTGAAAAGAATGTTCAAAGCTCTATTCACTTTGAGTAAAAAATTTCGTGGGCCGAAAATCCGCTTTTATATATGACAATTTCTGGTCAGTATCTTAGGCTCGCCCAAGTTGATCAAAGTTCAATATGGCCAAAAAATAAATAATAATAAATAAATTAAGTAATACATTTTTTTATTAAATTGCAATAATCTTCTAAAGTATTAGTCCTACATAATTTGGTATATGGACCTTTTTTGTAGAGAATCGAAGTTAGCTAAGAAAAATTTTTTTTAGTACTTGAACTTTGATGAACTAGGCTATTGACCAAAAATTTTCGCATTTCATACAGATATTTTTTAGAGCATAATGAACCATATTTTTGCTATTACCAATCAAAATTCTATAAAAGCGGATTTTCGGCCCGCGCTACTGCTCATCAATGGTCTTTGCGAATCGGCGCAAGTGTATTTGTAACATAGCCACGGCTACGCTACAGAAGATGAAATGAAATGAGGCTGCTATTTTTTTTTGCTATCACATACTTCTATTTTCACTATTTATCACCATTAAAAATGATTATTTATCTCCAAAAAAATTAGGAGATATTTTTGGAAATAGCTAAAAATTCGGAAAAATTTTACCTTTCCTAAGTATTTTAGCACTTTAGCGATAGCGAAAGTTAATCCGGCTGATGGTCGACACAGTTGGTTTTTTGATTTCGAAAAGAACTTCATCAGCAAGAAACGCTATGTTTTCAGATCTAAGTATTTTAACATCCTTTCCAAATTTTTTCCATAATTTTCATCTTTCTTTGATAAATAATTGCAAAAAAGACGCGTTTCGAGTTCGAGTTTCATTAAACTGAAAAAGTCTTTTCTTCAAACAACTCGCCTTTTGTGATAGCTGATAGCCCAGAAAAAACCGTTTTTCTTGAAAACAGCTAAAAACGGCGGCTAAAGTAAAACAAAATGAACTCATTATATCTTAATTTATCCATTTCCGTTTCCATTTTGTTTGCCGAAAATTAACAAAATTGTAAAAGCTTACATAAAATCATAAATGTAAATAGATCAGAAAAGTTTTGAGGTTATGCATATAAGTCAGTTTTTTTTTGCAAACAAATGATAAAAAGTCACTTTTTTAAATTGGTACATAGGTTCTCACTTATAGTGTTGTTTTCCATTCAAAATTTTCCCTTAATTGCTCGAACTTTACAACAAAAATGCACTTGAAACTTACAAAATAAACCGGTTGCGCAAGCATCGTATCAATAAAGTTTTGAAAGTGTAACTTTGGTTTATTGCTGTCTAACGGTGTTTTTTATTTTACAAATACTAAGTGAAGTTTCTGTTATTTTGGAGTATTTCCTACAGAATGGCAACAAAAAATAATGTAAAACTGCCTTTACGAAATTGGACTTTCGCACAGCCAAATGAATCATTTGACCTAATGTGCTTTGTGACGTCTGTTAGAAGGGAGGTCCTTGACATTACATGTGTCAATGAGCAGGGGGCAGAACTCTTGAATGACTGGAGAGTCTCAAAACACAACTCCTTTTGGGATCACATGTACGTCGTTTATAACCTATACGTACCAGTAAGAAAACAACAAGCGGTCTTAAACCGCAGAAAAACAAATTGGAAAAAATTTGAAACAATATTTTCTAATAATATTTCCGGCCTCACAAATCAAATAAACTCGGAACATTAACTTGATAATGTCGTAGACGATATAACTAAAGCATTTCATCGCGCAGCAAAATTAGCCTGCCCAATCAGGGCAACAAGTAGGAAACCAAAACCTCCATGGCGGTCCACTGAAATTGCAACCCTCAGATGGGAATGCAGATCAAAATTTAATGAAGCTAAAAGATCCAACTCTTGGAGTGAATTTAAAGACTGGCAACGCCGATTTAAGTATGCAATAAGATACGCTAAGCGCTCCTCATGGAGGAACTTCTGTCAGAAGATAGAAAGTACTTCGGAGGCCAGCAGACTGCGCAAAATACTATCTATGAGTCCCAGCAATATTAGCTATCTCATCAAGGAGGATGGTGATTGGACAACTAGCAGCGAAGAAACTCTAGAGCTTCTTGTACAGACGCACTTTCCGGGTTGCCTCCACAGTAGAGTCACAAATACCCGAATCATAGGCAACCATGATGACATTCCAGCGAATATCATAACCGAGGAGAACATAAAGCATGCTATTAGCAGCTTCCAACCGTTTAAATCTCCGGGACCAGACGGCATTATTCCCGCTGACCTACAGCATACAGCAGGAATGATTGCACCCATACTCGTACCAGTCTTTGAAGCAGTGTTACGAATGAATTATATACCCCACAAATGGGAGGAGGTAAGAGTAGTTTTCATTCCCAAGGCAGGGAAAACTACACACACGAGACCAAAAGACTTCAGACCAATTAGTCTGTCGTCTTTCCTGTTGGAATTTCTAGAGAGACTAATAGATGGGCACATTAGAGGCAAGGTGGGCAGCAAACTTTCGGCAGCCCAGCATGCCTACAACAAAGGGAGATCAGTCAACACAGCACTCCACTCTTTAGTGCACACAATTGAAAGATCACTTTATTACAAAGAATACACCCTCGCGGCCTTCCTGGACATCGAGGGTGCTTTCAACAATGTATCTCCTGCAGCGATTATCTCATCTCTGATAAATCTGGGAGTAAGCAATTCACTAACCTCATTTATTGAACGAATGTTAATCGGCCGAGAAATAAGCGCAGGATTAGGTGAATCAGTAATAAAAAGGTTCCCCGTCAGGGGTACACCCCAGGGGGGAGTTATATCACCGCTCCTGTGGAATATAGCAGTAGACAGCCTTCTTCGGGAACTTGAAGACATTGGCGGTCAGATAATTGCATACGCCGACGATATTGTAATAGCTATCTCGGGTAAACATCTTTCAACATTGACAGATCTGATCCAAAGATCCCTCAACAAACTATCCCTGTGGTGTAACAGGCGAGGACTGGGAGTGAATCCTGAAAAAACAGACCTTGTGCTGTTCACCAGGAAGCACAAGATACCTGATCTCGGGAACATAACCCTAGAGGGCAACACCCTCGCAATAAAGGAAGAGACCAAATATCTAGGTCTCATAGTAGATAGGAAACTAAACTGGGGTCCCAACTTTGCAGATAGAGTGCGCAAAGCAACAGTGGCACTATATTCCTGCAGCAGAGCAATAGGGAAAAAAGGGGGGATGGAACCCAAAATAATACACTGGCTATACACGGCGGTGGTTAGGCCAATTCTCTATCACGGTATAGTGGTATGGTGGAACGCCCTTGGGAAAGGGGTAAACTTCAAAAAAATGGACAAGGTTCAAAGGCTTGCGTCCACACTCATAACTGGTGCGATGAGAACAACACCATCCAAGGCACTGTATGCCCTACTGAATTTTCTTCCGGTGGACCTACATGCCAAACAAGTCGCAAGTGGCGCGGCAATTCGAATGAATATTCTAAATAAGTGGTCAAATACCAGTTATGGTCACGGTAGAATATTAACGGAGGTTCCGGGGCTACCCGGATTGGCGGACTATGCACTTCCGGAACCTGCACCCGCTACAGCGTTCGCGACCCTCCTACCCTCAAGGGAAGAGTGGAAGCATGACGTTGTAAGTAGTGGAGAGTCCATCCATGTATATACAGATGGCTCAAAGCTCGAGGGTAGGGTTGGAGGAGGTGTATATTCCCATCACCTGGGAATCTCCCTCAGCTTTCGTCTCCCGGACCACTGTAGCGTTTTTCAGGCTAAACTGATGGCAATCGACAGGGCCACGAAACTGGTAAAGTGTGATATGATACCCCAAGTTGATATCTACATCTTCACTGACAGCCAGGCGGCAATAAAGTCCCTCACGAAGCAGTCGACAACCTCCATGGTAGCCATGAAATGCCGCGCATCTCTTAACGAGATGGCTGAGTCATTTCGCCCAAAGGTAATATGGGTTCCGGGACACTGCGGCATAGAGGGGAATTGTAAGGCCGACGAACTGGCGCGACTTGGCACGAAACTTCCTTTTGAGGATATAAATGACGAAATAGGAATACCCTTGCAAACTTGTAAGCTACTTATCTCCGAGAGGCTCACTAAAGTAGCGAACGAAAGGTGGCAGGACGAAATCACCTGCAAAACTGCCAAACAATTATGGCCGGTGCTCAGCGCCAACCGCACTGGCCTACTACTGAGTCTAAATAAGTCCAATATTAGATTATTAGTATCCGTCATAACAGGACACTGGCTAATTGGCAAGCACGCCTATCGACTTGGCCTACGCTCACATGACTTCTGTAGAAGTTGTCAAGATGAAGAAGAGGAGGAAACGATTCTCCACCTGTTGTGCCAATGCCCTGCTCTATCTAGACGAAGACTCTCCACTCTCGGTAGGCAATTCTTCGACAACTTGGAGGACCTTAGATGCGTCGAAATCAGGGATCTTCTAAAATTCGTTCAAAGTTCAAAATGGTTTTAGGAGGGATCGGGAGTTGCTGACCCAACATGCGGCATCACAATGGGCCCTGAGCCTAAGTGTGTCTTATAGACGACCGCGACAACCTACCTACCTACCTAATGAATGGTATGAAGCCTTCGGCATAGCCGAAGACAGCGCTGCTCTTACTTGTTTTAAATAAGGTTCGATTTATGCGGATTAAACGAAAATATGTGCGAATGTCAACATTCCATATTGTTATGGTTGAAAAAAGAGGTGATGTTGAGCATATTTAAGAAATCGAGGACATCTTTGTTTTCTTTTTGGTGTACCTCAAAGCAAACTTTGATTCATGACCGATATTTTTTAAATTGTAGTTAATTGAATAAAGTATGTACATAGTACTAGGATGGGCTGGTGAGTGCCTGAAAAAGGATATGTTTTTTTGGATCCTTGCGCCACCTATCGGCTAAGTTTTTCGTGGAGTTGTTTCTTTCCTTATAAGTAGCATTTCTCAGTTAAAGAATTATGTGTGCAGTATTTCAATTTCAACCTACTAATTAAATGAAAAACCGATATTAGCTCTTTATTGCTTTATTTTTTATATTTGTATGGATTAACTCTACCAGAAAAATATATAGAACCCTACAAATATATTAGCTGTGTAACACATCCCTTTTTTCATATATCGAAATATTTAATGAATTTAAATTTGTTTTTTTATTGGCAAACGTTAATCATTGGGGGTGTTGTTCCAACTCTATAAACCTGTTAAGTTTTATTATGCAGTTATAGTTATTAAACTTGTTAAGGAAAACAGATGATTTTTTCTAGGAAATTCAAGTCCTAAATAATTTTTTTATACTATATACAATAATAACACTGTGCAAGTTTAGAAATTCGGAAAAGGTTTTGATAGTTGATCTAAACAAGTTAATTTGAGCCTTCTAAATTCAATAGCCTCTCCCGTTTTGCCAGATTGGCTACAGTTTTCGTACCGCTGTGAACTCGTTTATTAACAATTTTAGATCATTAATATTGAAATACAAAACTTTTATAAAACAAGTAATTTTTAAGCAAAAAACCCAACCGACTTCAATTTTCATATAAAAATTTAAGATTAGCGTTCATTTCTTCATGATCCAATAATCGGATTTAAACCAAATAGTACGGTACTCAGGTAACACCTTTCCTTTAAAAAAAGAGTTAGAGAAATCGGTTAAAGTAGTCCAAAGTTATGTGGTAACATACTTAAATAATAAAAAAATAAATATTCCGACGAACTGATAATCTTCTTCTTTTTGTGAAGTCGGTTAAAAATAAAACACATTTTTTATTCTTTCATTTTTTTAATAAATGTTTTTGTTTTTGTTTATTTTAAAATGCAAAAAAAGGTTATTAAATTTAAAAAACACACCAAGATATATTGCAAATTGTTTTGTTGCTGCCTTTATTGAATGTATGTACGTAAGGGGGTTGCCATTTCAAAATTTATGACGTAAGGCTTGTTATAAATGTCCTCTCAGTGGCTCCAAGGTAAACTTTAAAGACCGTTATCTCGAAAATTGGAGCCAATTTAACAAACCGGGGGACACAATTGAATTTCGTGGCCCTCAGGAAAGTTGGATCAATTATCCAAACCTTTGTCAAAAAGAAAAAGTTTAAGATCCGAGCACGGTGTAATTAAAGCGAATTATATTTGAGCCGTTTTTTTGAAAGCGTCCAAACTAAATATACTAAAGCTTGTGATATTAATCTAAGTTGAAGTAAATCGTTAATGTAGATAAAGAGTTTAGTAAATACTAATTTATATTGCTTTGAAGCGAATTTTTCCAAATTCCATTCAACTTAACGTATGGTTCATAAAAGGATGTTATTAAGCTTTCTCTCAACACATGGTATAGTCATAAGCACCAAACCTTAGTTGAGGCAACTGCGATTTATTCTGAGAGCAGAAAATATTCATGCTTGTGAGCCCCCTAACTTGCTATCTCCACAGGAGATGTCAGATATAAGTTATATCAGTGGCAATATTTGTGTGGGGTTTTTATATCTTGATAAAAGCCTTTTATAAGATGGTTTCTAATAATACTTTTGCCGTATTGAATAAGTTAAAAAATTCAGAACATAATCTATTTTGCATTCAAGCGTCTATTATTTCAATAGAAAGTAACTAAATTTTAATAATTTTTTTTGACATTTAAAAGCTTACAGATATTTTAACATTTAAGTGTCAAATTTTCTTTGGTCAATTCTTTCATCCTCATACATGCTATGGCCTTCGAAATTTTCTGCTGGGCTATGCTACAGCTTCGCAAATTTTACCCATACCGAGAGCAAAGATGTTTACCATCAAAAATCAAGCTACTAATGAAGAAAATTGATGGATAAATAAAAAATGAATGAGTGGTGATATGAAAATGCGCAATGATTTTTTGTAAGAAAAATGAGCAGAAAAGAATGTTACTCATACGCCATGTATACGCTTTCCTTATAATTTTTCATACAAAAAATCTTTCATATATGTACATACGTGATTAAGTGCAACCACTTTCTTTTTAGCTAAATGACGGTAAATTGCAAATACACATCTTGAAAATTTATTCATAGAAAAAAATTAACTAGATTTTCGGAATCAGCGATAAATTCTACATGGGGATAGTGGCATCCATGGAACATTTTTGCTGTAAACCAGTTTTATCAAATTTCGAATGCCCAGCTTACGAGTTATCCTAATTCAACTAGAAAAGTTTCGGTTTCACGCATTTCCGTGAAGATGATTCTTTAATCAGAAAAGCTAAGTACTTATTATGCAGTTGGCAGGCCTAGAAAATAAAGATAAAGTCCCATAAGTAATGTGTACTGTACATTTATTCTCCTATCATTTTCGGTTTTAAGCTTTAAGTGTGGGTTTGAAAACTTTATTTAAAGTTCCATTTACAAATTTCATTTTATTGAATCAAATTTTTACCAGCGCGGCAGAGAAAAAGTATTGAAACTTCAATAACACTAGTCTAAAGTTTATACATAAAGTTTTTATACGCAGGTATAAAAAAACTCGTAACTTCTACAGTTACCTTTCTCAAATTTTTACCGCGTGCTCAATAAAGTTTGACATTTATCCAGGCTGAAAACAAAATCAAACATGGCATAGTTAATAAAAAAATAAAAAAATGCAATTTTTAATGCAACATTTTTTTTTTATTTTAATCTATCTCACACTCCCGTGAAAAGCCGAAGTAATTACGCAAATTTTGATAACTTAACTCATTTTCTCCTCCAAAAAGTTTATTAACTGCAAACAATTGAAAAAATAAACTTCTCCTTGAGTTAAAAATTTCGGTTTTTTTTGAGATTTTCGAATATCATGACGAAAAAAACATTAATGTCTTCTTTTTTCTATAAAGAATGTAAAAAAATATATTTCACCAAAAAAAAAATATTGAGTTGTAAATATTGCACGGAATGACCCATATGTAAGTTAGTTTAGAGCCATTTCTGAATATTTCAATGCTACCAGATGAAGAAAACAAGCTTTCCTTTTCTATTTACTTGATCCACGCTGCTCAGAGGATATTTAGACAAATTTGTTTAAATTCCAAGAGTGTTCCATGCAATATCAACTTTTGTTAACTGGTGTAACCGGCTTTTCTTTACTGCTGTACGCGTATTGAGTAATTTTACACTCGTATATGTAGTAAATACGTACGTGTGTACAATATCCTTTGGTAAGCCATTTGCTGTTTAGACCAATTAAAATTTTCTAAACAACTCACAACACTTTTGTAATTTTAACCCCTCACCATCAATGGACTTGAACCAACTGAGGTCACTACGAGTAGCTTTTAGTTGCTAGCTGCTACAAAAAGAATTTCTTTGGAGGTCAATTTTTTGTTGTAGTACATGCAGTTCGATGTATGTATACATATATATACGAATGTATGTATATATAGTAATTGTATTCGCTCACTGGTTTGACGGTTGACGCTTGTTCACTTCAGCTGGCTCCACTTGGTTTGGCGCTTAAAGTCACTGCTCCTGTATGCCGCTGAGGGCATATATCTTTATATGTGTTCGTACGACATATGTATGTATGTTTGCATGTATGAGTATTTAACCTGTTATGTGTCGGTAAGTAGGTTTATTTGCCGCTTCATTGCGTAGCTGCTGCGCTAAGTTACATATGTACCAATGTTTGTATGTAAGTTGTTCCCCGGTCCGGTTCAGCTCACAAAGCTCAATGCAGTTTAGTTCGGTTCAGCTAAGTCAATGAACAAGTAAATGGCTTACAATGACATTTTATACTCAATTCACTTCGTTTACTAAACTTAAAGCTCTATTTTTTTTTTTAATGCTTGCATGCATTTTAATATAGAGAAAGGTAGCGTCGAGGGAAAGGGGTCAACTGGAATAATAAAAGAGTGTAATGCTGCCAGTGGTTTTATGGCTGAGAGAGGATTAAATGCATTGTGTGAGAGTTTGACTTAAAACCTGAGCTTAAACCGATTTGTATTATTCAGGAAAAATAAACCGATTATATTTTCCTTTTATTTTTAAAGGCCAAACACAAAATTTTCCAGATATTATTTTTTGAGAAAATACCCAGTTTTTTTCCTTTCGTGTTTTTTTTTGTCACGAAAAATAAAAGGGAATGCTTTTTGATTTTTGGGCATATTTCCAGACTTTACAAAATTTTTGGGAATTTTTTCTGAGCATGCAGACTTTTTCGGAACATTTCGGGATTCTGCGTGATGCATGTAATTCCTGGTATTTTTTTTTTGAAGTTTTGGGATTATTTGAGACTATGGATTTTTTAAGGACTTTTTAGGACTCTTTGCGATTTATGAGACTTTTTCGGGATTTTTTTTATGAAGCTTTTTATGGATTTTTCGAGACTATGGATTTCTTCAATATTTTTCAAAACTTTTTAGGGATCTTTTCAGACTTTTCGGTACTCCCCTTTCTTTACCTTTGGGGAGGTTTTGGTAATTATTTTTTTGGTTTATTCGGGAATTTTTGGAATTCTACGTATTATTTTTTTCCGGATTTCGTTTTTATTTTTGGAAATCTTCCTTCTTAACTTTTCGGTATTTTTATATATTTTTTTAAGACTGTTGTTTTTGCGGAACTTTTCGAAATTCTTAGAGAATTTTCGGGAAGTTTTTTTTTGTTGATTGGAATTTTTTGGACTTTGCCTTCGTGCTTAATTTTACAAGATCTCTCGAAATTTTTTCAAAACTTTTCGGGATTTTTTGGAACTTTTTGAGATTGTCGTATTTAATAGGCGACATACACAGTGCGTCTGACTCGCGAGTCATTTGTATACGTGTTGACTCCCCTACGACTACACACAGTTGAATCATTCAGAGTCATGCCGGTGTAACTAACACATATTTATTTTCACAAACACATCCAAACCGACTCACGGGTCAGAGGCACGGTGTATAGCGCCTGTTATTCTTTGCCACTTTTGGAAAGCCTTTTCATGCTAAATTTTTTCAAATTTTTAACGGCTCTAAGACCGAAATTTTTGCTGCTATCTGTATACAAATTGAAAGTATTTGCAATACTGAAATTAGAAGACTAGCAAAATGGCGAAAGCTGACGTAGACTTAAAATCAGGGCCTGCAGTGACAGCGAAGCTCCACTAAAGACTTTGGAAACCGCTCGCACCCTTTCGAAATTAGTCCAAAAATGTGAGTTGTGGCTGAACTCCGCTAAAATATAGAATGAGCACAATCTTATGTGGGTAATGGGACTCTGTGGTATTCAGAACAATGCATTGGCTAATGAATTTTCATACTGCGGTCCGTTGGATCATCCAATTGAACTTATGGGAGCCGTTGTTCTAGTGTACATATCTGCATAAAAACCAGTGTTTCCTAAAGAGACCAGACAGGGTGAGATGGGAGCCCGGATAGGACTGACCACGGGGTACAGTTTATGGAAACGAAAAGTGGTCACTAAAGCCATCGTCGACAACCCACTGGCAGCATCTTGCTCGGAAGTAGAGGATAGTTCAGCGCATTTTTGATGCACGACCGTCGCCAGACAGAGATGGTATACTCTCTTCCCTCATCAAATTGCGAAGATTCAAAAAAGTAATGAACTCCAACCCCTTGGCATTGCCTATATCTCTAGTTGCTTCCCATTACTTTAAGTACAATGGCAAATATTTCCAGGGTGCTCTGAAAAATGGTTTTTGGGATCTTCTTTCACCCACCATTTTATTCCATTCCATTTAATGCCAATGAAGAGTGTGACCTTTGACTCCAATACTGAGTGCGAGCTTACACATTGTAGAATCTTCAATTATAGTTCCAAACTTGACGTGTACAGAATCTGGGGTTTATATCTAAAATTTCAGGCAATGGGGATAGTTTTCATTTCTTGGCCCCCAACCACTTATACATGGCACTGCCATTATTTCGCGAGTAGTTCAGGACTATTCCAGAAACATTTCGGTGCTAGTTCGGGATCATTTTGGGACTAATTAGGGACGATTTCGTTACCGTTTAAAGACCGTTTTTGACCCTTCCGTGCATGCTAAAGACTATTTCATTACTATTTTGGAGCTAGTTCAAAACCATTTCGTAGCTATTAGGGGATCATTTCAGGACTAGTTTAGGACTATTTAAAAACCATTTCAAGACCATTTCGTGACTAGTTCAGGACCATTTTGTGACCAGTTTCAAGACTTGTTCGAGAACCTTTCAGCACAAGTCCACGACTTTTTCAGATCCACCTCAGGGGTACATTAGGACAATTTCGGGATTAGTTTGAGATGATTTCGTTGTAGTTCGAGATAATCAGGGACCGAGAACGCGTTTTGGTTTTGGTTTACTTCTGCATGAGAATAATAAGTAATGTCAAGAGCTTTCCCAAAAACGAACTAAACTGGAACAAAATGAGAATAAAAGGTTCGAAAACGTTTCCGTCAAGAACAAAATGCGAACAAAACTCTCGGTAACATTCTCAAGAAGAGCGGAGGGAGAACGAAAGTATCGAGAACGTTTTCATGGAGGATCAAATAAGAACAAAAGTATGGGGAACTTTCTGCTAAAGAACAAAACGAGAAAACAGTCTTGAGAACTTATTGTTAGGAATGAGAGAGGCGGACGTCTGCAAGTTGGGATGAAAACTCGTTTCAGTGAAAGCATGATTGTTAATTCAAAGCTAGAGGAGAGCTGGACCATTTCAACATCCAGATCGTTTATCATTAGGGGTCACTGTCCATTTATGAAACGATTTTTCATTTTCTATGCAAGATAAGTTCGCATCTTAAGTCTTTCGTTGACTTAATTTGCGTGGTTATCTTTGGAGTTCTTTTTTGATTAATGTTAATATTCAAACATTTCAAACTTATGCAACGCTATGAGAAAAATTTGATATTCGCTTCCATTCTTTGCGAGTAATTCATAGAAGATTTGTTTCCGTTCGTTCTCTGCCAGAAAGTTCCTGAGACTTTAGTTCCCAAATGGTTATTCGAGAGAAAGTTCCATAGGATTTTATTCCCATTATGTTCTTTACCAGAATGATCCGGATACTTCTGTTTCCATTTTGTTGTCTTAGAAACGTTTCCGAAAGTAATGTTCGTTTTTTTGCTCTTTGGCAATGTATCACAGTGGTTTGTTCTTATATAATTCCCGTTGAGAACGTTCTCGACACTTTCCTTCTTTACGAAGATTTTGTTCTCCTTTCGGTTTGGGTTTTTAAGCGTTCTTGCAGAAAGTTTTTTCCCGTTATTCGATTGTTCATTTTAGTGGACAATTTCTTACTTTACTATCACTATTGTACATGTAGGCGGATATGTTGTTTATCGCTAAACATCAAGAGAAGTAGAGAAACATTTTACACTATCACCAGATGGTAGTGTAAACTGAAAATTTAGTGCCGTACCCGCATCTCTGCTCTATGTATATACCAAAATATGTTATTTTAAATACATATGTACACTACTCATATTACAATAAGAATTCGAATATTAAAATAAACACTAATCTATTGCAGATTACAGAGCAGTATTCCTGCTTCCAATGGTTTCTCGTTAAATCTGATAAAATACCAATTTCCTTCCGATCAATTTTGAAATTTCAATATAACTTAAGCATATAAGCTTATCAATAGACTTACCCGTTTCGCTCAATTTCGATGAGCGCTGCATGTGCTGGCAGAATGTCTTATATTCGCCAGGTGGTGCTTCGTGCGGCGACTTAACGGCATGCATGTGCTTGGTGAAGGCGCCAACAATGGCCGCCATTCGATCGAAGGCCATAATATTGATGTGCCCGTTTGGCAAACTGCAAAGGCAGACAAAGAAAATAAAAAAGGCAAAGAGAATAAAGAATGCATATGTAAGAGAGTATGTATTGTTGACACAGATACACAGACGCACACACACACACACTTAAAGTAAAAGTATGAGAAGAATTGGAAATAATGTTAAGGAATGCAAGCAGCGTGTTTGGGAATGTCATGTGAAATGTGGGCAAATGCAGCCAACATACGTAGTATGAATTTAAACTATCACATATGAAGTTCGTGTGTATGTATGTATATTTGTATATAGATTTGTGCAGCAGTTCAATAAGTTGAAATACTCAACAAAAAAAAAAAAGTGTAAAGATAGTTGATACACCACGGGTAGTAACTTCAGCTCAGTTGAAAGTTTACATTTGCCCGTAAGACGTGACTGAATTTCAGCTCGCATACTCGTACCCCTCCCTACTCTTCCTTTATCTCTATCGCTCATATCGCATTCTTTTTGAAACTAAAGTGTATGGCATAGTTTTGTCAAGCATACCTATGCATCTGTGTTTTATGTGTTTGTGTGTTTAAAGTTTATGTGCGTCGGTATTTTATTGTCTACATTGGTATTTGTTATACATATGAGTCTTTGATTGGATTGACATTGGAATTCTTTTAGTTATAAACGAATGCGCGTAAAATACCTCTTGCAGCGGCAAAAAGTAGCTGAAGTGCTTTTGTTGTTTAGACAACTACACTAACTGAATTCTGCAGCTACTTTGAGGCGATATGGGCGCCAAACAAAAGTTTGATTAAAGATAAAACACATAAAATCTCGCTTCGAAATGCAATATAAACAAGTGAATGTAATCTCCGCTGATCGATTCATATATTTTTTTAAATAACGCTTTTTACTTAATTTTTTGTAATGAATTCTGAAATTCCTAGACATTTTTACACATTTAATCCAAAAACTATTAGGTACCTAACAATCCGTAAATACTTTCGAGGAAACAAAAATGTGAGATAAAGTTTTTTCTTGTATGTGGCATAATTAGCCCAGTGTACCAGGAAAAACAAAAATTTATGGTAGCATTTTTTCAAACTCCACCAATAGCTCCAATAAGTTTCTACTTTTTTGAAAAGAGTTGCCACCTGTGAAGCAATTGAACACAAATTATTTAATTATCAATGCCGCCAGAGCCGCGCCGCTCGGTAAATTTTACAAAAGTGAGGTGTCAAATTAAAGGGCATAGCCTGTAAATGAGTAATATTGTTTTACTTTTTCGAAAAGTTAAATCAGTTATCTCAAGATGAATATTAATCGAAATGGGTTTTAAAGCTTTGTTTCTTGACTAAATACTATCAGAGTTGCCGCCTATTTCAAAATTCAATTTAATTTGAATTAAGGGAATTTGGTAATAGAAATGTGTATCACCGTAAGAACGAAAAGAGTCTAAGGAGGTAACAGTTTCTGAATATTTTGATGAGGGTTGCCATCTGTTTGAAAAGTCGAATTCGGTAAACAATGAAATATTAAAATATGCGAAACAAAAGCGTGTTAAGAAACCTTTAGTTTGAAAATTGAATAATTTTGAGGTGTTTAAAGATAGTTGCCACCCGTTTAAAAAGTTAAATTCAAATTATTTATAAGTTTAATGAATTATTAAAATATTGGTATCTCTCGAAATGGGTTTGACAAGGCTTTATTTCTACACTAATTTAGGGGTTTGCCATATATTCAAAAAATCAAATTAACCTTAATATGTATCAGGATGTCAGTCGAATGTTTTTTAAAAAGGCTTTTTTAGCTTGAAAATATTTTGAAAAGGGTTGCCATCTGTTCAAAAAGTTCAATTTAACTAAATTATATACAAATTATATGAGCTATTAAAATACGGGTGCCTAAAACGAAAGAGTGTTGAGAAATCTTTAGTTTGAACATTTACAAGTTTGAAAAGGGTTTCCATTGTTTAAAAAGATACATTCAAATTATTTAGAAAGTTAGATGAATTACTAAAGGAAGGCTATAAATCAAAATTAGTTTTAAAAGGCTTTATTTCTGACGTTTATTTAGGAGAGTTGCCACGTGTTTGATAAATCAAATTCAACTTATTTCATAATTTAATTGAAATATTTATGTATGTAAGATTTTAGTTTAAAAATACTTTTGAAAAGGAATTCTACATGTATGAAAAGTCGAATTTTGTAAACTAATACATCCGCAAGATTTACGAAATATTAAAATATGAGTGTAAAGGTCATTAGATTTGCACCGTAATTTCGAAGTTCAAATTTGAGAGGTCGAAGTAAAGACCGTGGCCTGTAGATGTGCTATATGATTTTAATTTTTGATGTCAGAACTTTTTTGTCCGTACAGGGTGATTTGGAATTTGATGATATTAAAATTCGGAAAAGGCTGCACGAATTTAGATGAAATATATAACTCGGATCACTTATAACTCTGTCTAACGTTTGGAATAGTTACTATGGTTTTAAATTAAACTTTGGGGCGTTTTAACGCCATGCGGGTTCACTAGTAATTTGTATTGTAAAAATTTCCGACCAGGCCTTGATATCCTTATTGTAATATTTAATTTATTTTATCAATTTAATTAATTACAAATTTTCAAAAAGGTGGCAACCCTCCTTAAAAATATTTTCGGCAGTAAAGTTTTCTCTAAACCTCTTCAGTTTGATACCCATATTGCAATATTTAATTTATTTTATCAATTTACTTAAACTGCAATTTAAAACAGGTGGCGACTCCCTAATTTTTTTCTTTCCATATTTTAAGTTAGACTTCTAGCAATGCATCCGTGAAAACTGCATTCAATTCGATGCATTAGTTTTCGAGTGATGCGCGTACAAACATACAGTTAGACAGATAGAGTGATAAAAACAGACAGATAAAAATTCTAAAATTTTTTGTTGATTTGGCTTCTGTTGCTCTAATAAAGACCTCCCATAGTGATTTTTCTTTAATATCTGTAATGTCCAGACAATTTTATTATATGTGTAGATATGAATAGGCTGGATCGCAAAAACAAAATTTAGTTATGTACCTCTTTAGTTTAAAACCTTGCTAAGAGAGGGACAAAAAGTGCCAGCCCAAAGCTTTCTTCATATTTTTTTTTTTACTTGTACGAGTATATCGTTGAAATGGTATTTCCTGTTCTTATTGTTGCCTTAAATTGCCTTCTTTGCCAAGTATGATCAATTGTTTCATTACCTTCGCGACTCAATTAAATTTTAGTTACTACAATTTCGTAAATTTTGTCAAGCGATGATTTTATTCGTAATCCTTTTGGACGACGCATCACATCCAAATATCCGCTCCAATATGTGTACATACATAGGTACATACTCACACAGCTGAAATTACAGCATGTACAAGTATGTATATAAGAATATGCATTTGAAGCGGATATTTGGCTACTTACTCAAGTATTTGGCACCTCTGCCCCCTTCAGCTCTATTGGTGCATAAGAGCTTTTCCAACTAACTTGCAAACCAACTAATCCAGCTTGTTTCGATATAATACTACTTGCAACTACACATAAGTACATATGTATCTGCTTCGTTATCTTCATGATAATGGTGGAGAAATGCACATTCGTACATATATATGTGTGTACATATACTCATATACATAGTGTCGGGATGGCCGTTTGTTGAGACAAGCAAAACACATGTACTCACAACGCTGAAGTTGTATTCAGTAAAATTAGGTTTATTTAAGTAATTTAGTTTTAGAAAATAGGAAAAGTAATTTAATTGATTGATAAGCAAATATTTGTAGTGGCTTCCGCACACGACCTGTCTCTCTCGCTGACGTTTACCGACTTACTGCCTGCTGCCTCTCTCTTGCAGACATGCCTCGTCGTCAAGGGTTGCCAGATAACTTTACAGCTCGGCCGTTCCTGATGAATCGTCTCTCCCGGACGATTTCGCGTCATCATCAATTTCGACTTCGTGATCTACGTCGCCGTCATCATAACTAAGATTAGCCTCATCGGATTCTGCCGATCCAATGGAGCACCAAGGTTTCATATTCTCGTTGGTAAACACTCCAGAGTACCTCTTGCGAGTATTCTGCCTGTCTGGCAAATCTTCAACCAAGTAACGGTCATTTGGAAGGACTTTAGTAACCACATATGGTCCTTTATACGCCGGTTCTAACTTGTGCGATGTTCCTGTGGGAGAAGGTACATGACTTATAACCACCAAATCACCTTCGTCATACGGCTTTGGTGTTCGATGCCGCGCATCAAATCGCTGCTTCCATTTACGCTGCTCTTGCTGTATTCGTTCGCCCACTACTTGTGTTCGGAAGTCGTCACAGCTTAACTGCACTTCGTCTTCGTTTTGAACTGCTTGTATGAGTCGATTCGTTGTCACATCATTCAATTTATAATTGAACACTAGGCTGTTTGGACTCTGCTTAGTCGTTGCGTTGCTCTGAGAATTCAAACACCATTGAAGCCGGGGTAGAGCTTCGTCCCATTCTTTATCGTTCTTCGTGCTGCATTTAAGTGATGCTAACACCGTCCGGTTGATGCGTTCTGCCTGGCCATTGGCCCTTGGGCTACGCACTGCTGTTTCCACGTGCCGAATATCGTAATCCGCCATAAATTTCTCGAAATCTCTTGAGGTAAACGCCGTTCCTCTGTCGGTAACTACACACTGTGGCCGCCCATATACAGTCATGTAGTCCTTCAATACATTTAATACCGGGGTAGTCTTCGTATTGCTTAACGCCTTCAGAACAACATATTTTGTGAACGCGCACACGATAACTAAAATGTAACATTTGCCATGCTTACTTCGCACAAATGGTCCCAGGTGATCGAGATGAACGATCCTGAAGGGAATAGGTACCACTTCCCTAACATGTAGCTGTGCCTCTCGTTTGCCGCCTCTGACCTTGTTGAAACAACAATCTGGACAAGAGTCGATGTACGTCTTCACGTATGGTCGCATTCGAGCAAACCAAAAATCTTTTGCCAGACGCTCCAAGGTTTTATCCACGCCAAAATGACCTGCTTCGTCATGACACGCACGCGTTATGCGCCACCTCACGCCCTGTGGAACCACCAGCCTCTTGTCACTGTTCATCTTGCGGTAAAGTCGATGCCCTTGAACAACATAATCGTCTCTGATCTGTTTTGCATTCACTCCTTCTTTGCCGTTGATTATGCCTATAATCTGCCTCAGTTTTTCGTCTTGTCTTTGCATAGTAGCTACCCAATCTTCGGAAACACTAGTCAATGCGTATACTTCGTCAGCAACCGTTGTCGGCTCAGTCGGTGGAAGCGTTGGGCATCTGCTCAGCCCATCTGCCAATGCATTCTTCGTTGCCGACCGATGCACACACTCTCGAAATCAAACTCTTGCAGTTTGAGCCACCATCTAGCTATGCGTGGTAATAACGGAGTCGTTGCCTTTGTAGATGCCACTGCATTACAATCCGTTATTACTGTAAAACGTTTCCCCATCAAATACATTCTATACCGTTGTAGTGCTTCAACTATAGCCAGGACTTCCAATTCATGGCTGGCATAGTTACGTTCTGCATCACTGCATTGCCTGCTAAAATAAAACACAGGCCTCAAATCATCGTTTTCTCGTTGCATCAATACACCAGACAGCCCCTTAGCGCTGGCATCTGTGTGTACCTCGTGCAGTTTCATCGCATCGTACATGGCTAAGACAGGTTTAGTAGTAATAGCCTCTTTTAATGTCTCAAAAGCATTTTGTTGCACATCGTTCCATTCAAAGGTAGTATTCTTACGAAGCAATAGCGTGAGCGGTCGTGCCATTACACCATAGTTCTTCACAAACTTACGGAAGTATCCGGTGATCCCCAAAAACTGACGTACTGCCGTTGCCGTCGACGGAACAGGAAACTCTTCTATTACCTTTGTCTTATGCTCACCGGGTCTTATACCGTCGCTATTGATGATATGTCCAAGAAATTGGACTTCCTCTGCCAGAAATGTACTTTTAGTCGGCCTAAGCGTAAGGCCGTGTCGTTTGACTGCTTCCA
This sequence comes from Rhagoletis pomonella, assembly GCF_013731165.1. Classification (NCBI taxonomy): domain Eukaryota; kingdom Metazoa; phylum Arthropoda; class Insecta; order Diptera; family Tephritidae; genus Rhagoletis; species Rhagoletis pomonella. Next base: position 31,161,452 of record NW_023458560.1, read on the forward strand.
GAAAATCTTGCAAAACCTCTATGCCCTCAACTACGGATTTAGTAGCGATAATAATTTCGTCGACGTAGTTGATAACCTTATCACCATGCTTCATCGTCTTAATAACGTTGACGATGACCTCCTGAAAGATCATTGGCGGGTTGACCAATCCAAAGGGCATCACATTATGCTCGTAGAGCCCTTCATGTGTTAGAAACGCCGTGTATTGCTTAGCCCCTTCTGCCAACGGAACCTGATAATAGCCTGATGTCATGTCCAACGTGTGTAATACTTGTTGGCGGCTAGGCGCGAAAGCTGCTCTTCCACCACTGGCATGATATAATTCTTCTTTACTGTCACTTCGTTCAGGGTGCGGAAGTCGATGCACATGCGACTTTCCCCGTTGCTCTTCTTTACCAACAAAACTGATGCTGCATGAGGCGAATTGCTTGGCCGTATGATACCACAGTCCAGTAGCTTCCGCAGTATACCTGTCAGCGTTGACCTCTGCGAGAACGGAACCTGGTATCGCTTTCCTACAATTGGTTTATCTGCCGAGACCTGAATTGACATCTCGGTGCCCTTACACCGCCCAATATCACCTATGTCTTCTGCAAAACATGACTTATACTTTAGTCAAAGTTCCAGCACCTTACCTCGCTCTTCAAGGCATAAATCTTTCGATATGTTGAAGTTGTCTTCGCTTTCGTTGATTTGGTAGACCCCGTCATCAACAACTATACGATAGCCATAGTCCTGTAGTACATCGCGACCCAATAACACGTCATAAGGTAGCAATTTGTCTTCAACAATATACAAGGTCGCCTGTCGTTGCACCTTGTTCATCACGGTGTTGGCCTCGACTTTCTCATATGCTTCAACCTTGCATCCGCCAAAACCAATAAATCGTTTTTGCACACTAATCGCCCGCATACACTTTGCTGCCGTTTTCCTGATGAATGAACATCCACTGCCGGTGTCAATAAATGCGTTGAACCGCTTGCCATCTATTTCAATTATTTTCGTCACTGGCGTAGTCTCATTGCGGGTAAATTCGTCCGCAATCTCCATAACCGTAGACTTGTTGCAATCTTTCGCGATGTGACCTACTTTTGAACATGAGGTACACCGCGGTTTGCGTTGTGGTTGTGAACACTTAGCCGCTATATGTCCAAGCTCGTTGCAATTGTAGCATTTAATTTGCCCTGGAGTATTCGCGTTGACCTTGCTGTCCACCTTTGCCGCCTGCTGGGTAACAGTTGTACCCGTACTCATCACTACTGGGTTGCTTGTCGCTTTTAAATTTTTTAACCCTGTCAATAATTCGCTGCATGATGTCAGCCGTATTGCTGCCAATGTCTTTGACAATGAATTGTCATTTAGCCCGCTAATTATATGCGTGATGATCGACAAATCATCCACTGCACCTTGTCGTCCAATCGTTACCATAGCGTAGTAAAACTCAACGTAGTCTTCATTAACTTTGCGTCTTCGTCTAGCCATCGTTTTGTGTACTTCAGCCGTATTGTACCCAGTCGGAAAATCGACATAAAACGCCTGCACGAAATCCGACCAGCTGCTATGCACTGGTTGCGCGTCTAGCCATAGCTTCGCCATTCCTTTCAATTTGTGTTGTATAGCCACCAATACCATTACCTCAGGCCATTTGTAGTTTTGCTTAAGTTGTTCAATTTTCATGATGAATTGCCCTGACGTTATAGTCCCTTTAACCGGATCGAAATCAGGAAAAATTCCGACCATATCTTGAATCGTCATAGTTGGTTGTCGTTGTGTATATTGAACACTTGCTGGCTCTTGAATTTCGCTTTCATTACTTACAAGCGTTTGTTCGTTGCGGCTGCCTTGCACTCCTGTGTTCATTGCGCTGATCGCTGCCGTCAAATTCACCATTACTGCTTTCAGCCCGTCGATTTGCGTTTGCAGCTCATCTGTAGTAGCAGTCTCTTCTAGCTCGTATGAATCGATTTCATCAGTTCCCAGTAACTCCTGTAGCTTCGCAACTTTGTGGGCCTTTGTCCCAGTCGTTGTTGCACCATTAGCTCGTAGTAATTCGTTTAGTTGAGCAACCTTAAGCGCAGTTAGCTTCAACATCTTAAAATTCCCTTTCTCGGTCGTGTTTACGTCTTCACTCTTAAACGTCGAATGAATTACCCCGAATTTCTATTCTCCTCTGTATCTTCACAGTTTCGCTTTTTTTTCTTTGTTTGACTTTGCTAGTAGGCTTTGCGCTTACTTGCTTCACTTATTGTCAGTGTTGCCAGAACTTTTTGGGCCGACCGGCTAGATTGGCAAAAAAAAGCGGCTAAAAACGGCTAAAATGTTTTAGTGAAAATTCACATGCTTTATTTAAATAAATCGCAAGAAACGAAAGACTAGTTAACACCATTAATTTATATCGAGTGTATATTCCTCATCATCAAATGAATCACTATTGTATATATCACCTGAATTCATTAATTTTAAGAGATCGTCATCTACAGTAAAATTATGGCAGCATTTTTCTTCAAGTTTTAAACCGTATCTTATATATGTATAAAATAGCGTTTAACGTTTTAACGCACATTGGATTTCTTTGCTTAGTTTTTATTATATTCATTGAACTAAATATTCGCTCTACTTCTGCATTACTTATAGGCAAAACAAGAAAACTAAAAACTAGGTTGGAAAGGTCAGCAAAAGGGTTTTCTCCTAGGGCATTTCGAAATTGATAAACTTAAAATTTTACAGTTGAGTCTAAATTACTCCAGGTATGTAACGTTAACCGTTGCCATTGCATCTCTATGGATGTTATTTCGTCGGCATTATATTTGTTTTTGTTGCTGTAGTTGAACAAATACTTTTGGTTTAATTACTCTTAATGCATTTCCAACCGAAAAAAAGTAAATTTTTTTAGTGTGGCAATATTTGAGGGGGGCGTTGGCGTAATTCCTTTATTAAAGTGATAATAAAATAGCGACCATTTTCTCGAATTATTTTCTCGGCTTCGTGGTCAAAAGCGTTTGTGCTTACTTTTGTTTTTAAATACTCTTCAAAACTGTGATAAAACTGAGGAAATGGAGCAAGGTATGGTTCCAACGGGGAGCATATAGGATCAAATGTGTCCGCGCTAATAACCACTAGAGAGGATAGATGCGAAAGTAAAACATTGAGTTCATTAAAAATCTTCATTGGGTCTGCATTATTGCTTTCGAACAACTTGTTTACTTTTTGCACCTGAAAATTAGGCAAATAGTAAAATCGGCTAAAAACGGCTAACTTTTTTTTACAAACCGGCTGCCGGCTAGATCGAATTTTCTCCGGCTAGTTGCTATCAAAACCGGCTAAATCTAGCCGGAAAACGGCTAAAATGGCAACGCTGCTTATTGTATCGCACACTTTTTAAGGGTGGATTTTCGTTGCACTGTTTTCTGTGCTAGCTACTGAACGCTGTAGCTTACTTTGTTGTTTCGTTGTTTTTGTAGCTTGGCGCCGCTGAGTCGTTTGCTTTGCCGTTGCTACACTTTGACACACAGAATTCTGTACTACGTCGTTTTGCAAATTCGTGCACGTTTGCGTGGTAGACTTCTGATGTTTGTACGTATGTTTTTTTTTTGAACGTTTGTGCTGTATCAATGTGTGTGTGTATCGTTGTGTATTTCACCGTCGCACCGTTGAGACTTCTCCAACAATTGCTTCGTTGCGCCGTTTGCTTTACGTGCCGTTTGCGCTTTGCAAAATTGTCTGTCCATTTCCTTAGGAAATACACATACACACTTTCGTAGATATGACTCTGTCGGGATGGCCGTTTGTTGAGACAAGCAAAACACATGTACTCACAACGCTGAAGTTGTATTCAGTAAAATTAGGTTTATTTAAGTAATTTAGTTTTAGAAAATAGGAAAAGTAATTTAATTGATTGATAAGCAAATATTTGTAGTGGCTTCCGCACACGACCTGTCTCTCTCGCTGACGTTTACCGACTTATAGCCCGAACACAATGAAAACGACGAGCTACAAACCACAGCTGTCAAATTATTTTAACACGTACTCTTATGTAGATAATTATTTTGGCGACGACCGGGCTACGCGACGGCTGTGGTTGTGGCCAGATTAGATCTATTTCTATTTTTCTGGCGACAGATAAGGTTCTTCCTCTTCTTTTATGTCAAACTCATACAAATTCATGATGTCGCTGCCGCGTTGAAAGAAATCATGTCGCCATCAACAAAGCGCTTAGATAATAAAGATGACAAATTGGAAGCTGTGGTCGGTAGCTCGTCGTTTTCAATGTGTTCAGAACTTTACTGCCTGCTGCCTCTCTCTTGCAGACATGCCTCGTCGTCAAGGGTTGCCAGATAACTTTACAATAGTATATATGCACGTGCACTTGTCAACACTGTGCTTTTCAAAAGTAGCGACTTAACTAAGTATTCGTTTCGTACTTGAATTGTCTAAGTGGCTACATTCCATATTGTGGCCATTTGAGTGTTTCGCAAAGTCAAATACACATCGATACATACTTGTAGCTACACACAAGTGTGTACATGAATATTTGCTTTGGAATTATAAACAAAAGTGCTGCGCCCCAAATGGCCATTGCGCATGTGCACGTGACTTTGTTACGCAAGTAAAGCTAAAGCTTTGTTAGAGACTTTTGTGCATGACCACATCGTACTTACTTAGTTTAATGGCTTATTAGTGTTGACACTGGTGCAGTAAAAAAATATACGAGTATGTAATTTAGGTTTTGTGTAAGGAAATTAGGAAATGCCTTACTGGACTGCGATAAAAGAAAACAGAGCGAAATGAGATTTTCAACAAATACTCACTGAAATAGGCATTTACAGGGCAATGCTGGCAAATGTCTTTCAACTCACTGCAGTCTTTGGAAAGTGTTTTTGGAAAGACCAATTTAAAGATTTGCTAACGAAGATGTCTTAGCGTTATTCTATTTGTCCTATGGCAATAAGTTTTCTAAAAAATAAATGAAATTAAACAATTTTGATTTTTTTTTGGAAACAACAAAAACTTAAAATTTAAAGAAATGTAAATAAAAAATGTAAAAACTTAATAAAAAAATATAATAAGTTTCTAACAATTGAATGAAATTTAACCAAAATATTTTTCTTTTCGAAATAATATAATCAAAAAATTTAAAGAAAATTGAATTATATAATGAAAATCATTAAACTAAAAAAGAGAAAAAATAAAATAAGTTCCTAAAAATTAAATGAAAGTAAAATAAAAATATTTTTCTTCAAAGAAGATTTAAAAAAGAAGAAACAAGTTTTCTAACAAATTATATGAGTTAAAAAGACGTGTTCTATTTTAATTAAAAATGGAATTTTAATAATAATAAAAACTAAAGAATTAAAGAAAATTAAAAAAAAAACTAAAAAATGTGATAACAAGGAAATAAATAAAATAAGTTCCCAAAAATAAATTAAATGGAAAATATATTTTTATTTTCAAAATAGAAAATATTAATAATCTGAATACATACTAAATTACATAAAAAAAAATAAAAAAATAAGTTAAAAATACTAAATGAAATAAAGGATTTATTTTTCTTTTTAAAAAATTACAAACTAAAAATTAATGATATACAAAATTTATTTAAAAAAGGGCAAAAAATAATTTTCTAAAACATTTAATATTTGTCTTTTTAAAACAGTAAAATGTAAAAATTAAATTAAAAGAATAGAAAAGAAATAAATCATGATTCTAAAAGTCACAAAAATTTATATACATTTCTTCTTAAAACAGTAAAATAAAAATTACAAGAAAAAATATTAAAAAAAATTAAAAAATCTTATTTAATAAAGAAGAAACACCCGCTGCACGCTCCTAGCCTCGCCCCTCATATCTCTTGAATGGCACACCAGTGTTTTGCTCACGCGGCCATTGCGGCAGTTGGAGTAGCGCGAGCAAAATGATATACAAGTGCTTTATGTCAAAAAAGCTTTTCACCATGAAAGTTGGTAGGGGCGCTTCTTTTGCAAGACCTTCGTGCCAGAATAAATAATATCTTTCAAACTATCCTGCCTACTGTCTTAAAAAAGACTTTCAACTATCTTAGCCAGAGTCGTCCTCAAAGTTAGGTTAGATTCGAGGTTCTGCCACCAAAGAAGCCGTACTTAGGCCCAATTTCGGGTGGCATATTTAGGTAGATATTGTTGATTAACTTCAAAAATTAATTTTAACCGGTTTGTCTCCAAACAAAATTTGACAAAGGATGACGGAAAATCATTCCACAATACATTCTACATTTACCCTGCCGGAAATACCCACGACCAAAATTACACTTTCAACTATCTTAGCTACGAATGCCCTGTTAAGCTTCTGAAATAATTGGAGCCTCAAAAAATATGTAACAGTTGGTAGCTCACGAGGCTTTTCTGTGCCATTCTAAAAGAATAGCTTTAGTATGCTATCTCAAAATAGTCCGAAGAAAGCTCCGTTTTGAAAAAAATGCCGATTCCTGTCTCTTTTAAATGCACGTAAGGAAGGAAAATAAAACGTCGATAAATTCACTCGACCCCGTACCCGAATTATTAGAGATGAGTTATAGTATTTGACAGGCAATGGCTACCCTCCGTACGTGGATCTCAAAATTTTCTGATGTATAACATTTCTTTGACTCTCATTGTTATTTCCATACAATTCGTATTGCTACCGACCACAACATGGCTCTCTCTCCTTATTTCTTTGCAAACAACGTATCACTTTTGGTAGAGATAATAAAATTTTATTCCCATTCTAACGAGAGCTCGGATCCCAGCAAAAAAAAAGCTATAGGTCCCATATATAAAGACCGGTGCCGACTCTCTGCCACATCTGTGAAGTATCAGTGTAGATGAATATACCATCATCTTCCATTGGCAACTTTTCGTTTGATTATTTTATGGCCGACAACCATATACAGTCAGCGTCAAAAATATGCATACCTTGACGTTTTAGCGATTTTATTTATTGTTTATTTTCCATACCAACTTTTTACTTTTTTATTTTTTACATCGGCATAAACCACAGGAATACATTTTTTCAATTTGAAGATGAAATCAAAGACGATATCTACAAGCCAATTGAAAAGTATTATGTCAATTCAATTATTTAGCTTTCGGTACTAATATTGCACCCTCATCAGAATTATACTAAAAACAGGTAAAAAATTAGTCAATAATCATAACACTAATATTTATCAGCCATAGAATACTTACAAAAATCTGTGCTAATATATATATATATATGTGTTTAACGCAAATTGAACTGCGGCACCATGGATTGTCCATCTTATTATACACACATATATGTATCAGCAACTTGGTCAAATTGGCGGTATGTTTACCCTGTCTATAAAAACAATTAATACAAATTTATACACACAATATTCTTTTTTTATATAAAACACGCAAAAAGCAAAAGGCATACTTCTTATGGGAGTAGCACGTAATAATTGCAAATCTTCCGGCATAATAAATTTAAAAAATTGAAATTATTCTAACGAACAGCGAGCGAATTATTGACTCAAATGTCAAAATTTTATAAGTTCTATTCGTTACAACAAGACGAGCAGGTATATATGAAGCGAGAGAAGTATCAAACATAAAAACAGAAAGATTAAACTAAACGCCAATCAAAGGCACATTAGACTAGTCATGGGCAGCAAAACAACAACAAACTTTGCGAAATTTGCTGCGTGTTCTACTACGGTTTTCTAATGTTTTTTGTGAGAAAGGAAATTTTCATGAAATCTAAAAATTTTTTAATTCGATTAAAAAAATAGGAATAAGCAGTCTTGTAGAACTCGGGAAAATTCAAAATTCAGAAAGAGATTTTCAGTGAAATTTTTTTACTTTTCAATTCCATTTCTCAGAAAAATTTTGAGTGAACAGTTTTGAAGCCCATTAAATTTTAATATAATAAGTGCATGTTTCAAGCATTTTCTTCCATATAACGCATGAGCACAATCTTTTATTATATGAAAAAAGGTACGTAACACCATCAATGAAAAAAATTCTCAAAAATCTGCGGTAACTTTTAGCGAGTTGAAACTTGCAGTTTAAGATACCACAATTTAGTAGTAAAAATTTTTCAGAGAAATCGAGTTGAAAAGTTGAAAATTTCAATGAAAATCGCTTTCTGAATTCTCGCGAGATCTACAAAACTGCCTACTCCTATTTATTTTTTGTTTAATCGAATTGAAAAATTGAAAATTTCATGCAAATTTCTTCTCTCACAAAAAACTTTAGAAAACCGTAGTAGAACGCAAATTTCTTAAGAACTTCGTACTGATTAAGGCAATAGGATTCAAGAAAATTTCTTTGCCATTTTTGGTTCTCTTGAGAGCTGGATACTAAGCTTAACAAAAAAAAATTGCCGAAAATATTGAAATATTTAAAAATATGCCATCTAAAAAAAAAATAATTGAAAAAAATCACAATGGTAGCTCTGACTATTGCGCAATATTTAAGTATAGTATTATGGGGTGCAATCTACAATAATTTGAGTTATGAATGGGCTAAAAAAACTGCATACTCAATAAAAATTAAAAAAAAATTTTCTCAACTTCGGTGTAAAAAAAATTCATGACTCAAATTATTTTAGAGTGCACCCCATAATACTATTACTTAAACATTGCGCAATACTTAGAGCTACCATTGTGATTTTTTAAATTTTTTTCGAGAAGGCATATTTTCAAAAACTGTTTTTTGTTATCAAAAAATTTGTATGTGAAAAATTTTTCAAGAAAATAAAATTTTTTAAACATTTCTTTTCATAGAGAAATTTGATGTGCGTATGTGTGATTTTTTTTTTAATTTTTTTAATATTTGGAAAACTATTAAATCGATTTGTTTTTGTTTTGGTGCTCTAAAGTTTTAAAAAATGTATTAATCAAGCTCAAATTTCATATTCATTTATTATCCATCAACTCTAAAAATTTTAAACAAACCAAACACATGAAGTGTGAACCACGACCATTTTGGTATGGAACGCCCCATATACAGTTGAATTTTAATCTTTGTGCTTGAGTATTATTTTGATCCCCTGGCCTATTAAAAACTATTATTCGGTTTGCATTATTACTCGATTTGTTTGCTTACAGCGCTAGGAAATTTTTAATAATGTAACAAAGTTTATAATTTTACTTGTTTACTCAGCATTCTATTGTCAAATTCAATGGCTTATTTAGATGTGCCAAAAATCAACAAAATAATACTAGATATGTTAATTTTATGACAAATGCGAAAACTTTTGATAGTACTTAATGTAAAAAAAAAAATTAAATTGCATGTAATTGTATTGCCGGTGGCTTATAATCCCATTAATGAAAATTAGCATTCATGTTGTATTAACTAGGCGGAAATGTGCCTACTATATGGTTGCACGTATGTATGGACTTATATATGTATATACACATGAGACTGATAAATTTATACAAAAAAAAGGTATCAGTGCACAGCTCAAAAGATTTACTGTTAATTTGCGGATTGAAAAGTCATATATCCGTTTTTGTCATTTGCTGTATGAATGCTGCGCGGAAGTACAGAAAATCGC
>NW_023458560.1:31171088-31206626 GCF_013731165.1 Rhagoletis pomonella
GCGATTTTCTGTACTTCCGCGCAGCATTCATACAGCAAATGACAAAATCGGATATATGACTTTTCAATCCGCAAATTAACAGTAAATCTTTTGAGCTGTGTATAAATTTTTGAGCTTTTTTGTATAAATTTATCAGTCTTATGTATATATACATACTTATATAAGTACATATATACATGCAACCATATAGTAGGCACATTTCCACCTATTTACTACAACATGAATGCTAATTTTCATTAATGGGATTATTCATCAATAAGCCACCGGCAATACAATTACATGCAATTTCTTTTTTTTTTACATTAAGTACTATCAAAAGTTTTCGTATTTGTCATAAAATTAACATATCTAGTATTATTTTGTTGATTTTTGGCACATCTAAATAAGCCATTGAATTTGACGATAGAATGCTGAGCAAACAAATAAAATTATAAACTTTATTACATTATTAAAAATTTCCTAGCGCTGTAAGCAAACAAATCGAGTAATAATGCAAACCAAATATTAGTTTTTAATAGGCCGGGGGATCAAAATAACACTCAAGCGCAAAGATTAAAATTCAACTGTATATGGGGCGTTCCATACCAAAATGGTCGTGGTTCACACTTCATGTGTTTGGTTTGTTTAAAATTTTTAGAGTTGATGGATAATAAATGAATATGAAATTTGAGCTTGATTAATACATTTTTTAAAACTTTAGAGCACCAAAACAAAAACAAAACGATTTAATAGTTTTCCAAATATCTCGAGAACGGGGCGAGGAAAAAATTAAAAAAAATCACACATACGCGCATCAAAAGAAATATTTTTAAAAATTTTTTTCTTGAAACATTTTTCACATACAAATTTTTTGATAACAAAAAAAATAGTTTTTGAAAATATGCCTTCTCAAAAAAAAAAAATTGAAAAAAATCAGAATGGTAGCTCTGAGTATTGCGCCATATTTAAGTAGTTACATTAAGTAGTTAGTTGAGTTATGAATTGTTTTTACATCGATGTTGAAAAAATGAGTACATTACGAATTTAAAAATTTTTTAAATTTTTTTTAGAATTTTCCTGAGTATGCAGTTTTGTAGCCCATTCATAACTCAAATTATTGTAGAGTGCAACACATAATACTATACTTAAATATTGCGCAATACTCAGAGCTACCATTGTGATTTTTTTTAATTATTATTTTTTTTTTTTGAGATGGCATATTTTCAAAAATTATAATTTTTTTATCAAAAAATTTGTATGTGAAAAATTTTTGAAGAAAAAAATTTTAAAAAAATTTCTTTTCATAGGGAATTTCGATGTGTGCATGTGTGATTTTTTTCAAATATTTTCCTAGCCCCGTTCTCGAGATATTTGGAGAGATATTAAATCGATTTGATTTTGTTTTTGTGCTGTAAAGTTTTTAAAAATGTATTAATCAAGCTCAAACTTAATATTTATTTATTATTATTTTTATGCATCAACCCTAAAAATTTGAAACAAATCAAACGCCCCATATACATATGTATCATCCGCCCGTTATTCGGCAGAATATCCATCCCTTCGTTAATAGTATTTGTTCCGCAACTTTTTTTTTTAAGTCGAAGAAGCTTCAAGAAATGAGCGTGGCGATTTTAAAACCAAAGTTAAAAAATTTAAATTTTAATGTGGATTCCGGCAGAATACATTTTCGCTAGTTAAACCTGTTCGGCATTTTTTTTCTGTTAAGTAAAACAAAAAATGGCTAAGAAATTTTCTTGTATCCAATTGCCTTAATCAGTGCGGAGTTCTTAAGAAATTTGCTTCGCGTTCTACTACGGTTTTCTAAAGTTTTTTGTGAGCGAAGAAATTTACAAGAAATTTTCAATTTTTCAATTCGATTAAACAAAAAAAAAATAGGAGTACGCAGTTTTGTAGATCTCGCGAGAATTCAGAAAGCGATTTTCATTGAAATTTTTAACTTTTCAACTCGATTTCTCTAAAAATTTTGACTACTAAATTGCGGTATCTTAAACTGCAAGTTTCAACTCGCTAAAAGTTACTGCAGATTTTTGAGAATTTTTATCATTGAGGGTGTTACGTACCTTTTTTCATATAATAAAAGATTGTGCGTGCTCATGCGTTATATGGAAGAAAATGCTTGAAACTTGCACTTATTATATTAAAATTTATTGGGCTACAAAACTGTTTACTCATAATTTTTCTGAGAAATCGAATTGAAAAGTAAAAAAATTTCACTGAAAATCTTTTTCTGAATTTTGAATTTTCCCGAGTTCTACAAAACTGCTTATTCCTATTTTTTTTTTCTAATCTAATTAAAAACTTTTAAAATTTCATGAAAATTTGCTTTCTCTCAAAGAACTTTAGAAACCGTGTTAGAACGCGCAGCAAATTTCGCAAGAACTACGTACTGATTAAGGCAATTTGATACAAGAAAATTTCTTCGCCATCTTTTGCTTTTCTTGAGAGCTGGATACTAAGCTTAACAAAAAAAAGTCGCCGAACGAGCTTTCTGAACTCTGAATTTTTCCCGAGTTCTGTATGGAATTGAAGAAATTTATTCCTGTGGTTTATGCCGATGTAAAAAATATAAAGTTGGTATGGAAAATAAACAAAAAATAAAATCGCCAAAACGTCAAGGTATGAATATATTTGACGCTGTATATGGTTGTCGACCATAAAATAATCAAACGAAAAGTTACCAATGGAGGATGACGGTATATTCATCTACACCGTTAGTTCACAGATGTAGCAGGGAGCCGGCACCGGTCTCTATATATGTATATAGGAGCTCTCGTTATAATGGGAATCGGCATTTTTTTTTTCAAAACGGAGCTTTCTTCGGACTATTTTGAGATAGCATACTAAAGCTATTCATTTAGAATGGCACAGAAAAGCCTCGTGAGCCACCAACTGTTACATATTTTTTGAGGCTCAAATTATTTAAGAAGCATAACAAGGCAATCGTAGCTAAGATAGTTGAAAGTGTAATTTTGGTCGTGGGTATTCCCGGCAGGGTAAATGTAGAATGTATTGTGGAATGATTTTCCGTCATCCTTTGTCAAATTTCGTTTGGAGACAAACCGGTTAAAATTAATTTTTTAAGTTAATCAACAATATTTACCTAAATATGCCACCTAAAATTGGGCCTAAGTACGGCTTCTTTTGTGGCAGAACCTCGAATCGAACCTAACTTTGAGGACGACTCTGGCTAAGATAGTTGAAAGTCTTTTGTAAGACAGTAGGCAGGAGAGTTTGAAAGATTTTATTTATTCTGGCACGAAGGTCTTGCAAAAGAAGCGCCCTTACCAACTTTCATGGTGAAAAGCTTTTTTGACATAAAGCACTTGTATATCATTTTGCTCGCGCTACTCCAACTGCCGCAATGGCCGCGTGAGCAAAACACTGGTGTGCCATTCGAGAGATACGAGGTTCGAGGCCTGGACCGCGCAGCGGTTTTTTTTCTTTTTTAAATAAAATTTTTAAATTTAATTATATAAATTTTTCGTGTAATTTTTTATTTTATTGTATTAAGCGAAAAAGGTAGATATATTTTTATGACTTTTAGAATCTTCCTTTATTTTCTTTTAATTTTATTTTTAGATTTCACTGCTTCAAAAAGACAAATATTAAACTTAAATTTTTTGGAAATTATTTTTTGGCCTTTTTTTAATAAATTTTGTATTTCTTTAATCTTTAGGTTGTACTTTTTTAACAAGGGAAAACAATTTTTTTATTTCATTTAATATATTTAAACTTATTGCTATAGGACAAATAGAATAACGCTAAGACCTCTTCGTTAGCAAATCTTTAAATTGGTCTTTCCAAAGACTGCAGTGAGTTGAAAGACATTTGCCAGCATTGCCGTGTAAATGCCTATTTCAGTGAGTATTTGTTGAAAATCTCATTTCGCTCTGTTTTCTTTTATCGCAGTCCAGTAAGGCATTTCCTAATTTCCTTAAACAAAACCTAAATTACATACTCGTATATTTTTTTACTGCACCAGTGTCAACACTAATAAGCCACCGAACTAAGTAAGTACGTTGTGGTCATGCACAAAAGTCTCTAACAAAGCTTTAGCTTTACTTGCGTAACAAAGTCACGTGCACATGCGCAATGACCATTTGGGGCGCAGCACTTTTGTTTATAATTCCAAAGCAAACCGAGGCGGAAACTCCTCTTAATACAAGTAGGTACCCAAGGACTAATGCACCAACTCTTCAGATAAGCTTGTAAATATGTTTTAGCGAATGTATGCACTTAAATTTATCTACTAAGTATACATATGTAACTCTATGTGGGGCACTTTTGTACTTCGCTTAACAGATTTTGTATACTTGTAAGCTCTTTCGGGTATTACATATATTCATGTACACACTTGTATGTAGCTACAAGTATGTATCGATGTGTATTTGACTTTGCGAAACACTCAAATGACCACAATATGGAATGTAGCCACTTAGACAATTCAAGTACGAAACGAATACTTAGTTAAGTCGCTACTTTTGAAAAGCACAGTGTTGACAAGTGCACGTGCATATATACTATGTATATGAGTATATGTACACACATATATATGTACGAATGTTCATTTCTCCGCCATTATCGTCAAGATAACGAAGCAGATACGTATGTACTTATGTGTATTTTCAAGTAGTATTATATCGAAACAAGCTGGATTAGTTGGTTTGCAAGTTAGTTGGAAAAGCTCTTATGCACCAACAGAGCTGAAGGGGCAGAAGTGCCAAACACTTGAGTAAGTAGCCAAATATCCGCTTCAAATGCATATTCTTATATACATACTTGTACATGCTGTAATTGCAGCTGTGTGAGTATGTACCTACATATGTATGTATATATATTGGAGCGGATATTTGGATGTGATGCGTCGTCCAAAAGGATTACGAATAAAATCATCGCTTGACAAAATTTACGAAATTGTAGTAACAAAAATTTAATTCAGTCGCGTAGGTAATGAAATAATTGATCATACTTGGCAAAGAAGGCAACAATAAGAACAGGAAATACCATTTCAACGATATACTCGTACCATATGTACACTTTAAAATCGGATTAGAAGTAAAAAAAAGTTATGAAGAAAGCTTTGGGCTGGCTGTTTTTGTCCCTCTCTTAGCAAGGTTTTAAACTAGAGAGGTACATAACTATATTTTGTTTTTGCGATCCAGCCTATACATATCTATACATATTATAAAATTGTCTGTACATTACAGATATTAAAGAAAAATTACTATGGGAGGTCTTTATTAGAGCAACAGAAGCCAAATCAACAATCTATCTGTCTAACTGTATGTTTGTACGCGTATCACTCGAAAACTAATGCATCAAAATGAATGCAGTTTTCACGGATGCATTGCTAGAAGTCTAACTTAAAATATGGAAAGAAAAAAATTAGGGAGTTGCCACCTGTTTTAAATTGCAGTTTAAGTAAATTGATAAAATAAATTAAATATTGCAATATGGGTATCAAACTGAAGAGGTTTAGAGAAAACTTTACTGCCGAAAATATTTTTAAGGAGGGTTGCCACCTTTTTGAAAATTTGTTTTTAATTAAATTGATAAAATAAATGAAATATTACAATAAGGGTATCAAGGCCTGGTCGGAAATTTTTTTTATTTCTGACCCGAGTGCAAGACAAATTACTAATGAACCCGCATGGCGTTAAATCGCCCCAAAGTTTAATTTAAAACCCTAGTAACTATTCCAAATGTTAGTGATCCGAGTTCCATATTTCATCTAAATCCGTGCAGCCGTTTCCGAGTGAAGAGAGGTCTCGCTTGGTGTCGGTTTTAATATCATCAAATTCCAAATCACCCTGTACGGACAAAAAAGTTCTGACATCAAAAATTAAAATCATATAGCACATCTACAGGCCACGGTCTTTACTTCGACCTCTCAAATTTGAACTTCGAAATAACGGTGCAAATCTAATGACCTTTACACTCATATTTTAATATTTCGTAAATCTTGCGGATGTATTAGTTTATAAAATTCGACTTTTCATACAGGTAGAATTCCTTTTCAAAATTATTTTCTAACTAAAATCTGACATCTCTTTCGTCTAACATTGTGATAAATATTTCAATTAAATTATGAAATAAGTTGAATTTGATTTATCAAACACGTGGCAACTATCCTAAATGAAGGTCAGAAATAAAGCCTTTAAAACCTCATTTTGATTTATATCCATCTTTAAGTAATTCATCTAACTTTCTAAATAATTTGAATGTAACTTTTGAAACAATAGAAACCCTCTTCAAACTTGTAAATGTTCAAAATAAAGATTTCTCAACACTCTTTCGTTTTAGACACCCATATTTTAATATCTCATATAATTTGTATATAAGTTAGTTAAATTGAACTTTTTGAACAGGTGGCAACCCTTTTCAAAATATTTCCAAGCTTAAGCCTTTTTAAAAAATATTCGACTGACATCGTGATACATATTAAGGTTAATTTGATTTTTTTAATATATGGCAACCCTCTAAAAGTAGTGCAGAAATAAAGCCTTCTCAAACCCATTTCGAGAGATACCAATATTTTAATAATTTATTAAACTTATTAAATAATTTGAATTTAACTTTTTAAACGGATGGCAACTATCTTTAAACACCTCAAAGATATTCAATTTTTCAAACTAAAGATTTCTTAACACGCTTTTTTTCGCATATTTTAATATTTCAATGTTTACTGAATTCGACTTTTCAAACAGATGGCAACCCTCATCAAAATATTCAGAAACTGTTACCTCCTTAGACTCTTTTCGTTCTTACGGTGATACACATTTCTATTACCAAATTCCCTTAATTCAAATAAAATTGAATTTTGAAATAGGCGGCAACTCTGATAGTATTTAGTCAAGAAACAAAGCTTTCAAACCAATTTCGATTAAAATTCATCTTGAGATAACTGATTTAACTTTTCGAAAAAGTAAAACCATATTGCTCATTTACAGGCATTGACACCTCACTTTTGAAAATTTACCGAATAATTTGTGTTTAATTGCTTCGCAGGTGGCAACTCTTTTCAAAAAAGTAGAACCTTTTTGGAGCTATTGGTGGAGTTTGAAAAAATGCTACCATAAATTTTTGTTTTTCCTGGTACACTGGGCTAATTATGCCACATACAAGAAAAACTTTATCTCACATTTTTGTTTCCTAAAAAGTATTTACGGATTGTTAGGTACCTAATAGTTTTTGGATTAAATGTGTAAAAATGTCTAGTAATTTCAGAATTCATTACAAAAAATTATGTAAAAGGCGTTATTTAAAAAAAATATATGAATCGATCAACGGAGATTACATTCACTTGTTTATATTGCATTTCGAAGCGAAATTTTATGTGTTTTATCTTTGATCAAACTTTTGTTTGGCTCCCATATCGCCTCAAAGTAGCTGCAGAATTAAGTTAGTGTAGTTGTCTAAACAACAAAAGCACTTCAGCTACTTTTTGCCGCTGCAAGAGGTATTTTAAGCGTATTCGTTTATAACTAAAAGAATTCCAATGTCAATCCAATCAAAGACTCATATGTATAACAAATACCAATGTAGACAATAAAATACCGACGCACATAAACTTTAAACACACAAACACATAACACACAAATGCATAGGTATGCTTGACAAAACTATGCCATACACTTAAGTTTCAAAAGGAATGCGACATGAGCGATAGAGATAAAGGAAGAGTAGGGAGTAGTACGAGTATGCGAGCTAAAATTCAGTCACGTCTTACGGGCAAATGTAAACTTTCAACTGAGCTGAAGTTACTACCCGTGGTGTATCAACTATCTTTACACTTTTTTTTTTTTGTTGAGTATTTCAACTTATTGAACTGCGGCACAAATCTATATACAAATATACATACATACACACTAACTTCATATGTGATAGTTTAAATTCATACTTCGTATGTTGGCTGCATTTGCCCACATTTCACATGACATTCCCAAACACGCTGCTTGCATTCCTTAACATTATTTCCAATTCTTCTCAAACTTTTACTTTAAGTGTGTGTGTGTGTGTGTGCGTCTGTGTATCTGTGTCAACAATACATACTCTCTTACATATGCATTCTTTATTCTCTTTGCCTTTTTTTAACTTTCTTTGTCTGCCTTTGCAGTTTGCCAAACGGTCACATCAATATTATGGCCTTCGATCGAATGGCGGCCATTGTTGGCGCCTTCACCAAGCACATGCATGCCGTTAAGTCGCCGCACGAAGCACCACCTGGCGAATATAAGTCATTCTGCCAGCACATGCAGCGCTCATCGAAATTGAGCGAAACGGGTAAGTAGTCTATTGATAAGCTTATATGCTTAAGTTATATTGAAATTTGAAAAATGTACCGGAAGGAAATTGGTATTTTATCAGATTTAACGAGAAACCGTTGGAAGCAAGAATACTGCTCTGTAATCTGTAATAGAAAAGTGTTTATTTTAATATTCGAATTCTTATTGTAATATGCGTAGTGTACATATGTATTTAAAATAACATATTTTGGTATATACATAGAGCAGAGATGTGGGTACGGCACTAAATTTTCAGTTTACACTACCAGCTGGTGATAGTGTAAAAAGTTTCTCTACTACTCTTGATGTTTAGCGGTAAACAATATATCCGCCTAAATATACAAAAGTGATAGTGAAGTAAGAAATAGTCCACTAAAATGAACAATCGAATAATGGGAAAAAACTTTCTGCAAGAACGCTTAAAAACCCAAACCGAAAGGAGAACAAAATCTTCGTAAAGAAGGAAAGTGTCGAGAACGTTCTCAACGGGAATTATATAAGAACAAACCACTGTGATACATTGCCAAAGAGCAAAAAATGCGAACAATACTTTCGGGAACGTTTCTAAGAGAACAAAATGGGAACAGAAGTATCCGGAACATTCTGGTAAAGAACATAATGCGAATAAAAGCGTATGGAACTTTCTCTCGAATAACCATTTGGGAACTAAAGTCTCAGGAACTTTCTGGCAGAGAACGAACGGAAACAAATCTTCTATGAATTACTCGCGAAGAATGGGAGCGAATATCAAATTTTTCTCATAGCGTTGCATTAGTTTGAAATTTTTGAATATTGACATTAATCAAAAAAGAACTGAAATATAATTATGCAAATTAAGTCAAAGAAAGACTTAAGATGCGAACTTATCTTGCATAGAAAATGAAAAATCGTTCCATAAATGGACAGTGCCCCCTAATGATAAACGATCTGGATGTTGACATGGTCCAGCTCTCCTCTAGCTTTGAATTAACAATCATGCTTTCACTGAAACGAGTTTTCATCCCAACTTGCAGACGCCCGCCTCTCTCATTCCTCACATTAAGTTCTCAAAACTGTTCTCTCGTTTTGTTCTTTAGCAGAAAGTTCCCCATATTTTGTTCTTATTTGATCCTCCATGAAAACGTTCTCGATAGTTTCGTTCTCCCTCCGCTCTTCTTGAGAACGTTACCGAGAGTTTTGTTCGCATTTTGTTCTTGTCGGAAACGTTTTCGAACCTTTTATTCTCATTTTGTTCCAGTTTAGTTCGTTTTTGGGAAAGCTCTTCTGGGGGCCAAGAAATGAAAACTATCCCCATTGCCTTAAATTTTAGATATAAACCACAGATTCTGTACACGTCAAGTTTGGAACTATAATTAAAGATTCTACAATGTGTAAGCTCGCACTCAGTATTGGAGTCAAAGGTCACACTCTTCTTTGGCATTAAAAAGACATTAACATTAACAATACTTTCAATTTGTATACAGATAGCAGCGAAAATTTCGGTCTTGG
Organism: Rhagoletis pomonella; assembly: GCF_013731165.1. NCBI lineage: Eukaryota > Metazoa > Arthropoda > Insecta > Diptera > Tephritidae > Rhagoletis > Rhagoletis pomonella. The sequence continues at coordinate 31,180,862 of NW_023458560.1, forward strand.
AGCCGTTAAAAATTTGAAAAAATGTAGCATGAAAAAGACTTTCCAAAAGTGGCAAAGAATAATAGGCGCTATACACCGTGCGTCTGACCCGTGAATCGGTTTGGATGTGTTTGTGAAAATAAATATGTGTTAGTTACACCGACATGACTCCTGGCATGACTCTGAATGATTCAACTGTGTGTAGTCGAAGGGGAGTCAACACGTATACAAATGACTCGCGAGTCAGACGCACTGTGTATGTCGCCTATTAAATACGACAATCTCAAAAAGTTCCAAAAAATCCCGAAAAGTTTTGAAAAAATTTCGAGAGATCTTGTAAAATTAAGCACGAAGGCAAAGTCCAAAAAAATCCCAATCAACCAAAAAAACTTCCCAAAAATTCCAAAAATTCCTGAATAAACCAAAAAAAATAATTACCAAAACCTCCCCAAAGGTAAAGAAGGGGGAGTACCGAAAAATCTCAAAAGATCCCTAAAAAGTTTTGAAAAATATTGAAAAGTCTCATAAATCGCAAAGAGTCCTAAAAAATCCTTAAAAAATCCATAGTCTCAAATAATCCCAAAACTTAAAAAAAAAATACCAGTAATTACATGCATCACGCAGAATCCCGAAATGTTCCGAAAAAGTCTGCATGCTCAGAAAAAAAAATCCCAAAAATTTTGTAAAGTCTGGAAATATGCCCAAAAATCAAAAGGCATCCCCTTTTATTTTTCGTGACAAAAAAAAAACACGAAAGGCAAAAAACTGGGTATTTTCTCCAAAAAAAATATCTGGAAAATTTTGTGTTTGGCCTTCAAAAATAAAAAGGAAAATATAATCGGTTTATTTTTCCTGAGTAATACAAATCGGTTTAAGCTCAGGTTTTAAGTCAAACTCTCACACAATGCATTTAATCCTCTCTCAGCCATAAAACCGCTGGCAGCATAACCCTCTTTCAAAATTCCAGTTGACCCCTTTCGCTCGACGCTACCTTTCTCCACATTAAAGTGCATGCAAGCATTTAAAAAAAAAAATAGAGCTTTAAGTTTAGTAAACGAAGTGAATTGAGTATAAAATTCCATTGTAAGCCATTTACTTGTTCATTGACTTAGCTGAACCGAACTAAACTGCATTGAGCTTTGTGAGCTGAACCGGACCGGGGAACTACTTACATACCAACACTGGTACATATGTAACTTAGCGCAGCAGCTAAGCAATGAAGCGGCAAATAAACCTACTTACCGACACATAACAGGTTAAATACTCATACATGCAAACATACATACATACATATGTAGTACGAACACATATAAAGATATATGCCCTCAGCGGCATACAGGAGCAGTGACTTAAAGCGCCAAACCAAGTGGAACCAGCTGAAGTGAACAAGCAGTCAACCGTCAAACCAGTGAGCGAATACAATTACTATACATACATACATACGTATATATATGTATACATACATCGAACTGCATGTACTACAACAAAAAATTGACCTCCACAGAAATTCCTTTTGTAGCAGCTAGCAACTAAAAGCTACTCGTAGTGACCTCAGTTGGTTCAAGTCCATTGATGGTGAGGGGTTAAAATTACAAAAGTGTTGTGAGTTGTTTAGAAAATTTTAATTGGTCTAAACAGCAAATGGCTGACCAAAGGATATTTTACACACGTACGTATTTACTACATATACGAGTGTAAAATTACTCAATACGCGTACAGCAGTAAAGAAAAGCCGGTTACACCAGTTAAAAAAAGTTGATATTGCATGGAACACTCTTGGATTTTAAAGAAATTTGTCTAAATATCCTCTGAGCAGCGTGGATCGAGTAAATAGATTCCAACCAAGAAAGAGTGCGAGGAAAGCTTGTTTTCTTCATCTGGTAGCATTGAAATATTCAGAAATGGCTCTAAACTAACTTACATATGGGTCATTCCATGCAATATTTACACCTCAATATTTTTTTTTTTTTGGGGTGAAATATATTTTTTTACATTCTTTATCGAAAAAAGAAGACATTAATTTTTTTCGTCATGATATTCGAAAATCTCGAAAAAAAATCCCAAAATTTTGAACTCAAGGAGAAGTTTATTTTTTCAATTGTTTGCAGTTAATAAAGTATTTGGCGGAGAAAATGAGTTAAGGTATCAAAATGTCCGTACTTACCTCAGCTTTCCATGAGAGTGTGAGATAGATTAAAATAAAAAAAAATGTTGCATTAAAAATTGCATTTTTTTATTTTTTTATTAACTATGCCATGTTTGATTTTTTTTCAGCCTGGATAAATGTCAAACTTTATTGAGCACGCGGTAAAAATTTGAGAAATGAAACTGTAGAAGTTACGAGTTTTTTTATACCTGCGTATAAAAACTTTATGTATAAACTTTAGAGTAGTGTTATTGAAGTTCTAATACTTTTTCTCCGCCGCGCTGGCAAAAATTTTATTCAATAAAACGAAATTTGTAAATGGAACTTTAAATTAAGTTTTCAAACCCACACTTAAAGCTTAAAACCGAAAATTATAGGAGAGTAAATGTACAGTACAAATTACTTATGGGACTTTATCTTTATTTTCTAGGCGTGGCAACTGCATAATAAGAACTTAACTTTTCTGATTAAAGAATCATCTTCACGGAAATGCGTGTAACCGAAACTTTTCTAGCTGAATTAGGATAACTCGTAAGCTGGGCATTCAAAATTTTACTAAACTGGTTTACAGCAAAAATGTTCCATGGATGCCACTATCCCCATGTAGAATTTATCGCTGATTCCGAAAATCTAGTTAATTTTTTTCTATGAATAAATTTTCAAGATGGGTATTTGCAATTTACCGTCATTTAGCTAAAAAGAAAGTGGTTGCACTTAATCACGTATGTACATACATGAAAAATTTTTTGTATGAAAAATTATGAGGAAAGCGTATACATGGCGTATGAGTAACATTCTTTTCTGCTCATTTTTCATACAAAAAATCATTTCGCGTTTTCATATCACCACTCCTTCATTTCGAAGGCCATAGCATGTATATTGCAGCAGAAAATTTTTAATTTCATTAGAAGCACCGTGTGATTACTTGCTACTGCAAGTGGTTGTATAATTAGTTGCTCACTAGTTTTAGGCATAGGCATTTCTGGTAACACACCCTTGTAAGAATTCGCCTTGACGCAGTGTTACCGTGATTTTTTATGTGAAAGTGATGTGTTTGTTGTAGTTCATACTCTCATTGTGTGTATAATTTGCTAGAGCCAATTTACATGATGACTTTTCACTCTGAGTATTCACATTTTCGTATTTTTACTATGAGTTCGTAATTCGCTCCGCTTTAAAGCTGTTGAGAGAAAGCTTAATAACATCCTTTTATGAACCATACGTTAAGTTGAATGGAATTTGGAAAAATTCGCTTCAAAGCAATATAAATTAGTATTTACTAAACCCTTTATCTACATTAACGATTTACTTCAACTTAGATTAATATCACAAGCTTTAATATATTTAGCTTGGACGCTTTCAACAAAAAAAAAAAACGGCTCAAATATAATTCGCTTTAATTACACCGGGCTCGGATCTTAAACTTTTTCTTTTTGACAAAGGTTTGGATAATTGATCCAACTTTCCTGAGGGCCACGAAATTTAATTGTGTCCCCCGTTTTGTTAAATTGGCTCCAATTTTCGAGATAACGGTATTTAAAGTTTAGCTTGGAGCCACTGAGAGCACATTTACAACAAGCCTTACGTCATAAATTTTGAAATGGAAAACCCCTTACGTACATACATTCAATAAAGGCAGCAACAAAACAATTTGCAATATATCTTTATGTGTTTTTTAATTTCAAATACTTTTTTTTGCTTTTTAAAATTTACAAAAAAAAAAACATTTATAAAAAAAAATGAAAAAATAAAAAACACTGTAAAGTATATTGCAAAATGTGTTTTATTTTTAACCGACTTCACAAAAAGGAGAAGATTATCAGTTCGTGGGAATATTTATTTTTTTATTTTTTTATGTAGGTATGTTACCGCATAACTTTGGACTACTTTAACCGATTTCTGTAACTCTTTTTTTAAAGGAAAGGTGTTACCTGGGTACCGTACTGATTTGGTTTAAATCCGATCATTGGATCATGCAGAAATTAACGATAATCTTAAATTTTTATATGATAATTGAAGTCGGTTTGGTTTTTTGCTTAAATATTACTTGTTTTCTAAAAGTTTTTGTATTTCAATATTAATGATCTAAAATTGTTAATAAACGAGTTCACAGCGGTACGAAAACTGTAGCCAATCTGACAAAACGGGAGAGGCTATTGAATTTAGAAGGCTCAAATTAACTTGCTTAGATCAACTATCAGAACTTTTTCCGAATTTCTAAACTAGCACAGTGTTATTATTGTGTATAAAAAAAATACTTCAGGACTTGACTAGAAAAAATCATCTATTTTCCTTAAGAAGTTTAATAACTATAATTGCATAATAAAACTTAACAGGTTTATAGAGTTGGAACAACACCCCCAATGATTAACGTTTGCCAATAAAAAAAACAAATTTAAATTCATTACATATTTCGATATATGAAAAAATGGATTTGTAACACATTTGCAAAAATAACAGCTAATATATTTGTAGGGTTTTATATATTTTTCTGGTAGAGTTAATCCATACAAATATAAAAAATAAAGCAATCAAGAGCTAGTATTGGTTTTTCATTTAATTAGTAGGTTGAAATTGAAATACTGCACACGTAATTCTTTAACTGAGGAATGCTTATAAGTAAGGAAAGAAACAACTCCACGAAAAACTTAGCCGGTATGTGGCGCAAGGATCCAAATAAATATATCCTTTTTCAGCCACTCACCAGCCCATCCTAGTACCATGTACATACTTTATTCAATTAACTACAATTTGAAAAATATCGGTCATGAATCAAGGTTTGCTTTGAGGTACACCAAAAAGAAAACAAAGATGTCATCGATTTCTTAAATATGCTCAACATCACCTCTTTTTTTTCGACCATTACAATATGGAATGTTGACATTCGCACATATTTTCGTTTAATCCGCATAAATCGAAACTTATTTAAAACAAGTAAGAGCAGCGCTGTCTTCGGCTATGCCGACGGTTTCATACCATTCATGAACATCTGAAAATTTGACTTTAACAGATTACTGCTTTTGAAAAAATTAATATAAATATTCACAGCAAGAATGATAGAATTCTCTCAATCGTGTATTCACAGCATACATCGATAGAGGAGTTACATATATAAAAAATCGTATCTGAAAAATCAGAGGTATATAGCACCAATCTAAGTGATTTTTACTGCTGTGTGATCGGTATGTAAACCGGTGACACAATTTAATGGGCTTAATTAGCTTCCTACATAAAGGAGATACAAATATCGTAATAACTGGTATCTGAACAATCAGTGGTATAGCAGATAAAGCTTATGGGCAAATCTAAAAAACAAGGAACCTTGGTGTTATTTAGCTTTATTTTCACTGTTGGAAACTATACCAAGCTGGTTGCTTTTGGATATAATTCATTGGCGTATATTTGAAGCCTCAAACAAAAATCGGATCAATTTGCTGCATTACTTTTGAATAATAGGTGTTTAAATTTAAAAAAATATGAAAACAAGTGAATTTTTTATGTAATTTTTAAGAGGGGCAAAATTAATTATGTCATAACTTTTGAAGCACACCATATTCTGACTTCAAATTTAATGGGCATTTAGCACTTATGTGTATACTTCATATCGATGGCTGAGTGGAAGATCGACCTATCTCGGCAGCCAGTTCGAAAACGCCCTATCTCAGAAAACTTTTCAAGAAAACGATTACAAACAATTACGAATTTGATACCTTAGCAAGAGGTGTGCTTTCAGAATAAACCAACTTTTAAAGATAAAATATTCTGCGATCTTGAGCGTAATTTTTATTCCAAAAACATCTTAATTGAAGGCATATTTGGCAAATACGTCGAAACGATCTAAATATTTGTATAACTACTAGTCCTTATAACGGTGCATATACCTGTAAAATGCTTCAAAAAAATGTGTTATAGAAGTAATTTTAATTATTCTCCTTCTTGTAGTCAGAATATTTCGAGCGTGGTATTGAATCAAATTTTTTTCCACAAAGGTTCTGATAGTTGTTCTTACTTAATTGGAGCCTTTCAATGGCGTCCTTAGTTTTGCCCGATTGTCTCCACTTTTGGAGGTAGCGGTACTTGAAACTTTGCTTAAATTTGTAATATTTTATAAAAAAACTCTCTCAGCTTTGAAGATATTTTACTAAAATTTTGTACACGCTTGTATTTTAATATTTCCTTCACTATCTCATAAAATCATCGAAATCGGTTCACTCTAAAATCTAGCTCCCATACAACTGATTGTCCAGAGACGTTGTTTTGCGTTATACCTCCTCCAATTAAGCAGGTAAAAATTTGGTATAGGTTCACTTGAACATATAGCACGCATACAATTTATTAATCAGATATGAAGTTAGAGTTATAGCGCAAAAACACATATCTGAGTAATCAGTGGTATTGGAGCTATACGTTAAGTGCACCCATTTCGATAATTTTAAGGAATATTTAAGGTAATATTAAAAAACCGTTATGTGCAAAATTTTAGTAAAATAACTTCAAAACTGAGGGAGTTAGTTATAAAATGGTTAAAATATAATCAAATTTTCAAATACCGTTATCTCTAAAACCGGTTGAATTTAGAACATCCCAATTAAGTGAGTTCAACTTTCAAAATCTTTGCTCAAAATCCACAAAAAGCCGCCGAACACATATCTATGTAAAGTAAACAAACCGAACTTGTTCTAAATTCGACAAATAAGATCTAGTTCGTTCTGCATCCCTTTTTCTATAGTTCCGAACCATTTCTAAATTCGTCACTTTAGATATAGATTTCTAGTGAAAAAAACTGAAAAAAATAGTTTTTTAAAAGTACCACTTTTCGCCGATTTTGGACTGGTGGGTATCTAGTTCCTATCGGACTAGTTCCTTTTTGGCGATAAAGACCTAGTACTGAACTAGAAATTTGATTCACTAGTCCGCGGTTTCCCTGCAGGGTACGAGCAGTAAAGCGTGTTACTCATACGCCACATACACCCGAACTTGCAACTTTTTGAATCGTTATATCTCGGAAACGGTGGCTCTTAGGACAAAAAGTATTTAGACATTTGTTATAGATAATTATCTGATCTACAATGTTTGTCTAAACTAATTTTATGATAAACTTACCGTTTACCCGTAAACCCGTTTTTGCGACCTTTGACCCCGAGTAACTTTTTTTCCAGGTATCGGATCGATGAGGACTTTCTTGATTTCATTTATAATGGTGTTTTGAGCAATCCTACCAATTTTCAGCTGTGTGGGAATTTTTGTAACTTCACTCCTATTTTTGGTCTAATTTGACCAGACTAAAAATGAAAGTACTTCTATACAAAATTGCCTTTAGCGTCAGATAATAATTGTTTCTAAAACTTGTATAGATAGCATTTATTATTAGGAAATTAAACTATCCACTCAATAGAAAGGGTATTATTCTCTTAAAATTAACTCATATCGGATTTATACATATACATATATACATACATATATACAGAGTCAGAATTCTGGCGCTGCCTTGAAGACAATAAGGCTTGATTAGTTACTTTAAAAGCATCCGCTTTAACAAGGAATTTGCCTAAGTATTTTAAATACAAGCCAAAAGTATATTCATATATTGGGCATCAAGTATTAAAGATGCCTTTTAAACCACCAATTTGTTAACTAAGAAACTAACTATAGGCAGCAGAGGCAACGGTCTCAAATATTTAATTAAAAAAATATGCAAACACCTTGAAAAGGGACTTGTGAAAGCTACAGGTTTATAACACACATTTTACAGCTTCATTCATATATTCAAACACAATGTTTTCATTTGCATAAAATACTTTTCGTATATTTTTTCTCCCACAACTACTCTTATGTAAATGTTGATATGTAATAAAACTATAAACTTTATGTAAATACGCATGAAAAAAAAATACTCAGCAAAAATTGGTCGGAAATAAAACGGCCCCATCAGCAGCACACACAGTCATATTTTCACAAGACTAACAAAAACTTTAACAAATGCATGCAAATTTTAACAACATTTTAAAAGCGTTTTTTTTTTGGCGAAATGCAAAAAAAAACTAAAGTCCCAAAAATAACTTCAACCACAAAACAGCCAAACTTACCAGAAACCAGCCAACGGCAAAAGCTGCCAAACAACTGCTGCACAACAAACTTTGTAGGTTTTGTTTGTATTTTGTTTTTTTGTCTATTTATTTTTATTATACATATTTTGTGTGAAACGCGGCACATTTAAATCTGTTATAATTTAACGCAGAAATTAAATGGCACCAACCGCAAGGACATAAGCACAGCACTTTAGCCGGCTAGCTAGCGCACACACATACACAAACACTCACACAACCGCAATTGGATTGCAGCACTTGGTCTGCGCATAACAGTAATAACCGTAATGATAATTGTCTGTCGGCTATATATATATATACGTAAATGTATGCATGAATGAGCATAAAGATATGCGTGCGTCTGTACGTGTTTATAATGTGCTCTTCATTGCTGTTCATTTTGTATGAATATCAGACTGTGTGTATGTTTTCTCGCTAGTCACTTTATGCAAGTCCTTACAGGCAGTAAACATTTTATTTGCGCCATTTAGATAATCTCCGGCGTTCGGTTTGAGTAATTGTGCAAAATTCTTGGCGCTGAAAAAAAAAGAAATAATCTTCTGAAATATACGTAAATGTCGCTTAATATTGTCTATTTAAACTGTTGATAGCCTTATATTGTAATTTAGCGCAAAAAAAAGAGAAGTAAAAATGAATTATATGGGAGGTTCCATGGGAAACTGAACCTCAGTGCAAAAATTATTTTCTTTACATTTGTAAAAATCTTGAATCAACCAAAAACTAACAAATTAAAGCTTTAAATGAATTTTTATTACCTTTTTTTACGTTTTTCAGTCAAGCCCTAGGTATATTTTTTCAGTGAGCTTAAAGTAGTTAGTGTTGGAAGTACTGTCAAATAATCTGCAATTCATAATTCAAGTTAGGCTAAATTCGCATTGCTAACGGTTGTGTTCAAATAAATAAATGACGAAAATCGTCGAAAACTATACAGTGCTGCCAAGTTGTTCCGTTTTAATACACTAGTCGAGTGGACAATGAAGGTGAAATTTTCGATACGATTCGACTCTCGAAAAACGACTTGCTCTCGACACGACTCTCGCAATGAGGGTGATTATATTAAGCAGTATTGGCCTTGTTCCACCCGTGACAGCTACGAGGGAGGGGCGAGCGCGGACTCGCCCATTACCTATATACCCTTGTGGTCAGTGACATTTTGACCAGTTTTGGTTTTTTCTTTATTTAATGTTTATAGTTTTTTTTTATAAAAGTCTAGCACATTACATAACCAGAAGCACAAAAATCCACATTTCAAACTTCATACAAAAATTATAAAAATTCAACAAACTTTAACAATTACAACCAAAAATGTTGAACTTTTTGTTCAGAATTTTTACGAAAATTCAAGAAAATACAAGATACAACAATAGAAAAGGTTATTCACACGATTTGGTAAATCATTATAATCTAATGAAATATCTATAATTGCATGAGAATGACAATTCTCAACATGCCCAATATGAGAGCTGAGAATACCAGTGAGAATATGAAATAGCTCTCGTTGCTATTTAGACGGTGAGGATGAGAGTGAATTCCTATTCTCATCTGAGAATTAGTCACATCGTTTACGAGAACCTTAAGAAAGCTGCTATACTAGAGCACAAGACTGACCAAAGCCCTTCACGAATATTTTCTGATTGCAAAAAATGTTTAATGAACCTGAAATCCCTTAAGATGGATATAAAGCTTTTATATAGATAGGCATCAAACAACCAAAAAATGGGTTTATACCAGGATAACACAAACTCTAAGTGCGCAGCAAAATTGGTTTTATGAAGGGGTTTTAAGGCTCTAGTCGTAGACTGTGCTCTTATAAGGGTTTTATAAGGCTCTTAATAAAGAACTTATATTCTAAAAGAATTTTATAAGGCTCCGAATGTAGGCATATTTATAAAAGTCTCTTCTATTATACAGATTTCTGTTCCACTTCATGATTAATGCAAATCCCCTACAAGTTTAAACTTTTGGATCTCCATAAATTTTCTTCATTCGGATCGACTAATCGATACTTTTTTGTCGTGCCATTAATCAGCTTAAAGCAAATTTATACAATTCTGCGTTCTCTTTTCGAAGTAGGATTCCTCTTCAAAAATATCACGAATACTCTTAATCTATACCATTTCAGACTTTAATAAATAACGAAAGAGGAAATACTATATTCAAAGCCTGTGACATAGACTACTTTGGATTTTAGCAAACAAACTAATTTTATAAGTGTCTTGGGATTGACTTCTGGCTGTAGCACCATATCGTTTTTTATCCTTTTAATAAAAAACAACGTTTGAAAGGCGAAAAATATTAAAATTTTCATTTCTTAATTTTTTTGGAATTTTGATAACAGAAAATTATTCATTAGCCGTGTTTTTTTTACACGCATATACATCTACTCTTAATGTGTTAAAAAAAACAATCATCGACAATTTCCTTTTCAAAACAAATAATTTTGATTTTATCGACAACTATTCATAAACACACATAAAGTTTGCCGCTTACAGCTCCATACAATTTTTAAGCGCAGATACGTATGCGGGTAAAAAAAACACGCCTATTAGTAATATTGAATGTCACTTTTTAAAAATTTTTTTATGATTGTATAAATAAATTTTTTTTTTAATATGATTTTTCACATTTTTTTAATGAATATTAAGAATTTCGGAGGCGCGTGAGTTTTAGCAGGGTAAGCGGTCCCGATTTTACCGAAAAACTTGTTGCGTGCATAAAATTACATTCAGAAGAAATGCCGAAAAAAATTAATATTCGCTTGGTCATTTCATTGCATAAAATATTTCATTTGTTTTTTTTTTTGTTATATATTGGCCTAATAACAAATGATATTAAACAATTTTATTGAGCTTGGACACGTTTTTGTAAACTATTGTTTTTTTCCACAAAAATTTTGCATTAAAAATAGCCTCAAGCTCAAAAAAAAATTTGTTGAGCAAAATATTTTAGAAAAAGAAAAATGTTTCAGTGCCGATATATTTGAGGCCATGAGAACAGAAGTGACCTAACCCAATTTTCATTTTTATAATTTTTGTAGTTACCTACTTAAAATAGTCTCAAATGTGAAAAATTTTTTAAACAAAGGTCGCTTATTACTTTATTTCATGGTTCAAGATTACATAGTATGTCATCATCTTTATTTTAGAATTTATCACATTTGAAAATATTTTTTCACCTGAATGCAAGATCGACCAATGTATCCCGGCAGTCAGTTCGAAAACGGTATATCTCTGAAAACTTTTCAAGAACGCGCTACTTCAGAATTTTATTGCAAAATACCCTATGTCGTAATTTGCCCCGGTGGGCGAGCGTTCAGCCACAATCCGCATCAAAGCGAAATTTTTCCACATCTCGCGTGTCTTATTACACCCCGATTGAAGAGAAGGACGAGACTCCCAACGCTCTCTGCAATGAGCACTGCGAATACATTCACAAAGTTTAAAATACACAACACTTACGACACCCTTATGAGTACCCCATACACATACATATGTATACATTCATTCTATTAAATATCATTGCTGTCCAAATTAGTCCAAGAACTTTGTCTATATATAAGCTTGAATATTGCTAAATTTAAACTCTTATCCTTTGTGGTTTACCAAAAATATGCCCACGACAAAAATTTGTATCAAAATATATTCAAAGCACGTGATATCGTCATTAATTTTACACAAAACCTACGCTCTCTACATTTCTTTCCTATCCTCCTTTTTCGGTTAAATGAAATTTCATTTACTAAGCGGAAATAAAGTAACTTCCGTGCAGCAGTTCATTACTTCATTACGCTGCCATAAATACAATGAATTGGAATTTAATTTACGACAGCGCGATGGTAATGGGTATAGAGAACGCAGCTGTGCAAAATTAGCTGAAAAATTATGTCAAAGAGTGAAGCAAAATGGGCGTTGAACTCACTTGGAAATATGTAGCCTGCACATGCCGGCATACATATTATTTTAGCAGAGCACAAAGTGTTTCTAAGTGCTTTTAATGTGAATTTAAATGGGCAAAAAATTTGAATGGAATTTTCTGCTGACATTTTCCATTCATAAAATTAACAAAATTAGCACATTTTGGTTTACCGCTGCGTATACGTAATGTAAAAAAATGGGGGTCTGCCACGCAAACAGCATGCAAAGCCTGGAGTGCCAAAAATAACGGTTATAAATAAATTAGTTGCCTTAAAATTTTAACAAACAGAAAATTTATTTTACGCAACCGATTGCTTATTTATTTGCACAGCAAAGGTCGGGTAGAAAAGTGCTGCCATACTTGAAGTAAAAGCCTTGCCTTAAATTCTAAGGCCGCATAACAGCATAGCACCCCCTTTAACCGCTTGTCGTCAGCTTTTTAGCTCGGTACGCAACAGGAATGCAAACAGCTTGCGTGCTCTTTCGCATTTGCAAATGCCTTCGCCAGCTAAAAGCACTCGGGCATTTTATTAACATTTAATTAATTTTAATTGTAGTCTATCCTAAGGCGCAATTTGTGCAGCGGCCTCGGCGAACTTCAGTCACTTTGCATACTGCTGGTAATCGAATGCGATAATCAGATATTCAAGCAAAGATTTAATTAATCATAGAACAATGAACAATCCTGAATAAATATTCATATATATATATGTAAGTATATAAAGCTCCATATGCCTGCAGGGGGTGTTTTTGGCGTAGTTGTTATTATGAAATTTTTATAATTAAATACATACATTAAGGCGGGTCAAATTGTATGGGAGACTTTTTCGACTATGCGCGCATAGCATAATAGGATCCTACGTGTAATTCTAAGCAAAGTTTCCGAAGAAACCGTGGGTCTAAAATCAATTTGGAGTTTGCCAAATTGTAAAAATAGGTTTCTTAGCATTTTGCTGTAGTTTCTTAAAGAAGTGCGTAAATTTTGTCCAAAATATGATATTAGGGGTACATTGGTATGAGGAATCCATTTCTGCACTTATCTTTTTCCTAAAACTTCCATCAGAGGGCGCAACAGTGAAAATTTAAACATTTTCTTCGAAACCTATTTTCGCAATTTGGCAAACTCCAAATTTATTTTAGACCCACGATTTCTTCGGCAAATTTGCTTAGAATTACACGTAGAATGCTATACGCGCAAAGTAAAAAAAAAAATTTACCACCCTACGATACATAATTATGATTATGTGTATCAGTGAGTACACTTAATTCCACATAAGGAGTGTGAATGCATTGATGATTGCTACACAAATATACACAATGATGTACCACCAAAAAAGAAAAAGTAGGTGCGCCTGGGCCACACTGGAGAAGTGAAACTTACGTTACATATCTATTTTGTCTGATAACCAATATACATACATATATATGTACATCTGCTTTTGCTTAAGGTTATATTTTTTGTCTTTTTTCTATCTAGATCCCCCTCTACCCGAGTTCGTTCTAATTACATTTACATTCTTCCTTTATCTTCATTTTTATCTTTATACTCCATCGATAACAAAATCGATAGTAACATCCAACAAAATATCGTTAACAAAACCGATAAAAATATCGATAACAAAACCGATACTCAATTCGATAAAAGTTTCGATAGCAAAGTCGATAATAATAATATTGGTAGCAAAATCGATTAGAAAATCGATAACAAAATCGATATCAAACCCGATAAATAATCGACAACAAAATCGATCACAAAACTCGCTTAGAAAGGCGATAAAAATGTCGATAACAAAATCGATAAATTATCGATAACAATATCGATAAAAAAAATCTATATAAATATCAATAACAAATTCGACAAAATTAGTCTATACACATCACTATCATCTGGGTTCCTGGCCATAAGAACATACACGGAAATTAGAGGGCTGATGAGTTGGCTAAGGCCGGAGACAATAAATTATCCGCTCGGACTTATCAAAAGGGAACTGCATCCACAATTCGCAGGTATGGCTGATACACGTTGGATCACCCTTCAAACCTGCAAAACTGCGAGGAACATATGGCCGTATTATGACAAACCAATGACAGGAGAACTTTCAAAGAGGTCACGGAAAGATATAGTCAACCTAACGGCCACGATAACGGAACATTGGCCAAAAATCTTAGGGAGATCTACATATGTACCATTATTTACCTTAATGGATGCATCGAAAAAAACAAATTTTTTGACGAAACCGACGAAACATGAAAGAAGATAAAAGCAATGATCCCAAGGAAAGCGTATCAAAATGGTGCTATCAGCACTAATAGGGTCCTGGGCATGTGCTCAGGCGAGGCTTCTACCAACTTTACAATGTTATATGTACGTTTTTCAAATTTTCCCATCGAAAAGAAAATAGCGTACACATACGCACAATCAGGCACAGTTTTCTAAAACACACACACCCAAGATTACTTTTCCGATTAAGTCCGTCTCCTTTCTCATTGTATACTCATTTCCATTTCATTGAAATTTTATATTACTAACATCTCTTGGGTGTCAGTTTTTTAAAACACAATTTTTTTTTTCATTCGCATTTGCTTACTCTACTTCCAGCTAATTACGCCGATATCTTAGCGATTCCATCTACTTTCCGCGAACGAATTCCCTTCAACCATTCATTTGCATCCACATGGCTGCATAAATATTTTCATCTTGTCTTGCCTTTACGCCGCGATATTAAATTTCAAATTCCACATTTTGCTCGCAATTTGTTTTCCCCCTCCAAACAATGCCCATACTTGTTGTCGTAGCACGTGTCATAGGAATTCCACAGCTAATCGTGCAGCAAATTTGATTTTTCTTCCACGCTGCCAGCTTGGCACAACGGCATGCGCTATTTCGCGTTCCGCACAAATGTGCATTTGGCACGCAAATTGCATGCAATATCAGCAGCGTCTGTGGCACACAAGCAATCTCAAATAAAATGCTCATTCGCGCGTGGATGGGTGTTTATGTTTGCAAGCGCGCATTTTGCGCTAAAATTTGTTTTGTTTTTTGTCGGTTTTTCTTCGCTTTTGATTTTACAAGTTTGTTTAGTCCTGCTCCTATTTCTATTTTGATGAATAGCTGAGTATCTTTTGATGGCAAAGGCAAGAACAAAAAAATAAAAATTTAGTTTAATAAAATAAAATGCAGCATGAATACATTCATACCTATTTACATTAGGGTGCATTACCAAAAAAAAAGTTGCAGTTTTTCCATCGGCATTATAAAATTTATTAAAATTTAAGACGTCCGAACGCGTTCGCCAAAACATCAAAATCTACGTGGGCGAGACGGATTTGAAAATACCTCCATTAATCTCATTATTTTGATTGCGTTGATACAATTTTTTTAAATTTGTATGGAAGGCTATCTTATTACATTAAACGAGCAATTCTTGTATATATACATATATGTATATCTCCAGCGTTCTCGGAAACGGCTCTAACGATTTTGATGGAATTTTATACACAGATAATGTTTTGGATTTTAAGGTTATCTGATTAGGCAATATCTCCGAGAAGACTCGTATAAGGTTGCCACCTATTCCAAATTAGTTACAAATAATTAAAACATCATAATATGGGTATCAAATGGAAGGTATTTTAAAGATACCTAATTCAAAAATAATTTTAATAGGGTTGCCACCTTTTTTGAATCGTATGTTTATTTAATTTTTTGTTTACAAGAAAAGGTGAAACATTACTACCCATAGGTACCAAGAGAAGGTTCTTAAACAATGCTTTCCCTATATACAAAATGTTATTCCTTAGGATAATAGTGTAAAGTTGCTACTTATATTCGATTCTACCCTATTTATCTAAAACATCGCAATATGCATATCAAATGAAAGGTATTGTTGAGAACTTTGGTCAGAAAATACTTTCCATTAGGGTTGCCACGCTTCCATGTAATACAAGTTTTTATTTTGTTAATTTCAATCAGCATTTTTTTTTTATATATACATAGTATATATATACGCTCAAGATATGTACCATTCATTCCAACGTGTTTCGGAATAGGGTTGCCACCTAAATTTTGGAGTAAGAAATTTACTTAATAGATATCGAAATCCAATTTTTGTTTTCTATTTCCAAAATATTTTTTTAAAGCTATCCAAATCTTGAAAACTTCAATCCTGGTACTTAAGCTTAAACTTTCCTATCATCTGACACGATTTAAAAAAAAAACAATATTTTTAAAAACTAATTTTATTCATAAAAAAACTCGATTTTTTTTTTGGGTATTTTCAAATATGTCCATCTCACGTAAACCTTAATATTTTTCCTAAATGCTTGAGTGAAAGTCTTAAAATATAATAACTTTATATTTCCGATGGAAAAACAGTACCGATTTTTTTTTTTTATGGAGAGTGATACACCCTAATGTGCATATGTACACAAAAACACAGTTAAGGAAAAATACGTTTTTCTCGGTACAGTAAAACTAAGACAGGAATTATAGTATATGAAAGTTTAAAATATGATTCGGAGTTTCGTATGCACATTTATTTGCATAAAAAACTCTACAAAGGAGATTCTAAGTGAGTTTTATGAAGATTTCAAAAGCAACGATTGCAGATGACTTAGACCGATTTCTGTTTCTTCTTTAATAAAAGTTTGCAAAACATTTGAATAATAAAATATGCATTAGCTTAGCAGCCACGCTGCTATGACTAAGTACGTACATACAGTGGCGGTCAAAATTGTATGAATGGTGTTTTTTTTTTATAAATATTTACAATGTTTTCCAAGCTAAATTTTTTTGCCATTCCTTCGTGGAAACATAGTTCATGCTTTAACTAAAAACATACAAATAAAACCATCAAACTTTATACAGAATTTAGAAAAATGCAAAAAATCTTCATCGACATTTTTAGCTTTTTTGTCCGAATTTTTTTGTAAAATTTTTGGGTATGCAGTTACAAGGCATATGAAATTTAAGTAAACGTAAGTTTTGTGTGCCAGAATTTTAATATTTTTTTTACGGAGTTTTGCAGTTTTTTCCATATACACACGAATTTCTGGCGGAAGAAAATGCGCAAGACCGTTTGCGAAAAGAATAAAAAACAAAATCAACGCTAGTTTTTCTAAATTACACTTCTTATGAGAAAAAAAAATCGCAAAAGCTGTCACCAGAAAAAAAAAATTATAAAAATTCACGAAATTTTTTAGCCACTTAAAACTTAGACTTGTTTTATTAAAATGTCATTAGCCTTGTAACTGCATATCTACCCAAAAATTTTATAAAAATTCTGATTTAGCAGCTGAAAATTTTAAAGCAAAGTTTTGAAATTTTTCTGAATTCTGAGGTTTAAAAATTTAATTGAAATGGTTTGGTTAAAATTTTCTAGACAATTAGTTCTGTAATAGGCCAAAGATACTCTTCAAATCTTCACAAGTTACAGAGTGGCGTTGTTTGAGATTTTATTATTGAGCTGAGCTAATTTTTTATGAAAATTCTTAGACAACCTCTGTGATCGATCAAACATACTTATGTTTAAGTTTGTTTAAAAAATACTAAACGACGGGTTGAAAAATTTCTATTCGCTAATATGGAAAAAACCAAAAATTACACTGCTTGAAAAAATCATGTTACTTTTTTCTTAGTGAAGCATTTAAGCAGATTAATATTTTAACTAGTTTCCAGGCTTAAGCCGATTTTGGCTTCGACCGCAGTTATATCTATCAAACTATTTGTGACTAGCTATAATACTTGTAATATGATATAAATATTTATAAAACCAATGTAACAACAGCAACAAGGAAAGAAGTATTTTCTTACCATTCTCAAGTTTATAACTTCAGTTGCAACTTTGTTGAGTGTCTACAAATAAAGTAAAATGTTAACGAAATTCTGTCACAGTTGTTGACAGTCGACGTACAACATGCAACAAGCAACATGCGAGTGCATCAAGTTGACGATTTTATATAGAAAAATAAAATGTCTGACTCTCTTTTTCTGCAATATTCTATACAACAAGCGAGATTTGTGACAGAATCCTTACAAGCACACTTACAGTGGTGCACACATGCATATCTATCTACAAGCATGTTTGTGTGTGTGAGTAGATATTTATAAATATGCGCTTAACACTAATCTGTTGCATGTTCAACAACAAAGAGTCGCATGCTTAGTTTAAAAGTTGCAGGTACATCCATGTACGTACTTAGACAATAGAGCAGCGAATAATGCCTGCTAGTTATGTAAGTAACTACATACATAAATACATACTTAAGTGCATTTGCGTCTGTGTGTTACCCTCTCTCCCTTTCTCTTATTTTGTGCTTGAAATTTTAATCTTACAAAATAAATATTTACGCCATAGCTTAAGGTTGCCTACACGGCATTTCCAGCATGTCATACGCGACAGCTCAAGCTTTCAGTCGTGCTACGCTAAAACAATGAAAAAAAAACAACCAGAATGAAATGAATTTGCACTGAAATGAACGTGTATGCCATGTATGCATTTGTACCTGTGCACTTAAAATTCCATGCCATGTTGCATTTCGCGGGCTGCACTGCGCTGTTGGCGCTCCGTTACTTATGGTCATGTACTAGACTGCATTCATATGCGGCGCCAGCAATTTAATGCAATCTGTGTACCTCGGGCAATGTAATGCCAGTTGCGCGTGAATGCGTTCCATTCCCTTCACCTTGTTATTGTTGATTTTGTAACGGCAATGCGTCTTTTGTATTTTGCTGAACTCGCTCGCTACTGGAATTTCGAATGAGTAACGAAGCAGCCTACTGGTTACATACTTATGTATGTATATGTATATTTATGTAGGTCTCTTCACCTTTATTGTATTTGTAAATATTTTTACAGACGGCACGAAATTATGAAAATAATAAGGGCTACAACAATGGAGAGCAGTGAAAACGTAACAGAATTTTGCGGAAAATTTTACAATTGCTGTTGCTATGCTGCCACTGCTGCCTGCTAGTGCAGCACAATGATGTGGAAGGAAGTTAAAGGAGAAAAGCACAATAAAAAATAGTGCAAGTACAGTGGGTTCTTGGCCGTGAGAATTTAAGAAAGTAAAAACAATATTTTTAATAATTTTAAAGATATGATATCGATATGACAATTGATAATGTTTTCGATGTTATGATCGATACATTTATCATATTTTTATTTTGTCGATATAATTTTCGATAAATTTGGTAATAATATTATCGACAATGTTATCGATAACCTTATCGATATGCTTACCGATAATGTTATCGAATGATTATCTATGAAGTTCTCGAAATGATTATCGATTGCGCTATCGATATATAATTATTTTGTCAATGTTATCTATATAATTATCGAAATTATTCACTTCTTCTTCTTATTTGGCGCTGTAACCGCCAAAGCGATTTGTGCCGAGCTCCACAAAGCACGCCAGTCGTTTCTTTTCTGTGCCAACTGACACCACACTTCTCTGCCACCCCCAGCAGGTATCGAGTTGATTTACCATATTTTCATACCATACCATATACCATATTTTCTTATTTAAATTTACTGACTGCTGGCAACGCCAATCAATTAAAACAATTATTTGTTTTTTATTTTATTTAACAACTTCATTTTTAAAAATAAGAAATATAATAAAGAATTTGACATATTTATACAAAAGCAAACTTTAATTTAGAAATATAAACTTTTTCTTTGTGTGTGTGTGTAGGCGCCATAATTTTAAGGGTTTTGAATGGCGCTTTGTTCTTCTTAACAGTCAAAGACAATATTCACAATCGACTTCACAATCGGTTTTGCTTACTTTCCAGATCAGCGAAAAAAATTGAGCAGTCATTTTGAAGTTTTTGTACGCCCTAAAATTTAATTCTCATCTCCAAGATATTCGAAATAATTATCACATACTGCTGGCGAATGTAAAACCCGGATTTTCGGTTTTCGGTTTGAACGGAAAAAAAACGGTTAAACCTAAATTATAAGAAAGATTGAAAAAGATGTTTAACCAAAAAAGATGATTAAAAAGAAAAGTAAGTGCGCCTGGGCCGCACTGGAGAAGTAAAACTTGAGGCCGGTTTTCACTATGTCAGATTTTGGCGCCAAAATTTATGGACATCTTTTGACACAAGTTTAATTCTTTCACCCTGTTCGTTCTATTTACATTTCTTTTACTCCGTTTTCCTTTATCTTTATAATCTATCGATAACAAAATCGATTGTAACATCCATTAAGATATCGATAACAAAACCGATAAAAATATCGATAACAAAACCGATAAAATATCGATTAAAATATCGATAACAAAATCGATTAAAATATCGATAGAAAATAGATAAAAATGTCGATAAATATATCGATAACAGATTCGATAAAAAATACCGATAACCAAATCGACAACCAAATCGATAAAAATATCTATTACAATATCGATAACAAAATCGATACAAAATTCGATTACAAAATCGATAACAATATCGAAAAAATATCTAAGAAAAGACGATAACAAAATCGATCAAAATATCGGTACAAAATATCGATCAAAAATATCGATAACAAATTCTATAAAAATTTCGATAAGAAAATCGGAAAAAATATTTAAAAAAAGAAACGATAAAAATATCGATAAGTTCCGGAAATATCGATATCAAAATCGATAACAATATTGATCAAAAAAACTATCGATAACAAAGTCAATAAAAATTTCGATAATAATATCGATAAAACTATCGCTAACAAAACCTATAAAATATCGATTATTATATCGATAAGTTCCGAGAATCCCGAAAATCTCTAAAATCCCGAAATAGTCCACAGATTGAGTCTGTGTCTCTGTCTATATCCTTTTCTCTATAATTACCTTTATTTTAATCTTTCCTCCTCTATCTTCATCTTTACTTTTATCGGTAACCTTATTCTCATCTTTTTCTTTATATCTTTATATCTATTCTTTTATCTTTGTTTTTACTTTATGGTTATCATTTTCTTCATCTACATACATATTCCCCCTCACCTTTGCCCTTATATAATTAGAGTGTTTAAATTTACTTTGATCTGCATGTTTGCCTTTATCTCTACGATGCGTTTGTTTTGGTTTTATTTTTACCTTTGCCTTTATCCTTTTCTTTATCTTTGTACGCACTCACCTTTACTTTCGTTCTTGTATTGGTCTTTTTCTAAGTGTTATTCTTTAACCTTTTATTTGCAAGTTTTTGTTAAATTAATACCATATACATACACTCAAGAAGCACTTGTTTCAGCACCAAAAATTTCCGTTGCACAATTTCTGTTGAATTTGCCAATTTACTCCCAACCAACCAGCCGCCGCTAAAGAAGTTTCACTTCAAAAGATGATTAATCAAATTAAAAAAAAAAAACGTTATTTAGAAACATCGATCTTTTTTGAACATCCCTAGAGAGAACCGTTTGAAATAATACAGGTTTTACTCTCTCCTTTAAAATTGTGGTAACCTCACATACGAGGTTTGGCATTCTCTCAATACTGGATTTTGTACTTTAAACGACGAAATGCTTTTAGCATTTTAACCATCCGCTGAAGAGTTCACATTGCATGTATTCCACTGTACCACCATTGATTTTGTAGCCGCATTTTCTATTTACTGCAAGCAATCTCAAGTGGATACCGTTTAAGCAAACTTGCGATTGTAGCTCGAGAGCAGATTTCATATCACATAGAAATTCAGACATGTCGGGTGCAGTTCGCAAGCAAAAGTATGTACATACATATATGCATACTTCAAACACACATGTGCGCCAATGCTTATGTATATATGTACATACATACACACACATACGTGAAATCAGCTATGTTTATATGTCTAGTTGTGTTTATCTTCGAATACAAAACGCAGCTTGATGCTGAATGAAACCATTGAGACTTTTCTGTTTGCAAAGCACGATTGCAAGTTGCACACACACGCGCTCACTCTCAAGCAAACAATTCCAGCAACAGCCTTTCGAGTATCCAAGTTGCTTGGTGCTGCTGCAGCGGCATTGTATTAGTTTTTACTCGTACAAGTGTATCTCGCTCGCGTAAAATTGCGAAAGTTAACTTTGACTTTTGCGCTTGCAGTGAATGCATAGCAAACTTGTGGCTGCGTAGTATATATATATATATATATATATATGTATGTATGTAAGAGTGAGTGGAGTGCATATTTGCAGTGTAGAATGGTGCGCAGGGTGGCGGTAGAAAGTATTTGAAATGTACACTCCAAATGGCATGAAAGCGAAAGAGCAAACGAAAATTACTTCAGGCTAAAAACTGGCACAGATTAGTCGCGCACGCACACCCAAATACTTATGTATGTATGTATGTACATAGAAGCGCGTCAAAGCAAACGCATATATTTGTATGCATTTAAATACACACCGCTCACTGCTTGCGCAGGTGTTCGTATGGAAGCCATTGCTTGGCCCCACTTTCCACTTTCAGGGCCTCTTCTACCAGCGGTCTAATATTTGCTATAGAAATGTGGTGAAGTGGAAGCGCAGTTTAGTAATTTCACTACTGCGTTTTTTCCGCTACAAAATTAAGCAACAACTATTTTGAAACAGTGAAGAGGTAGCGCACATTGCTGCTAAATGCTTGTAAAGTGCACATAAAAGCTTAGCTACATAAATTTACAGACACTTGCAGGCATGCACAGCGATAGTTTGTTGTTGTCTTACGCGTAGCTCGCACTTCGCTGCTACTGATAATAGCACTCATACGCCCTGTACGCCAGTGAATAGGGGGACTCATACACCAAACGGTGATTAAATATATGAGATACTTATGTATATGTATTTGTAATGTGTATGTATCTATGTGGAAATGCATGAAAGGCATTAAAACAATTTAATTGTTAGATAATTGTGCAGGTGTAGCTGCAGTGACATGGAAGTAGTGCGTTATGAAGTAATAATGTTCTTTTGTTTCCTCGTTGTAATCACATACAAATGGATTTCATGCGAGAATGGCATCGCAACGAGGGCTTAAGAATTTGGGATGATAATGGGTTGAGATTAAGAAAATATACCTAGGCATTGTCTGTTGAAGTATGTAAATCAAAAATGCCGGATGATATTTTTTTAATGACTTTCCACACTATTGTTTGACGAAACAATACATACATATTTACGTGTATGTATTTATTTTCGAAATTACAACCTAAACCGATAGACAGAGGGGAACGAGATTTTGGCAGAATATTGTCATGGCACTTTATTCTAGGATAAGGTTTATAAGTAAAAGGGGCCTAGTCCTTCTCATAGGTGTAAAATAATTAATTACCTATAACTCTAGAACAGTGATGGGCATGCTTTTGTACTTTTTTATTTAAGGTACTAGTTTTGGTACTAAATACTCAAATACTTAGTATTTGGTAATATTCAACAAAAAAATACTTAGGTATTTAGGAGTGTTAGATACTAAAGTAAAAAAATAACTTGGGCATTTAGGAGCTGCTGGATACTAAAGTACAAAAATTAAAGTATTTAGGAGGCGCTAAGTACTCCGGTACTGTGGACATGAAAAATACTTGCACTACTAAGATACAACAGCTTACAAACTAAATACATTATGATTTAGGAAATATTAAAAAAAACAAGTAACACCAATTAACTTACACTCACCTCAACTTAACTTACCACAACTCACTTCACCTCACCTCAACTCACCACACTTCACTTAAACTCCCAACAGCTACCACACCTAAATTCACCACACCTTAACTCATCGCGCCTTAGCTCACCACAACTGAGCTCATTACACCCGTTCTCACCACATTTCACCCAAACTCACCATAATTTGGCAACTCTTTCGGGATTTTGGAGATTTTCGGGACTCTCGGTACTAAATCCGCATTTTCAAGACTATATCAGGATCCTCGGTACTATTTGGGGATTCTCAAGACTATTCCAGGATTTATGAGACCACTTCAGGATTCCCAGGAGTATTTTGTGATTTTCGGAACTATTTCTGAATTTCCGTTATATTTATCGATCTATATATCTTTATAATTATCGATAAATTTATCGATTTTGCAATAGTTATATTTACTGATATTGTTCTCGATATATTTATCGATATTTTCATCGATATATATTTCATTTCATCTCATTTATTAATCAATAAAATTCAAAATAATAATCAATTAAGTTATCGATATTATTGTTGATATATTTATTAATATATTTAGCGATATATTTATATAGGCCCTAAAATCTCGAAGCACTCTCGAAAATTTTGAAATAGTGCCGAGAATTCCAAAAATTCTAGGAACTTAGAAATAGTCTCGAAAATCTCGAAACAGTCCCGAAAATCCCGAAATAGTCCCTAATAGCCCGGAAGTCCTGAAATAGTTCCGAAAATCGCGAAGTAGGCCCGAAAACACCGAAGTAGTCTCACAAATCCCGAAATAGTCCCCTAAGTCCTATAAATCCCGCAGCACAGTGGTCGACTAGAACAAATAATTTTATTAGTGTTTTAGATAACAGGGTCAAAACTAAAAATAAATCTTCTAGGACCGGGGTCGAAAACACCTTGTTCACCCACAAAGTGTTAATTTATGTTGAAAAATAATACTTTTATGATTTTGGTTATACATTTGAAAATACTACAGCTATAGGGCCGAACGAATATTTTTTAGGAAGAGAATTTAAAGAATATTTTCCTCCATATTCTAAAATATCTTATGGCTAAAAGAAAGTAATTTTTTTATTGATTTCAAATTAAAAACAGAGTAAGACTTTTCAGGACTTTTTTTTCATGGACATTTTTTTCATGGTCACTTTTTCAAAAATAAAAACTAAAGTTTAGTTTTAAAAGTAACGTTTTTAATTCATAAAATATCTAGTATGTAGATACATACATACATATGTACATAAATATTTATATACATACATATGTACAAATTTTTAAAAATTTATAAAGCTGTAAATTTTTTTAATTTAAAATAAAAGTTTTATGGAGAACTCTAAATGCACTATAAAAAAGAACCCTAAAATGGAGAAAATCTAAATGCAACTCTATAATATCCTCTCTCAATTTTCAAACAAATTAGTACCCATCGTCTTCCTCATTTTCTGAATCTTAATTACATTCGTCGTTCTCTTCATTTAAAAAATGTTTACTTTTAATAATTCGTGGTAGAGGGAGTATCTTCAGCACTTCCTTAGGAAATACTGAACGGTTCGTCGTATTACTAAGAATGTGTAGGAAAACTTTGAACTCGGTTAATAACCATATTACAGTATTTTTCAAAGAAAGGGAAACTACTATATTTCAATTATGTATTTCGGAAACTGATATGTATGTATATGTATGTATATCTCTCGCAGCTATTTTGTAATTTTTGAAATTTTACGATTTCTTTAATTTTAATAATTTAACATACTTCAAAATATTAAAACTAAACCGTGGAAATGTGTATCAAGTATAATAAAACTAGTGTGCCGCCAAATAAAAAAAAAAATTACATTGAGTAAAATGTGAGAGTGTTTTGAGAAACGAAAATTCAATTTTTTACAATTATGTAATATGTATGTGCATAATACTGTTGGAAAATCTTCCACGCGAACATTTTGTTTAGGCCAGCGTCTTAAATACGCCATTTAAGAGCCACCCTAATA
>NW_023458560.1:31206726-31235404 GCF_013731165.1 Rhagoletis pomonella
GTCCGTCCGTCCGTCCGTCCGTCCGTCCGTCCGTCCGTCCGTCCGTCTGTGCACACGATAACTCGAGTAAAAATTGAGATATCTTAACGAAACTTGGTACGTGAACTTCTTTTGGGCGTGGGACGGATGGTATTGAAAATGGGCGAAATCGGATAATAACCACGCCTACCTCCCATATAACGGTAATTTTAAGAAATACTAAAACTGCGATATTTTAGTAACTACTGAAGATAATTCACTCAAAATTAATACTTACAATGAGTTTCAGACGGAAAACATGAATATTATAAATTTTTGGAAAATGGGCGTAGCCACGCCCACTTATGGTTACATGTATATATCTTGGTAACCGCTGCACCAATTTCTTCCAAACTTGGCACAGTTATTGGCCTTCGCACAGCATACCAAATGGCCGAAAATTTAAAAAATCGGACAATAACCACGCCTACCTCCCATATAACGGTAATTTTCAGAAAAACGAAAACTGCGATATTTTAGTAACTACTGAAGATAGTTCACTCAAAATTGATATTTGCAATGAGTTTTAGACGAAAAATAAGAATATTACAAAATTTTGGCAAATGGGCGTAGCCACGCCCACTTATGGTTACATGCGTATATCTTGGTAACCGCTACACCAATTTCTTCCAAACTTGGCACAGTTGTTGGTCCTGGTACAGCATACCAATTGGCCGAAAATTTCTAAAATCGGACAATAACCACGCCCACATCCCATATAACGGTAATTTCGAGAAATACAAAATCTTCGATAAATCTGTAAATATTGAAGCTAATTTATTCAAAATTGATGATTGCAACAATTCTTTACCAAGAAATACGTTTATGACAAAATTTTGGAAAATGGGCGTAGCACCGCCCACTTGTGATCACATATATGTATCTCGCTAACCGTTCTAGCAATTTGTACCAAGCTCGGTATGGTTATTGTGCTTGCCACATAAAAGCAAACCGTTGAAAATTGTTGAAATCGGACTAAAATTTAGGCCGCTTTTCATATAACGGTAAATTTCAGATATGCTTGAAATTTCAATATTTCGAAATTTAAGGACGCTAATTTACTTAAAATGTATACACCCCGGCTTATCATGTAGCGGTAGCTTTCGGAAAGGTGGAAAACATATATTTAATACTTGCGCCGGGTATTTAATGTTCGGCTCCGCCCGAACTTAGACTTTCTTACTTGTTATTATACATATTTGGTGTGAAACGCGGCACATTTAAATCTATTATAATTTAACGCAGAAATTAAATGGCACCAACCGCAAGGACATAAGCACAGCACTTTTGCCGGCTAGCTAGCGCACACGCATACACAAACACTCACACAACCGCAATTGGATTGCAGCACTTGGTCTGCGCTTAACAGTAATAACCGTAATGATAATTGTCTGTCGGCTGTATATATAAATGTATGTATGAATGAGCATAAAGATATGCGTGCGGCTGTACGTGTTTATAATGTGCTCTTCATTGCTGTTCATTTTGTATGAATATGAGACTGTGTGTATGTTTTCTCGCTAGTCACTTTATGCAAGTCCTTACAGGCAGTAAACATTTTATTTGCGCCATTTAGATAATCTCCGGCATTCGGTTTGAGTAATTGTGCAAAATTCTTGGCGCTGAAAAAAAAAAGAAATCTTCTGAAATATACGTAAATGTCGCTTAATGTTGTCTATTTAAACTGTTGATAGCTTTATATTGTAATTTAGCGCAAAAAAAGAGAAGTAAAAATTAATTACATTATATATTAGTACCAGGTTGACCGAGCTTTACCCAGAGTGCATATTATATATTTAAAGTTTTCAAGATATGGATAGCTTTAAAAAAAATATTTTGGAAATAAACCAAAAAATAGGATTTCGATATCTATTAAGTAAATTCCTTACTCTAAAATTTAGGTGGCAACCCTATTCCGAAATACGCTGGAATGAATGGTACATATATTGAGCGTGTATGTACTGTGTATACATAAAAAAATGCTGATTGAAATTAACAAAAAAATTTGTATTACATAGAAACGTGGCAACGCTGCTGGAAAATATTTTCTGTCCAAAGTTCTCAACAATACGATTTATTTAATATCCATATTGCGATGTTTTAGATAAATTGTGCAGAATCGAAAATAAGTGGCAACCTTACACTATTATCCAAAAAGATAACATTTTGTATATAGGGAAAGCATTGTTTCAGAACCTTCTCTTGATAGCCATGAGTAGTAATATTTAACCTTTTTTTCTAAACAAAAAATTAAATAAATATGCGATTCAATATAGGTGGCAACCCTATTAAAAATATTTTAGAATTAGGGACCTTTGAAATACCTTCGATTTGATATGCATATTATGGTGTTTTAATTAATTTGTAACTAATTTCGAATAGGTGGCAACCTTATACGAGTCTTCTCGGAGATAATGCCTATTCAGATAACCTTAAAATCCATAACATTATTTGTGTACCAAATTTCATCAAAATCGTTAGAGCCGTTTCCGAGAACCCTATGAGCCATTCTTTTTTAAGTCGGACGGATTTCTTAAAAAAAATTATGTCATGTCTCCGATTCGCTTCAATTTTTTTTTGTGGATTCTATACATGAAATAAGCTAATACGTGTTCGAAGAATTTTTTTCTTATTTTTGTTCTTCGGAGATATGAAGAGATATGATTCTGACTAATCATGTACTTCTTCAAATCGTTATATCTCGGGTTCTGCTGATCGTAGAGACTTCATCTTAACGCCATTTTAAAGCTAAGAAACGGGTTATTGTCATATAGACTACTTTGGATTTTAGCAAACAAACTAATTTTATAATGTCTTTTTGGTTGTTTATGTTTTATAAGTGTCTTGGGATAGACTTCTGGCTGTAGCACCATATCGTTTTTTATCCTTTTAATAAAAAGTCAAAGTTTGAAAGGCGAAAAATATTAAAATATTCATTTCTTATTTTTTTTGGAATTTTGATAACAGGATATTATTCATTGTTGTGTTAGTTATATTGATTGTCACATTTTTTAAAATTTTTTATGATTGTATAAATAAATTATTTTTTGTTTGAATAAGATTTTTCACATTTTTTTAATGAATATTAAGAATTTCGGAGGCGCGTGAGTTTTAGCGGGGATAGCGGTCCCGATTTTACCGAAAAACTTATTGCGTGCATAAAATTACATTGAAGAGAAATGCCGAAAAAAATTAATATTCGCTTGGTCATTTCATTCCATAAAATATTTCATTTGTTTTTTTTTGCTATATATTGGCCTAATAACAAATCACATTAAACAATTTTATTGAGCTTAAGGACGTTTTTGTAAACTATTGTTTTTTCCACAAAAATTTTGCATTAAAAATAGCCTCAAGCTCAAAAAAAAATTTGTTGAGCAAAATATTTCAGAAAAAGAAGAATGTTTCAGTGCCGATATATTTGAGGCCATGAGAACAGAAGTGACCTAACCCAATTTTCATTTTTATAATTTTTGTAGTTACCTACTTAAAATAGTCTCACATGTGAAAAATTTTTTAAACAAAGTTCGCTTATTACTTTATTTCAAGGTTCAAGATAACATAGTATGTCATCAAATTAAAGAATAGGCGACCTTTATTTTATAATTTATCACATTTGAAAATATTTTTCGTCACCTGAATGCAAGATCGACCAATGTATCTCGGCAGTCAGTTCGAAAACGGTATATCTCTGAAAACTTTTCAAGAACGCCCTACTTCAGAATTTGATTGCAAAACACCCTATATCGAAATTTGCCCCGGTGGGCGAGCGTTCTGCCACAATCCGCATCAAAGCGAAATTTTTCCACATCTCGCGTGTCTTATTACACCCCGATGAAAGAGAAGGAGGAGGCTCCCAACGCTCTCTGCAATGAGCACTGCGAATACATTCACAAAGTTTAAAATACACAACACTTAGGACACCCTTTTGCGTACCCCATATACATGTATGCATTCATTCTATTAAATATAATTTTATTGCTGTCCAAATTAGTCCAAGAACTTTGTCTATATATCAGCTTGAATATTGCTAAATTTAAACTCTTATCCTTTGTGGTTTCCCAAAAATATGCCCACGACAAAAATTTGTATCAAAATATATTCAAAGCACGTGATATCGTCATTAATTTTACACAAAACCTACGCTCTCTACATTTCTTTCCTATCCTCCTTTTTTCGGTTAAATGAAATTTCGTTTACTAAGCGGAAATAAAGTAACTTCCGTGCAGCAGTTTATTACTTCATTACGCTGCCATAAATACAATGAATTGGAATTTAATTTACAACAGCGCGATGGTAATGGGTACAGAGAACGCAGCTGTGCAAAATTAGCTGAAAAATTATGTCAAAGAGTGAAGCAAAATGGGCGTTGAACTCACTTGGAAATATGTAGCCTGCACATGCCGGCATACATATTATTGTAGCAGAGCACAAAGTGTTTCTAAATGCTTTTAATGTGAATTTAAATGGGCAAAAAATTTGAATGGAATTTTCTGCTGATATTTTCCATTCATAAAATTAACAAAATTAGCACATTTCGGTTTACCGCGCAAACAGCATGCAAAGCCTGGAGTGCCAAAAATAACGGTTATAAATAAATTAGTTGCCTTAAAATTTTAACAAACAGAAAATTTATTTTACGCAACCGATTGCTTATTTATTTGCACAGCAAAGGTCGGGTAGAAAAGTGCTGCCATACTTGAAGTAAAAGCCTTGCCTTAAATTCTAAGGGCGCATAACAGCATAGCACCCCCTTTAACCGCCTGTCGTCAGCTTTGCAGCTCGCTAAGCAACAGGAATGCAAACAGCTTGCGTGCTCTTTCGCATTTGCAAATGCCTTCGCCAGCTAAAAGCACTCGGGCATTTTATTAACATTTAATTAATTTTAATTGTAGTCCATCCTAAGGCGCAATTTGTGCAGCGGCCTCGGCGAACTTCAGTCACTTAGCATACTGCTGGAAATCGAATGCGATAGATTTAATTAATCATAGAACAATGAGCAATCCTGAATAAATATTCATACATATATATATGTAAGTATATAAAGCTCCATATGCCTGCAGGGTGTGTTTTTGGCGTAGTTGTTATTATGAAATTTTTATAATTAAATACATACATTAAGGCGGGTAAATTTGTATACGAGACTTTTTCTACTATGCGCGTATAGCATAATAGGATCCTACGTGTAATTCTAAGCAAAGTTTCCGAAGAAATCGTGGGTCTAAAATCAATTTGGAGTTTGCCAATTTGTGAAAGCAGGTTTCTTAGCATTTTGCTGTAGCTTCTTAAAGAAGTGCGTAAATTTTGTCCAAAATATGATATAAGAGGTACATATCCATTTCTGTACTTATCTGTTTCTTAAAACTTCCATCAGAGGGCGCAACAGTGACAACTTTCACATTTTCTTCGAAACCTATTTTCGCAATTTGGCAAACTCCAAATTTATTTTAGACCCACGATTTCTTCGGCAAATTTGCTTAGAGATACACTTAGAATGCTATACGCGCAAAGTAAAAAAAAAATGTACCACCCTACGATACATATTTATGATTATGTGTATCAGTGAGTACACTTAATTCCACATAAGGAGTGTGAATGCATTGATTATTGCTACACAAATATACACAATGATGTACCACCAAAAAAAAAGTAGGTGCGCCTGGGCCACACTGGAGAAGTGAAACTAAAAGTGTGTTTGCATTGTTCAACTTTGCGTTCAACATTTGCGTTCAACTCAGCGCAGGGTTGCACGAAAAAAAGTTGAATGGCTAAAAATATCAAAATATGAAAAAATATCAAAATATTAGCCATAAAAAGGTGTTTGCATTGTTCAACTTTGCATTCAACTTTTGGTTGAATGGCCTTTCAACTAATCGCTTTCAACAAAGTTGGTCGCCAGCCAACATTTAGCCATTCAACTTTTTTTTCGTGCAACCCTGCGTTGAGTTGAACGCAATTGTTGAACGCAAAGTTGAATAATGCAAACACTGCTTTACGTTACATAACTATTTTGTCTCATAACCAATATACATACATATATATGTAAATCTGCTTTTGCTTAAGGTTATATTTTTTGTCTTTTTTCTATCTAGATCCCCCTCTACCCGAGTTCGTTCTAATTACATTTACATTCTTCCTTTATCTTCATTTTTATCTTTATACTCCATCGATAACCAAATCGATAGTAACATCCAACAAAA
Source organism: Rhagoletis pomonella (assembly GCF_013731165.1). NCBI lineage: Eukaryota > Metazoa > Arthropoda > Insecta > Diptera > Tephritidae > Rhagoletis > Rhagoletis pomonella. The sequence goes on from NW_023458560.1 coordinate 31,212,945, forward strand.
TATCGTTAACAAAACCGATAAAAATATCGATAACAAAACCGATACTCAATTCGATAAAAGTTTCGATAGCAAAGTCGATAATAATATTGGTAGCAAAATCGATTAGAAAATCGATAAAAATATCGATAACAAAATCCATAACAAAACCGATAAATAATCGACAACAAAATCGATCACAAAACTCGCTTAGAAAGTCGATAAAAATGTCGATAACAAAATCGATAAATTATCGATAACAATAACGATAAAAAAAATCGATATAAATATCAATAACAAATTCGGCAAAATTAGTCTATACACATCACTATCATCTGGGTTCCTGGCCATAAGAACATACACGGAAATTAGAGGGCTGATGAGTTGGCTAAGGCCGGAGACAGTAAATTATCCGTTCGGACTTATCAAAAGGGAACTGCATCCACAATTCGCAGGTATGGCTGATACAGGTTGGATCACCCTTCAAACCTGCAAAACTGCGAGGAACACATGGCCGCATTATGGCAAACCAATGACAGGAGAAATTTCAAAGAGGTCACGGAAAGATATAGTCAAGCTAACGGCCACGATAACGGAACATTGGCCAAAAATCTTAGGGAGATCTACATATGTACCATTATTAACCTTAACGGATGCATCGAAAAATCCAAATTTTTTGACGAAACATGAAAGAAGATAAAAGCAATGATCCCAAGGAAAGCGTATCAAAATGGTGCTATCAGCACTAATAGGGTCCTGGGCATGTGCTCAGGCGAGGCTTCTACCAACTTTACAATGTTATATGTACGTTTTTCATTTTTCTCATCGAAAAGAAAATAGCGTACACTGTAGATATTTATTTTAAATAACAAAACTTATTTTATTTTCTGTTGTACACAATTTGAGAAAAGTTTGAATAATAAAATTTTCTATTTGATTGACGAACCACAAAAATCACATAAATCTAAAATTTCCAAAATTACAAAGTTGAAATGAACACAGTACAATAAAAGGTAATAACACAAATACAGACCCTACAATACTCCCCCTTCTAGAGAATTAATGTTATATAAATTAAAAGTAACTCGTTTCTTATTTGATGTTGTGTTATTCATTGTATTAGTGTTTGTTTCTGGTATTAGTTCTGTTTCAATGATTGCTGGTTTTAGTCTGTCTATCGGAATTGTTTTAACCTCATTATCTACTTCAAGTTTGAAATATTTTTTGTTTTTTCCAACAACCTTATAAGGTCCTTCGTATGGTTGTTGCAATGATCTTTTATTAATAACACGCATAAAAACAAATTTACAAGTCTCCAAATCCTTTGGTATATATACACCAGTATCAGAATTTTGATTATGCCTTAAATTTGATTTAACATTTTTAAAATGTTCTAAATTACCTAAAACTTCAATTGGGGAAAATTTTTCTTCAGATGGAACAACAAGTTCACCGGGTAGGCGTAAATTTTGCCCAAAAACCATCTCAGATGATGTGGCTGAAATACTTTCTTTATACATCGATCGTAAACCAAGAAGTATTATCGGCAGCTCATCATACCAATTGTTGATTCCATTTCCAGCCATTATCGTAGCTTTTAACTGCCTGTGAAACCGTTCTACCATACCATTCCCTTGAGGATGATATGCAGAAGTTGTAACGTGATGACTACCAAGCAATTTTGTTAGTTCCGAAAACAATTTTGACATAAACTGAGTACCCTGATCTGTAGTGATTTTTAACGGTACCCCAAAACGTGAAACATATTCTCTAAAAAATTTATTTGCAACCACTGCCGCTGAAATGTCCTTTAATGCATATGCCTCGGGCCAACGCGTGAACCTGTCAATTATTGTAAAAATGTAACGATGTCCTTTCGATACAGGAAGAGGTCCAACAATATCTAAATGAATATGATCAAATCTACTTTTGGGAATCGGAATTTTAATTACTGGAGATTTTGTGTGACGACTAACCTTCGATTTTTGACAATTTATACATTCTTTTGACCAAATATTAATTTCTTTGTGCATTTTTGGCCAATAGTACTTTTTAATAATTAGACGACGTGTAGCTTTTGTACCCGGATGTGTAATGCCATGTAGCATATTAAACACTGTCTTGCGTAAACAATTTGGAACAAATGGCCTAGGATTCTCACCTGTCATTTCACACCAAATATTAAAATTTAAAAGTGGAATTTGAATTAATTTAAGGTTATGTGATGTGTCTCCAGATTTTAATGTGTTTAGTTCCTCGTCCTGTTTTTGTTCATTTTGTAAAACTTTGAAATTCAGTTCTGTACCCTTAATTGCATCAACTTCGAAAGCTCGAGATAATGTGTCAGCTATAATGTTCTCCTGTCCTTTAATATATCGTATGTCATTAGTAAATTGTGCAATGAATTCCATATGTCTAGTTTGTCCCGGACTACGTTCGGTTTTTGAACTCAAAGCATATATCAAAGGCTTGTGATCCGTAAAAACTGTAAACTGTCGTCCTTCTAAAAGATAGCGAAAATGTTTAATGTTCAAATAAATAGCTAGCAACTCTCTGTCAAATGCACTGTACTTAACTTCGGATGGAGAAAGTTTCTTAGAAAAGAAAGCTAGTGGCTCTGATTTGTTATCAAACGTTTGATGTATGACACCACCAATTGCCGTATTAGATGCATCTACATTTAAAGAGAGTTTGGCATCTTTGTTAAAATGATTTAACAATATCGTAGACGCAAACTTTTCTTTAATACATTCAAAGGCTTTATTAGTTGTGTCATCCCAAATTAAGGACTTGTCACGTTTCTTAGTTGTTCGATTGATTAAATCGTATATAACTGCCGTAAACTCAGCTAATTTTGGTACATATCGATGGTAATAATTAACCATACCTATAAATTTCTGCGCCTGTTTAATAGATTTAGGACGTTCAAAACTACGAATTGCTATCACTTTTTCATCAGAGGGTCTAATTCCTGCCCCAGAAATATTATGTCCTAAAAAGTCAACACTTGTTACACCGAAAGTACATTTACTTGGTTTGATATTTAACCCGTACTCTGTTAGGCGTTGGAAAAGTATACGGAGATCTTTAAAATGCTGTTCTTCATTTTCACTTGCAACCAATAGATCATCAATATATGTAAAAACAAAATCTAAACCACTAACTACTTCATTAATAAATCTTTGAAAAGTTTGCGCTGAATTTCTTAGTCCGAAAGGCATTCGTATAAATTCAACATACCGAAAGGTGTCGTTATTGCAGTTTTATAGATATCCTCTTCTGCCATTGGAATTTGGTGGTAGGCCCTTACCAAATCTAATTTCGAAAATATATACTTATTTCTGAGATTCATGTTAAAATCTTGAATATGAGGTAAAGGATAACGGTCCGGTACAGTCACAACATTCAGTCTCCGAAAATCACCACAAGGACGCCAGTCATTTAGTTCTTTTTTAGGTACAAGATGCAGTGGAGATGCTACACAAGAATTTGAAGGTCTACAAATCCCTGTCCTCACTAAAAAATCGAATTCAGTTTTGGCTACTTTAAATTTAATCGGATCCAAGCGCCTTGGCTTAGAGAATGGCAGATTTCCTTCAGTAAAAAGTCTGTGAACCGTAGAATGTTTAACCGGTTTCGAATAATCTGGTTCAGCGATCAAAGAAGGAAACTCCTTCAACAATCTTGTATACTTGTTCTCTACTACAAAAATTTTTGGAAGCGAAATATTACAAACACATGAAACTGTGTTAACCGAAAGACTTGTTACTGGATCAACTAAACGTTTGCATTTCATGTCAATTAAGAGACCGTATTTGCAAAGAAAATCTGCACCAATAATAGGTTTCGCAATATCAGCTATGAGAAACGTAAATGGGAACTCACGTCTTAAACCTAAATTTATATTTAAAATCTTTTTACCATACGTTGAAATCGTTGAACCATTGGCTGCAGTAAGTATTATATCTGAAGAACGTTTTGTATGAGGGAATTTTTTTACCGGAAGTATAGAAATTTCTGCTCCACTATCAATCAAAAAATTTAGTTTGTTTGCTTTATCAAAACTAAATAGGCGACGTGTAGTAATATTTAAATTTCCATTGTTTGCCGCCACAACAACGGATGACTCTAGTTTAACGAATTTTTGTTTTTAGAAAAAGCACAAGGCTGTTGACATTTCTGAGCCTTATCACCAAATTTGTAATGGTATCTACATAACCAATTTTGACTATCACGAGATTTTGATCTACCTCTATATGGACTTCTAAAACAATTCCTATTATATGATCTATATCTAGAATTTTGACTAATTTGTTGCTTAATAGAATTTAATTCAAAGGAAAGTTTTTGAAAATTTTCGCACATAAGATTCGTCGATTTAACTAAATTCTCAATAATTGTGTCTTGTGATTTAGAATTTTGAAAACTATTCATAGCTGATATTTCGGTTTTATTAATCACTTCCCAAATATTATCAGCTAGTTTCACCAATTCATTTATATCATTGGTACTTGAACTAGCTAATATCACACTAAGATTTTTTGGCAATTTTCTCAGCCAAAGTTTCTTTAAAATATCTAGACTAAAATTGGAACCTGCAAGCAACATGAGCGACCGATAAAATTCAGAGGGTTTACGATCACCCATCTCTGAATCTGACAAAATTTTATCTAATTTCTTATTTTCGCTTAAAGAATGTCTTTCAATTAAGACTTTCTTTAATTCTGAAAACTTGTTGTTATGCGGAGGATTTTGAATGAAATCTAATATTGTAACTATTACTTCTTGCGGAAGCGCTGTGATTGTGTGTTCATATTTTGTAGTATCTTGTGTAATGTTTTTCATGTTAAATTGCATTTCTGTATGTACAAACCAAGCTTCTGGACAACTTGTCCAAAATTGTGGAAGCTTGACTGAGGTTGCATACACCTCATTATTATTTTGACTAGCATAAGGATTTGCCAACTCCTCTTGAAAAGAGTTGTTTTGCAAATCTATAAGCGAGTCATTTAAATTATTTGTACGTGTAGTTGTGTGCGCGCCATGTTGTGGTGAGTGAAACATAGTGTACACAATTTTAACGTTATAAAAATTTCTAAAAGGGGTGTTCACAGTTTAGTTGACAAACCAAACTTTAATAATAATATATTAAAATTGTACTAAATTATAATCAAAATAATTATCAAACATCTAAAATGGTTAATATGCTGCTTAATGAACAGCACAGTCAAATATAAATTTGTATATATATATATGTATATATATATAGATATGTTAAAATGTATTTAATAAATATCTTATATTTAATATATTTTACTTGCAATTTTTAAAATTTTTGAATTGTTGCTTTTGTTGTTGCCTGTGTCCGCTTCTTCGTCTTCTTCCTCCTGCAGCAGCAATGGCAGTGATGTTGGAGATGTTTTTGTTTCGTTCTGTTAATGCGCTACTACCAGCTGGAACTTCTCCTATTACGCTCAAAGAGGAGCATTGAGCACCGCTCAAACTTTCCGGTTGCTGTTCTTGATCTTGAGAACGCTGCTGCTGCTAGTTATGTGGTTGTTGTTGACTGGTTGATGTAATATCAGCACTTAAAATAGCTTTTCCAGTGACTGCTTCTAATGCAGATGCATCAATGATATCGGCAATTGTGCTAGTGTCGTTGAATGCGCATTGGTGCATTTGAAGCTGTTGCTGTTGTTGCTCTACTAATTGTGATTGCTGATCTTCAACAAAAGGCAATGGGGATATTGCTTTCTGATGTTGCGGCTGCTGTGATTCAAGTTGTGGTGATAACGGTGGTGGTAGTAGTGCGTGTTGGAATATGCCAGCTGCACGCAATGGTGCTACTCTTTTTCACTGCTGACTATTGCGACGCATTGCACTTCAACATTTTGGTGTAACATCTCATCATCTGTGGACTAGTACCGCGGAGCACAAACCAAGTGTACAAAATCAATATATCAGCTTAATGTAATTTTTATATTCCTCCTGGTGCTGTTGTTGCTAGAAAGTTATGGCCGGTTACTTGCAAGTGCGGATATAGTAAATCCGTAAGGATTACTCCTACTGCTTTTACTTCTTCCACTGCTATGGTAGATGTAGATGTTGCAGGCAGGATCGCCAAATGTAGGTATTTATTTTAAATAACAAAACTTATTTTATTTTCTGTTGTACACAATTTGAGAAAAGTTTGAATAATAAAATTTTCTATTTGATTGACGAACCACAAAAATCACATAAATCTAAAATTTCCAAAATTACAAAGTTGAAATGAACACAGTACAATAAAAGGTAATAACACAAATACAGACCCTACATACACATACGCACAATCAGGCACAGTTTTCTAAAACACACACACCCAAGATTACTTTTCCGATTAAGTCCGTCTCCTTTCTCATCGTATTCTCATTTCGATTTCATTGAAATTTTATATTACTAACATCTCTTGGGTATCAGTTTTTTAAAACACAATTTTTTTTTCATTCGCATTTGCTTACTCTACTTCCAGCTAATTACGCCGATATCTTAGCGATTCCATCTACTTTCCGCGAACGAATTCCCTTCGACCATTCATTTGTATCCACATGGCTGCAAAAATATTTTCATCTTGTCTTGCCTTTACTTCGCGGCATTAAATTTCAAATTCCACATTTTGTTCGCGATTGGTTTTCCCCCTCCAAACAATGCCCATACTTGTCGTAGCACGTGTCATAGGAATTCCACAGCTAATCGTGCAGCAAATTTGATTTTTCTTCCACGCTGCCAGCTTGGCACAACGGCATGCGATATTTCGCGTTCCGCACAAATGTGCATTTGGCACGCAAATTGCATGCAATATCAGCAGCGTCTGTGGCACACAAGCAATCTCAAATAAAATGCTCATTCGCGCGTGGATGGGCGTTTATGTTTGCAAGCGCGCATTTTGCACTAAAATTTGTTGTTTTTTTTCGGTTTTTCTTCGCTTTTGATTTTACAAGTTTGTTTAGTCCTGCTCCTATTTCTATTTTGATGAATAGCTGAGTATCTTTTGATGGCAAAGGCAGGAACAAAAAAATTAAAATTTAGTTTAATAAAATAAAATGCAGCATGAATACATTCATACCTATTTACATTAGGGTGCATTACCAAAAAAAAAATTGCAGTTTTTCCATCGGCATTATAAAATTTATTAAAATTTAAGACGTCCGCACGCGTTCGCCAAAACATCAAAATCTACGTGGGCGAGACGGATTTGAAAATACCTCCATTAATCTCATTATTTTGATTGCGTTGATACAATTTTTTTAAATTTGTATGGAGGTCTATCTTATTACATTAAACGAGCAATTCTTTTATATATACATATATGTATATCTCCAGCGTTCTCGGAAACGGCTCCAACGATTTTGATGAAATTTTGTACACAGATAATGTTTTGGATTTTAAGGTTATCTGAATAGGCAATATCTCCGAGAAGACTCGTATAAGGTTGCCACCTATTCCAAATTAGTTACAAATAATTAAAACATCATAATATGGGTATCAAATGGAAGGTATTTTAAAGATCCCTAATTCAAAAATATTTTTAATAGGGTTGCCACCTTTTTTGAATCGTATGTTTATTTAATTTTTTGTTTAGAAAAAAGGTGAAACATTACTACCCATAGGTACCAAGAGAAGGTCCTTAAACAATGCTTTCCCTATATACAAAATGTTATTCCTTAGGATAATAGTGTAAAGTTGCTACTTATATTCGATTCTACCCTATTTATCTAAAACATCGCAATATGGATATGAAATGAAAGGTATTGTTGAGAACTTTGGTCAGAAAATACTCTCCGTTAGGGTTGCCACGCTTTCATGTAATACTAGTTTTTATTTTGTTAATTTCAATCAGCATTTTTTTTTATATATACATAGTATATATATACGCTCAAGATATGTACCATTCATTCCAACGTATTTCGGAATAGGGTTGCCACCTAAATTTTGGAGTAAGAAATTTACTTAATAGATATCGAAATCCAATTTTTGTTTTCTATTTCCAAAATATTTTTTTAAAGCTATCCAAATCTTGAAAACTTCAAACCTGGTACTTAAGCTTAAACTTTCCTATCATCTGACACGATTTAAAAAAAAAAAACAATATTTTTAAAAACTAATTTTATTCATAAAATAACTCGATTTTTTTTTTTGGGTATTTTCAAATAGGTCCATCTCACGTAAACCTTAATATTTTTCCTAAAAGCTTGAGTGAAAGTCTTAAAATATAATAACTTTATATTTCCGATGGAAAAACAGTACCGATTTTTTTTTATGGAGAGTTATACACCCTAATGTGCATATGTACATAAAAACACAGTTAAGGAAAAATACCTTTTTCTCGGTACAGTAAAACTAAGACAGTACTTATAGTATATAAAAGTTTAAAATATGATTCGGAGTTTCGTATGCACATTTATTTGCATAAAAAACTCTACAAAGGAGATTCTAAGTGAGTTTTATGAAGATTTCAAAAGCATTGATTGCAGGTGACTTAGACCAATTTCTGTTTCTTCTTTAATAAAAGTTTGCTAAACATTTGAATAATAAAATATGCATTAGCTTAGCAGCCACGCTGCTATGACTAAGTACGTACATACAGTGGCGGTCAAAATTGTATGAATGGTGTTTTTTTATAAATATTTACAATGTTTTCCAAGCTAAATTTTTTTGCCATTCCTTCGTGGAAACATAGTTCATGCTTTAACCTTCAAACTTTCAGAAAAGATTCAAAAAATGTTCATCAACATTTTTAGCTTCTTTATCCGAAGTTTTATAAAATTTTTGGGTATGTTTATGAAATTTAATTAAACTCTAAATGCAAATTTCGAGCGGCTAAAAATTGCATAGAATGTTAATAATTTTTTTTTTACGGAGTTTTGCACTTTCTTCCATATACACATGCATTTCTGGTGGAAGAAAATGTGCAAGACCGTTTGCGAAAAGAATAAAAAAATCAACGCTAGTTTTTAAATTGCACTTGTTATATGAAAAAAAAATCGCAAAAGTCGTCACCAGAAAAAAAAATATTAAAAATCCACGCAATTTTTTAACCACTTAAACTTGGACTTAATTTACTAAAATGTCATAAGCCTTGTAACTGCATATCTACCCAAAAATTTTATAAAAATTCTGATTAAACAGCTCAAAAATTTAATAAAAATTTGGGGTTTTTTCTGAATTCTGAGGTTTAAAAGTTTAATTTATATGGTTTGGTTAAAATTTTCTAGACAACATCATTGTGTAATAGGTCGAACATACTTTTTACAATTTTCACAAGTCACAGAGTGGCATTGTTTGAGATTTTATTATTGAGCTGAGCTAATTTTTGATAAAAATTCTTAGACAGCCTCTGTGATCGATCAAACATACTTATGTTTAAGTTTGTTTAAAAAATACTGAACGACGGGTTCAAAAATTTCTATTCGCTAATATGAAAAAAACCAAAAATTACACTACTTGAAAAAATCATGTTACTTTTTTCTTAGTGAAGCATTTAAGCAGATTAATATTTTAACTAGTTTCCAGGCTTAAGCCGATTTTGCCTTCGACCGCAGTTATATCTATCAAACTATTTGTGACTAGCTATAATACTGGTAATATGATATAAATATTTATAAAACCAATGTGTTAAGGAATCATGTGTATGCCTAAGAAAATTCATAATCTAGGTACAAATATTTGTTAGCCAAGTGTGTAACAACAGCAACAAGGAAAGAAGTATTTTCTTACCATTCTCAAGTTCATAACCTCAGTTGCAACTTTGTTGAGTGTCTACAAATAAAGTAAAATGTTAACGAAATTCTGTCACAGTTGTTGACAGTCGACGTACAACATGCAACAAGCAACATGCGAGTGCATCAAGTTGACGATTTTATATAGAAAAATAAAATGTCTGACTCTCTTTTTCTGCAATATTCTATACAACAAGCGAGATTTGTGACAGAATCCTTACAAGCACACTTACAGTGGTGCACACATGCATATCTATCTACAAGCATGTTTGTGTGTGTGAGTAGATATTTATAAATATGCGCTTAACACTAATCTGTTGCATGTTCAACAACAAAGAGTCGCATGCTTAGTTTAAAAGTTGCAGGTACATCCATGTACGTACTTAGACAATAGAGCAGCGAATAATGCCTGCTAGTTATGTAAGTAACTACATACATAAATATGTACATACTTAAGTGCATTTGCGTCTGTGTGTTACCCTCTCTCCCTTTCTTTTTTTTCTGCTTGAAATTTTAATCTTACAAAATAAATATTTACGCCATAGCTTAAGGTTGCCTACACGGCATTTCCAGCATGTCATACGCGACAGCTCAAGCTTTCAGTCGTGCTACGCTAAAACAATGAAAAAAAAACAACCAGAATGAAATGAATTTGCACTGAAATGAACGTGTATGCCATGTATGCATTTGTACCTGTGCACTTAAAATTCCATGCCATGTTGCATTTCGCGGGCTGCACTGCGCTGTTGGCGCTCCGTTACTTATGGTCATGTACTAGACTGCATTCATATGCGGCGCCAGCAATTTAATGCAATCTGTGTACCTCGGGCAATGTAATGCCAGTTGCGCGTGGATGCGTTCCATTCCCTTCACCTTGTTATTGTTGATTTTGTAACGGCAGTGCGTCTTTTGTATTTTGCTGAACTCGCTCGCTACTGGAATTTCGAATGAGTAACGAAGCAGCCTACTGGTTACATACTTATGTATGTATATGTATATTTATGTAGGTCTCTTCACCTTTATTGTATTTGTAAATATTTTTACAGACGGCACGAAATTATGAAAATAATAAGGGCTACAACAATGGAGAGCAGTGAAAACGTAACAGAATTTTGCGACAAATTTTACAATTGCTGTTGCTATGCTGCCACTGCTGCCTGCTAGTGCACCACAATGATGTGGAAGGAAGTTAAAGGAGAAAAGCACAACAATAAAATAGTGCAAGTACAGTGGGTTGTTGGCCGTGAGAATTTAAGAAAGTAAAAACTATTGGCCTTATTCATAAAAAATAAAGTAGCTTTATAAAAGGTTTATAAATTGAAAAATGTATGAAAACGTCAATTTATAAAGCTCTTTAAACCTACTTTATTTTTTATGAATAAGGCCATATATTTTTAATAATTTTAAAGATATGATATCGATATGACAATTGATAATGTTTTCGATGTTATGATCGAAAGATTTATCATATTATTATTTTGTCGACATGATTTTCGATAAATTTGGCAATAAGATTATCGGCAATGTTATCGATAACCTTATCGATATGCTTACCGATAATGTTATCGAATGATTATCTACGAAGTTCTCGAAATGATTATCGATTGCGCTCTCCATATATTAATTTTCTCAATGTTATCTATATAATTATCGAAAATATTCACTTCTTCTTCTTATTTGTCGCTGTAACCGCCAAAGCGATTTGTGCCGAGCTCCACAAAGCACGCCAGTTGTTTCTTTTCTGTGCCAACTGACACCATACTTCTCTGCCACCCTCAGCAGGTATCGAGTTGATTTACCATATTTTCATACCATACCATACCATACCATATACCATATTTTCTTATTTAAATTTACTGACTGCTGGCAACGCCAATCAATTAAAACAATTATTTGTTTTTTATTTTATATAACAACTTCATTTTTAAAAATAAGAAATATAATAAAGAATTCGACATATTTATACAAAAGCAAACTTTAATTCAGAAATATAAACTTTTTATTTGTGTGTGTGTGTGTAGGCGCCATAATTTTAAGGGTTTTGAATGGCGTTTTGTTCTTCTTAACAGTCAAAGACTATATTCACAATCGACTTCACAATCGGGTTAGCTTACTTTCCAGATCAGCAAAAAAAATTGAGCAGTCACTTTGAAGTTTTTGTACGCCCTAAAATTTAATTCTCATCTCCAAAATATACGAAATAATTATCACATACTACTGGTGAATGTAAAACCCGGATTTTCGGTTTTCGGTTTAAACGGAAAAAACGGTTAGACCTCAATTATAAAAAAGATTGAAAAAGATGATTAACCAAATTTAAAAAAAAGTAAGTGCGCCTGGGCCATACTGGAGAAGTGAAACTTTAAGCCGGTTTACACTATGTCATATTTTGACACAAGTTGAATCTTTAACCCTGTTCGTTCTATTTACATTTATTTTATTCTGTTTTCCTTTATATTTATAATCTATCGATAACAAAATCGATTGTAACATCCATTAAGATATCGATAACAAAACCGATAAAAATATCGATAACAAAATCGATAAAATATCGATAACAAAATCGTTAAAATATCGTTAAAAAATCGATAAAAATATCGATAACAGATTCGATAAAAAATACCGATAACCAAATCGACAACCAAATCGATACAAATATCTATTACAATATCGATAACAAAATCGATACAAAATTCGATAACAAAATCGATAACAATATGCATTAAAGTATCGATAAAAATATCTAAGAAAAGACGATAACAAACCGATCAAAATATCGATAAAAAATATCGATCAAAAATATCGATAACAAAATCGATAAAAAATATCGATAACAAAATCTATAAAAATTTCGATAAGAAAATCGGAAAAAGTATTAAAAAGAACCATAAAAATATCGATAAGTTCCGGAAATATCGATATCAAAATCGATAACAATATTAATCAAAATAACTATCGATAACAAAGTCAATAAAAATTTCGATAATAATATCGATAAAACTATCGCTAACAAAACCTATAAAATATCGATTATTATATCGATAAGTTCCGAGAATCCCGAAAATCTCTAAAATCCCGAAATAGTTCACAGATTGAGTATGTGTCTCTGTCTATATCCTTTTCTCTATAATTACCTTTATTTTAATCTTTCCTCCTCTATATTCATCTTTACTTTTATCGGTATCCTTATTCTCATCTTTTTCTTTATATCTTTATATCTATTCTTTTATCTTTGTTTTTACTTTATGTTTATCATTTTCTTCATCTACATACATATTCCCCCTCACCTTTGCCCTTATATAATTAGAGTGTTTAAATTTACTTTGATCTGCATGTTTGCCTTTATCTCTATGCATCTTTGTTTTTGGTATTATTTTTACTTTTGCCTTTATCCTTTTCTTTATCTTTGTACGCACTCACCTTTACTTTCATTCTTATACTTATTGGTCTTTTTCTAAGTGTTATTCTTAACCGTTTATTTGCAAGTTTTTGTTAAATTAATACCATATACATACACTCAAGAAGCACTTGTTTCAGCACCAAAAATTTCCGTTGCACAATTTCTGTTGAATTTGCCAATTTACTCCCAACCAACCAGCCGCCGCTAAAGAAGTTTCACTTCAAAAGATGATTAACCAAATTTAAAAAAAAAAAACGTTATTTAGAAACATCGATCTTTTTTGAGCATCCCTAGAGAGAACCGTTTGAAATAATACAGGTTTTACTCTCTCCTTTAAAATTGTGGTAACCTCACATACGAGGTTTGGCTTTCTCTCAATACTGTATTTTGTACTTTAAACGACGAAATGCTTTTAGCATTTTAACCATCCGCTGAAGAGTTCACATTGCATGTATTCCACTGTACCACCATTGATTTTGTAGCCGCATTATTTACTGCAAGCAATCTCAAGTGGATACCGTTTAAGCAAACTTGCGATTGTAGCTCGAGAGCAGATTTCATATCACATAGAAATTCAGACATGTCGGATGCAGTTCGCAAGCAAAAGTATGTACATATATGCATACTTCAAACACACATGTGCGCCAATGCTTATGTACATATGTACATACATACACATATACGTGAATATGTCTAGTTGTGTTGATCTTCGAATACAAACCGCAGCTTGATGTTGAATGAAACCATTGAGACTTTTCTTTTTGCAAAGCACGATTGCAAGTTGCACACACACGCGCTCACTCTCAAGCAAACAATTCCAGCAACAGCCTTTCGAGTATCCAAGTTGCTTAGTGCTGCTGTAGCGGCATTGTATTAGTTTTTACCCGTACAAGTGTATCTCGCTCGCGTAAAATTACGAAAGTTAACTTTGACTTTTGCGCTTGCAGTGAATGCATAGCAAACTTGTGGCTGCGTGGTGTATATATACATATGTGTATGTAAGAGTGAGCGGAGTGCATATTTGCAGTGTAGAATGGTGCGCAGGGTGGCGGTAGAAAGTATTTGAAATGTACACTCCAAATGGCATGAAAGCGAAAGAGCAAACGAAAATTACTTCAGGCTAAAAACTGGCACAGATTAGTCGCGCACGCACACCCAAATACTTATGTATGTTAGGGTGCTTTTTTTTGCGACTATTTTTTTTTCGGTCCCATCGTGAAATTTTGTTGGAAATACCCAAAAAAAAATTCCCTGAAAGTTTGAGCCCTTAATATTAATTTTAAGTACTAATGACCTTTTTTAAAAAAGTAGTAAATAATAAAAGAACATTATTTTTTATAATTTTACGTGATTTTTGATAAAAATTTAAAACTTCATAAACTTAAAATTGAAATATCTCAAGCAGTATTGAAGTTAGCGATTAAGCGCTAATGAGCTTTTTTGTAGGAAATAAAATTTCCTACAAGTTTCTCATTTACATTTTTTCTATAGCTCTTGTCATTTAAAAAATCAGGTTTAGTGGCCCGTACTACCTCGCCGGTGTGAGTTACGACTTCGCCGCAGTGGGCACTTTTGTAGAGCATTTAATGCAGAAAAAATCCCCATTTTGGACAAGGTGATACCATTAAATGCCGCTGAGCTATAGAAATTTAAAAAAAAAAAATCAAAGTTGCCGTGTATTTTAAATAGAAAATCTTCAACGCCTTGGCCGAGTAGTTAAAATTAATATTAAGGGCTCAAACTTTCAGGGAATTTTTTTTTGGGTATTTCCAACAAAATTTCACAATGGGACCGAAAAAAAAAATAGTCGCAAAAAAAAGCACCCTAATGTATGTATGTATGTACATAGAAGCGCGTCAAAGCAAACGCATATATTTGTATGCATTTAAATACACACCGCTCACTGCTTGCGCAGATGTTCGTATGGAAGCCATTGCTTGGCCCCACTTTCCACTTTCTTCTTTCTCTTCTACCAGCGGTCTAATATTTGCTATAGAAATGTGGTGAATGGAAGCGCAGTTTAGTAATTTCACTACTGCGTGTTTTTCCGCTGCAAAATTAAGCAACAACTATTTTGAGACAGTGAAGAGGTAGCGCACATTGCTGCTAAATGCTTGTGGAGTGCACAAAAAGCTTAGCTACATAAATTTACAGACACTTGCAGGCATGCACAGCGATAGGTTGTTGTTGTCTTACGCGTAGCTCGCACTTCGGCTACTGATAATAGCACTCATACGCCCTGTACGCCAGTGAATAGGGGGACTCATACACCAAACGGTGATTAAATATATGAGATACTTATGTATATGTATTTGTAATGTGTATGTATCTAGGTGGAAATGCATGAAAGGCACTAAAACAATTTAATTGTTAGATAATTGTTCAGGTGTAGCGGCAGTGACATGGAAGTAGTGCGTTATGAAGTGATAATGTTCGTTTGTTTCCTCGTTGTAATCACATACAAATGGATTTCATGCGAGAATGGCATCGCAACGAGGGCTTAAGAATTTGGGATGATAATCGGTTGAGATTAAGAAAATATACTTACGCATTGTCTGTTTAAGTATGTAAATCAAAAATGCCGGATGATATTGTTTTTAATGACTTTCCACACTATTGTTTGACGAAACAATGCATACATATTTACGTGTATGTATTTATTTTCGAAATTACAACCCTAACCGATGGACAGAGGGGAACGAGATTTCTTGACAGTTTGGTCTATGATAAGGTGTATAAGTAAAAGGGGGCCTGGTCCCTCCCATATTTGTAAATATTTAATCTCCTAAAACTTTGGAGCTGTGATGAGCATGGCAAGTACTTTTGTATTCAAAGTTCCAATTTGGGTACTAAATACTCTAATACTTATATTTAGTGATATTCAACAAAAAAATACTTAGATATTTAGAAGTGTTAGATACTAAAGTGAAAAAAGAACTTGGGTATTTAGAAGCTGCTGGATACTAAAGTACAAAAATGAATGTATTTAGGAGGCGCTAAGTACTCCGGTTCTTTGGACATGAAAAATACTTGCACTACTAAGTTATTTAGCTTACAAACTAAATACAATATGATTTAGGAAATATTAAAAAAAAACTAACACCAATTAACTTACACTCACCTCAACTTAACTTACCACAACTCACTTCACCTCACCTCAACTCACAACACTTCGGTTAAACTCCCAACAGCTACCACACCTAAACTCACCACACCTTAACTCATCGCGCCTTAGCTCACCACAACTGATCTCATTACACCCGTTCTCACCACATTTCACCCAAACTCACCATAATTTGGCAACTCTTTCGGGATTTTGGAGATTTTCGGGACTCTCGGTACTAAATCCACATTTTCAAGACTATCTCAGGATCCTCGGTACTATTTGGGTATTCTCAAGACTATTCCAGGATTTATGAGACCACTTCAGGATTCCCAGGAGTATTTTGTGATTTTCGGAACTATTTCTGAATTTCCGTTATATTTATCGATCTATATATCGTTATAATTATCGACAAATTTATCGATTTTGCAATAGTTATATTTACTGATATTGTTCTCGATATATTTATCGATATTTTCATCGATATAATTTCATTTCATCTCATTTATTAATCAATAAAATTCAAAATAATAATCAATTAAGTTATCGATATTATTGTTGATATATTTATTAATATATTTAGCGATATATTTATATAGGCCTTAAAATCTCGAAGCACTCTCGAAAATTTTGAAATAGTGCCGAGAATTCCAAAAATTCTAGGAACCTAGAAATAGTCTCGAAAATCTCGAAACAGTCCCGAAAATCCCGAAATAGTCCCTAATAGCCCGGAAGTTCTGAAATAGTTCCGAAAATCGCAAAGTAGGCCCGAAAACACCGAAGTAGTCTCAGAAATCCCGAAATAGTCCTCTAAGTCCTAGAAATCCCGCAGCACAGTGCTCGACTAGAACAAATAATTTTATTAGTGTTTTAGATAACAGGGTCAAAACTAAAAATAAATGTTCTAGGACCGGGGTCGAAAATACCTTGTTCACCCACAAATTGTTAATTTATGTTGAAAAATAATACTTTTATGATTTTGGTTATACATTTGAAAATACTACAGCTATAGGGAAGAATGAATATTTTTTAGGAAGAGAATTTAAAGAATATTTTCCTCTATATTCTAAAATATCTTATGGCTAAAAGAAAGTAATTTTTTTATTGATTTCCAATTAAAAACAGAGTAAGACTTTTCAGGACTTTTTTTCATGGACATTTTTTTTCATGGTCACTTTTTCAAAAATAAAAACTAAAGTTTAGTTTTAAAAGTAACGGTTTTAATTCATAAAATATCTAGTATGTAGATACATAGATACATATATACATATATACATAAATATTTATATACATACATATGTAAAAATTTTTAAATATTTATAGAGCTGTAAATTTTTTTAATTTAAAATAAAAGTTTTATGGAGAACTCTAAATGCACTATAAAAAAGAACCCTAAAATGGAGAAAATCTAAATGCAACTCTATAACATCCTCTCTCAATTTTCAAACAAATTAGTACCCATCGTCTTCCTCATTTTCTGAATCTTAATTACCTTCTTCGTTTTCTTCATTAAAAAAATTTTTACTTTTAATAATTCGTGGTAGAGGGAGTATCTTCAGCACTTCCTTATGAAATACTGAACGGTTCGTCGTATTACTAAGAATGTGTAGGAAAACTTTGAACTCTGTTAGTAACCATATTACAGTATTTTTCAAAGAAAGTGAAACTACTATATTTCAATTATGTATTTCGGAAACTAATATGTATGTATATGTATGTATATCTCTCGCAGCTATTTTGTAATTTTTGAAATTTTACGAATTCTTTAATTTTAATAATTTAACATACTTCAAAATATTAAAACTAAACCGTGGAAATGTGTATCAAGTATAATAAAACTAGTGTGCCGCCAAATAAAAAAAAATTACATTGAGTAAAATGTGAGAGTGTTTTGAGAAACGAAAATTCCATTTTTTACAATTTTTATTGGCACACTCGAAATTCATTTTTAAATTGTTATATACACTGCCGGCAAAAAGTATTGGCACAGCAAAATTTGCATGAAAATTTGCTCAATTTTCGCGAGTTTTTCACAAAGCATATTTTTATAAAAAAATTGGCGTAAAAATATTACAAAAAAAAAGGTTGCTATATTGTGAAAAATTTGCTGTGCCAATACATGTATGTACAGGAAGAAAGTAATATGTATGTGCATAATACTGTTGGAAAATCTTCCACGTGAACATTTAATTACTTTTAAATAAACTGCGTATGGTGTTGCCGGGCATATACTTTACATAAGCAACTAAGGGTATATGAGCACGAGTGGTTATTTTTACTTTTTAGCATATATTTTTTAATTCTTCATTTAAACACAATTTCGCGATGGAATCTTGTCGTTTACACTAAAATGAAGATAATGCATGTTCTGAAATAAGTGTGCCACAATTTTTCACCAAAAATTCGTTTTTTTCGAAAAATGTAACAACTCGTAAGATTACCTCGTACAGAGAAATAGTTTAGCAAAATATAATTTTTTTAACATTTTTACGAAATTGGTACCCGGTACTAAGAATTCGGAAATTTTCCAAATCAGTAACCGGTACCGAAAACAGGTTTTTTTTTTTAATTGATGTACGGTGTTGTACTGTTCAAGAAGATGATGAGACGGCTTCTGTCCAGTCTGAATGCTATGATCCCAAAACTATTTTATCTTATTTAATAAAGAATTTTGAATTACTAGCCTACTTTTAAAACAAAAGTTCCCGCAACCTGAAAATTCTACACATGTATTTACAAACAAGCTTATTTTCCAACTCAACAAATGTGCTCTAAATGAAGCTGAACACTCTAATTATTAGCAAGCAGAAGTCATTCCTTATCTTAATTAAATAAACAGCCAAAAACATGTAAGTTAATTTCTCCGCATGTCATTGCACATACAAACATACATACATACATACGTATATAAGGACACTCACGGGCACTCACCAACAAGAAAGTTAATTCATGGGCATTTAAATTGCATTTGCAAACTACTAAGTCGAGTAGTTGCTAATGTTGCCAAATTTTTCCTCGCATGATGGCGACCATGCAAGCGCTCGCAGGGAAACATAGCCGTAGATAGGCACACGCATACATACAAATATGTAAATGCATTTCACAGGAAGTGGCATATGCTTTTTACTCGCTTGCGGAAGTGGCTGTGCAAGTTTAGCTTTTGTTGTTGTTGCTCTAACAACAAACAACTCCCATAAAGCAATAAAACTAATTGCAACGTAATTATTTACCAGCAACAACAGCGAATAAGTGAAAGAGTAACGGAGCGGAAGCGTATAAAATAAGGTGGGTAAAGAACAGTAGCAATTGTGCCGAAGTCAAATGCTATTTTGGAGAAAAGTGCATCACTTGCACACATACTTATTACATAAGTATGCACGTGCAAATTAGTTGCCTTGCAACAATTAACTGTTAAAGTGTTGAGATCACACTACATATCGTAATTTTGCCGAGTGAGGTCCACAACTACTCCTTATGCGAGCATTCAATTTCATTTAAAGAAGGAAATGTGTAAAACCTTAATTATAAATTTTAATTCGAATTCCTTAAGGACTTCAGAATGTGTGAAATTAAATGCACCCATGCAAAACGTTAAATTTGATTTTCTAAGAAACAATGTGAAATAATTGCAACAAGTGATGGTGCCTAAATAGATAACATATACATATGTATATGCCTCAATCCATGATAATTCGACCATTTTTAATTTAGATGAATTTTGGTCTGAACTTTTCTTTTATCGTATAACAAAATTCGGACAAATGAAAAAAAATATTTTCGAAAGCTTAAAATTGCACAATTTCCAGAAAAATGTTTAAGTGATCTCATTTTAAAGATGATATTTAGAGCTACATATGTATATTAGACTAGATCCCTCCACATAAAAAAAATCGGCGCTCTTTTTCATTGGAATTACAAAATCTATTATGTATATTTTAAGACTTGCACCAAAATATTTCGGAAAAATATTAAGATTTACGTGAGCTGGGCCGATTTGAAAATACATCCAAAAATTAAGTTTTCTATGAATAAAAACAGTTTATTAAAGTATTTTTTGAAAAAAATTACCTCAGCTTACAAAACAGTTTCAGCTTAAATAATTTACATATAAATATTTAAAAAAAAATGTCCACGGAATCATAATATGTGACCTGGTCTACGGAAAGGGGGCTTAGGTGTCAAAAAATCACTTCACTTTTTGGTTGATTCGGATGGAAGATGAGATGCTTTTTCACGTGGTGAAAAGCAGAAAATCCTAACTTGTGTACTAAAAATGTAGAGAAAGAAGAGTAAAAACGAGTAAACGAAACGAGTTGCTTACTTTTAACAGCTTTTTCACAGAAAACTAGTTTTCGCACGTAAGCTCCCTTCTCGTAGACCAGGTCACATATGAAGATTTTTGATGCTGTTTTTTAACTTTTTTCAAAGACTGGTTAAAGAAAAACTTGAATAACTCAGACCAAACTTAACCGATTCAGACTTATGAGATATAATTAGAAAGGTATTTTCTCACCCTTTTTTTATCTTTGCAAATAAACTCATTCAAGGTACGAAAGACAAAGGTAGGATGAACTGAGCGAGATTCATTCCAAGTGGAATTGACAGGTGTTGATGTTTGAAAAAAAAACTGGGGCGTGTATGAGTCTTTTTTGCAAAGAAATAAAAGAGCGAGAAAATGTCTACCCACTGATACCTCATAAGTTTAAATCGGTATAGCTTTGGCCCAGTTATTCCACTTTTTCTTAACCAATCGTTGAAAAAAGTTAAAAGAACAGCATCAAAAATCTCACTATTATGATTCCGATAAAAAAATGTAAATTTATTTATGTGGATTTTTTAAGCTTAAACTGTTTTGTCATCTGAAGGGATTTTTTTTTGAAATCTTAAAGAACCTATTTTTATTCATAAAGACACAATTTTTGGAGGTATTTTCCAATCGGTCCATCTCACGTAAATCTTAATATTTTTCCGAAATACTTTGGTGTTTATCTTCAAATATAATAAAATTTGTAATTCCGGCGGAAACCCACTACTTTTTTGGTGATGCAGTCTAATTTATTTGCGAAAACATATCGTGCCCTAACCGCCGAAATAACGTAAGCGACATTTTTTTTTAAATTTTCTTTTTGATGCAGAAATATTCCTAGAGCATCCAGATGTTTTTCTGCATCAAAAAGAAAATTTTCAAAAAAATTTCGCTTACGTTATTTTGGCGGTCAGGGCTTGATATTTAAAAAATTTCAAAATATATAAATAAATACAGAATTCGGAAATTTCAAAAAACTTTTAAAGCAAATACTTTTAAAAAATTTTGGCTAAATTTTTTTTTACAATATTGACTGAGTGATCTGAAAGGATCCTAAAATCGTGAATTTTTGAAATTTGAAAAAAAAAACATTTTTTTTGCTAGGTTGGAGCTGCTTCGGCCGATGGAGTTAAGGCGAAATGTTTATATTTTTCCCTGTTGCCTCCTACGCGTTTCGTCACTCTCGTGTCATCTTCAGGGAGTATTAAATATTGACAAGAATTTTAAATTAATTTGCAGAGTTGGAAAATAATACTCCATAGGCCGAAACAGCTCCAACCCAGCAAACAAAATGCATAGGAATTTGGCCTATACAAAAATAACATGTTTTTTTTGCAAACTCTTAAAATGTGAGTTTTAGAGTCATTGCATTGTGACTGGTGGAACATTTTACTCCAGAATGTGATCAATTGTGAATGTAACTATCATTTGAATGAATGTGATGGTGTGACACGTAAAAATAATTCTTCTTTAGCTTTGCGTACACAAAAAAAAAGTTTTTATTTTTCAAGAAAGATGTTTTCGTATTGTAAAAGGTTTCAATAAGTGTTAGAATGATGTTATCTTCATAAAAATATTAAAAAATATTTAAAATTGTTACCGGTGGAACGGGTCCTTGTGACTGGTGTAATGTAACTATGTATGAATTAAAAGTTTCCATTGGCAAAAATTACAGCTTCTTCTTATTTTACAGAAATGTAGTCATTTAAAAATATGTTACTTGTTACTGCAATAGAGATAACACTTTAGGAACGCTAAAATGGCACAAAAACGCCAATACACGTAAGCTTAATGTCGGGTCGTAGATTGCGGATCTGTACACTGTTATTTGTTTCTAGATTAGGCCATTTTCCCAAAATATTTTCATTTTAAGTTTGCATTACGAACGAAAAAAGTCCAAACTTTAATATGGAAAAT
>NW_023458560.1:31235504-31238589 GCF_013731165.1 Rhagoletis pomonella
ATTTTCCATATTAAAGTTTGGACTTTTTTCGTTCGTAATGCAAACTTGAAATGAAAATATTTTGGGAAAATGGCCTGATCTAGAAATAAATAACAGTGTATAGATCCGCAATCTACGACCCAACATTAAGATTACGTGTATTGGCGTTTTTGTGCCATTTTAGCGTTCCTAAAGTCTTCTCTCTATTGCAGTAACTAGTAACATCTTTCTAAATGACTACATTTCTGTAAAATAAGAAGAAGCTGTAATTTTTGCCAATGGAAACTTTTAACTCATACATAGTTACATTACACCAGTCACAAGGACCGGTAACAATTTTAAATATTTTTATGAAGATAACATCATTCTAACACTGATTGAAACCTTCTACAACACAAAAACATCTTCTTTCTTGAAAAATAAATTTTTTTTTTGTGCACAAAGCTAAAGTAGAATTATTTTCAGTGTCACACCATCACATTCATTCAAATGATAGTTACATTCACAACTGATCACATTCTGGAGTAAAATGTTCCACCAGTCACAATGCAATGACTCTAAAACTCACATTTTAAGAGTTTGCAGCAAAAAAACACGTGTTATTTTTGTATGGGCCAAATTCCTATGAATTTTGTTTGCTGGGTAGGAGCTGTTTCGGCCGATGGAGTATTATTTTCAAACTGTGCAAATTAATTTAAAATTCTTGTCAATATTTAATACTCTCTGAAGATGACACGAGAGTGACGAAACGCGTAGGAGGCAACAGGGAAAAATATAAACATTTCGCCTTTTAACTCCATAGGCCGCAGCAGCTCCAACCTAGCAAAAAAAATGTTTTTTTTTCAAATTTCAAAAATTCAAGATTTTAGGATCCTTTCAGATCAGTCAGTCAGTATTGTTTAAGAAAATTTAGCCAACAATTTTTAAAAGTATTTGCTTTAAGAGTTTCTGGAAATTTCCGAATTCTGTATTTATTTATATATTTTGAAATTTTTTAAATATCGAGCCCTGACCGCCAAAATAACGTAAGCGAAATTTTTTTAAAAATTTTCTTTTTGATGCAGAAATGCATCTGGATGCTCTAGGAATATTTCTGCATCAAAAAGAAAATTTTGAAAAAAATGTCGCTTACGTTATTTTGGCGGTTAGGGCTCGATATGTTTTCGCAAATACATTAGACTGCATCACCAAACAAGTATGTAGTGGGTTTCCGCCGGAATTACAAATTTTATTATATTTGAAGACGTACACCAAAATATTTCGGAAAAATATTAAGATTTACGTGAGATGGACCGATTGGAAAATACCTCCAAAAATTGAGTCTTTATGAATAAAAAGAGGTTCTTTAAGATTTCAAAACAAAAATCATGCAAATGGAAAAAATTATAGATTTTTTTTTTGTATGGGGAGTGATCCTGTCTAATATACATATGTCGGTCTAAATACCAGCATTGAAAGATCACTTTAATAAAATATTTTTTTTCCCTTTGGCAGGATTTTTTTTATATAATATAAGAAAAGTTCAGACCAAAATTCATCCAAATCAAAAATGGTCGAATTAGCATGGATTGAGCCATATACATATGTATATATATTTTTCAATTCTTATGTTATCTACTTAGGCACCATCACTTTTCACATTATTTCTTAGAAAATCAAATTTAACGTTTTGCATGGTTGCATTTAATTTCACACATTCTGAAGTTCTTAAGCAATTCTAATTAAAATTTATAATTAAGGTTTTACACATTTCCTTCTTTAAATGAAATTGAATGCTCGCATAAGTAGTATATTGTGGACCTCACTCGGCAAAATTACGATATGTAGTGTGATCTCAACACTTTAACAGTTAATTGTTGCAAGGCAACTAATTTGCGCGTGCATACTTATGTAATAGGTATATGTGCAAGTGATGCACTTTTCTCCAAAATAGCATTTGACTTCGGCACAATTGCTACTGTTCTTTACCCACCTTATTTTATACGCTTCCGCTGCGTTACTCTTTCACTTATTCGTTGTTGTTGCTGGTAAATAATTACGTTGCAATTAGTTTTATTGCTTTATGGGAGTTGTTTGTTGTTAGAGCAACAACAACAAAAGCTAAAGTTGCACAGCCACTTCCGCAACCGAGTAAAAAGCATATGCCACTTCCTGTGAAATGCATTTACATATTTGTATGTATGCGTGTGCCTATCTATGGCTATGTTTCCCTGCGAGCGCTTGCATGGCGCTTGCATGGTCGCCATCATACGAGGAAAAATGTGGCAACATTAGCAACTACTCGACTTAGTAGTATGCAAATGCAATTTAACTGTTCATGAATTAACTTTCTTGTTGGTGAGTGCCCGTGAGTGTCCTTACATACGTATGTATGTATGTATGTACATATGTTTGTATGTGCAATGACATGCGTATAAATTAACTTACATACATGTTTTTGGCTGTTTATTTAATTAAGATAAGGAATGACTTCTGCTTGCTAATAATTAGAGTGTTCAGCTTCATTTAGAGCACATTTGTTGAGTTGGAAAATAAGCTTGTTTGTAAATACATATGTAGAATTTTCAGGTTGCGGGAACTTTGTTTTTGGGATCATTGCATTCAGACTAGACAGGTGCCCAGAAGCCGTATCATCATCTTCTTGAACAGTACAGCACCGTACATCAATTTCAAAAAAAAAATCCTCTTTTCGGTACCGGCTACTAGTTTGAAAAATTTCCGAATTCTTAGTACCGGGTCCCAATTTTCTAAAAATATTAAAAAAATATTATTTTGCGAAAATATTTCTTTGTATGCGGTAATCTCATGAGTTGTTACATTTTTCGACAAAAACGAGTTTTTAGTGGAAAATGGTGGCACACTTATCTTAGAAAATGCATTATCTTCAGTTTTGTGTAAACGACAAGATTCTATAGCGAAATTGTATTTAAATGAAAACTTAAAAAAATATATGCTAATAAGTAAAAATAACCACTCTTGCTGATATATCCATAGTTGCATACATACATATGTAAAGTATACACCCCGCGACACCATACGCAGTTTATTTAAAAGTAATTAAATGTGTTCATCGGGCAAAGATGGTTAAGAGCGCAGTTTTCGGATG
>NW_023458560.1:31238689-31241335 GCF_013731165.1 Rhagoletis pomonella
TTCAACTTATCAAGCTACAGATATTTATTGATTTATCGAAATTTGATAGTAGTTACCTTCGGTATTTGTCGGTTTGTCGAATCCAAATTTTTCAAATTTTCAAAGTATATCGAGCTATCCAAAAGTGCAGTGTTATATAAGGTTATCGTGTTATCACAATTTATCGATTTATCGAATTTTGTCGCAATGCAAGTGTGTATCGTGTTATCGAAATTTATAGGGTTATCAAAAGCTTATTGAGTTATCGAGATTTATTGAGTTATAGAGATTATCGAGTGATAAAAATGCACAGTTATCAAAATTTATTGATAGTTATCGACATATATATATATATATATATATATATTTAAAGTCAATTTTTTCTGTTCTCACAGATTTTTTTGACTTTTCGGACACCTACTGCAGACTTTCCAAGGATAATTATAGGCTAATAAAAATTCAATATATATAGGGGGCGTGGCACATTCCATAAAAACTGAATTTTTCATACTGTGTATCTCTGGAAGTGTTCATGGTAGAGATATATGAAAGCAACTATTTGAAAAGGGAGCATTTTGTGTGTGTTTCAGGGGTCTCTGGATAGTTTCAGATCACAATTAGACCCGCCAGGTGGAGCTGGAGTCGAGTTTTTACTAAAAATTTTATTTGTGATCCGATTTAGCTTATATTCGAAACATGTGTTGGTATCGTAGAGGTAAATATCGCCAAGTGGCTCAGGAGTCGAGTTTGGCTCATATGCGGGGTATGTATATAGGCAATACTTTTGCAAAAAAGAGCCACCAGGTGGCGCTGGAGTCAAGTTATTACTAAAAAACTTCAAATGAGAAAAATTGCTTTGAATGTCCGATTACGTCGACTTGCTACACCACTAAAAGTTGATTTTCACTATGTCAAGTTTAGTGGCATTTATCGTCAAATAAGGGAAAACACATTGCCAAATGGGAATGAAAAGCAGTTTATAGATTGATTTGGATTAGGATAGGTCTTTATTCGTGTACATGCGCTGCTAAATCGGTAATCTGTCTATTTTTGGATTTCTGTAGACCAACGATACGCCACCATTTCGGAATTGCCACCAGGCGCACTATACACCTTCAAGGACAGACTCACTATCGAAGCGGATCATTGTTGCCCCAGGGAGTGAAGAGGAAATAGTTCTTTAAATTAGTTTCGTTATTAGAAACGCCAGATCATTGGGGGGAATTTCAAGAACTTCTTGGCGAACATAACAATTTCATTAGGCTACGACCACCAAACCATAATCTTAGCATATAAATTGTGACCGCGAATTGTTGGTGAAAATGTTGGACCAAAATGTTTCAATAGTTTAAAATTAAAGAATTAGAAAAAGGGTCGAATTTCAACAGTAACTGGCACTCCTACCCTTTATGAAGGGTTAAACTTTATTCCTTTAAATTTAAAATTCTCGCCGCGGGTTATTTATAGACAAAATTTGTTCTATTCACACGAGTCACACCCACATTCAATCCAGCGCTTACTACACAACAAACAACAAAGTAACACAACAACAACAAAACAGAAAACGCAACAGCAATAAAATTGCCATCAGCCACTTGCACTTTGTTCGCATTGCAAGTTGAACTAAAACTGATACAAATGCAATTGGGAATTTTAGCTGCCTGCTTCTTTGGTGGTATAGTGCAATATATACACACATATACATATACATACATACACTCAGATGGTTTGAAAACTCACAGCACTCCAATCGAAAGGCGATAAATGTAAGTGGGAAGTTAGAACACTTGATTGCGCTCCCACTGTAATACTCGCTTTACTTTGATATTTTTTCGCTTCCTTTTTGCAAAGCTTTACTTGCCTTTTTTTCACCACTTTCTGTGGCATTGCAGCTGCATTTCTTCAAAGATATTTCTTTTATTTGCAAGCTTTCACCTCGTAAATTCACTTACCTATTTTTTTTCTTCTTAAAGTCGTAAAATGTGGATAACAAAGTTTTGTTTGCTTTGAATTATTTTTCTTTTATTTACCATTTTTATGCTACATATTCCCAAAGTATTGGCTGGATAAAGTTTTGCTCTTTTATGTTGTAGATAGCGACAGGCTTTTTGTGAAATAAGTTGTTTAATCGGGCTTTAGAATTTTTAAATAGGATTTTGCTCCACCTGATCGAAGTTACGCGCCTTCAGCAGAGGTGGCTTTCTTCCCGACGAGAGCTACGGTTCCTTAAGCCAAGTTGAGCGGCTCCCCTTCGAATGTGGTGAGGAGCTCGTTAGATCAAATCTACCTCCACCTTCGTTGGCCTCTTTCGCTACGCGCATTAATGCCAAGTTTTTAAGTTATACGTCTTTCTCGGTGTCCCCTGCTACGAGTGTTTTTAGGTTATCGTCTTTCGGATTCTACTTCTTTTATCACAGATAGAATCTGTCTATATGCACGCGAAGTCATTTTGCCGTGTTCCAGTAGCATAACATATAATACGGATACAAGCTCCATGGAAGTTATGTTGTGAAATTACTACTTACCATCGATAGATTTTGGGTCAATGGAGGTAAAGTCTGACATTACTTCCACAGATCTGATTCATGGAAGGAAAGGAAAGGAAAGGAAAGGAAAGGAAAGGAAAGGAAAGGAAAGGAAAGGAAAGGAAAGGAAAGGAAAGGAAAG
>NW_023458560.1:31241435-31245391 GCF_013731165.1 Rhagoletis pomonella
AGGAAAGGAAAGGAAAGGAAAGGAAAGGAAAGGAAAGGAAAGGAAAGAAAAGAAAAGAAAAGAAAAGAAAAGGAAAGAAAAGAAATAAAAGGAAAGAATAACGACTAATAGGAAAGTAGAGAAAAAATAGAGACATGTTAAAATAAAGACTAAAATGCAGGTGACTTTAAATACTTAATATAAGGGCAAAGATGGAGATGAATATGTAGCTGAAAAAAACATAATAAAGACAAAGATAAGAAAAAAGATAAGGATAAGGATAGAGATGAGTATGAAGATATAGATAAAACTAAAGGTTAAGTTGTGTTATGTCAGGTTATGTTGCTCACCTCACTTTAACTCAACTGAACTCACCTTACCTAATCTTAATTCCCTAATGAAACGCCTATTTTTGTTTACCCTCACACTTACGCCTTTAAGCCTATCTTTTCTTCCAACCGCAACGGTACGAAGAGATTGGAAGATCGAATTCCACTGCTCATTTACATATATTCGTTCGATGAGAAGTTACTTATCTTACCGTACTGCGTAGTCCTTGTTTTGTGTGGTGGGTTGTCAAAGTTTGGGGGGCAATTAACCAAGGCTCGTTTGGGTGTTCCTTTGGAACTGTTCTTTGACTATTGAGAAGCCTGCTCCAAGAAAATTCTTGTGAGCCCTTAAACCGAGCAAGTCGGAGTGGTACCACAGAAGCCTTCGATATTTCTGCTGTGAACCAAGGCTTCACACGAATTGTTAGCCGCATCTCGCACATGGGTTGTCCACATTGTGCGAACCCAGACGCAGGAGTCAGGAGTGAATATAGTGGTGCAGCTGTAAGTGCATACCCAGAACAATGACATGAAGGAGAGGAAAGACTTTCTGGACTAACGAAAACCACGTGAGGGTTGAGAAAAAAATAGTTGAAGAGTTTGCTGAAAGTCCGTTACTATTTACTAGTATACCGTTTTGCACCCACCCTCCCCCTCTACATTATATCCTGGCTACGCCCTTGAGCTCGGGCTCATCCTCTTACTGGTTATAGTTAAAACTTTATTACTCGTAGTCTTTTCTTTAACAAAATTTCTAAACATTCAAGTTTAATTATGAAAAAGTGAAAAACCCAACGACTTTCAGCAAGCAGAAATCCACTAACCACTAAGAAGTTATCTTTTACTGTCCGAGTGCTTTTAATAAATAGAAATTTTAATAAGTTAAAAAGAAGTGTATAAGCTCACTCACACAAATATATATAAGTATTATGTGAATGTTTACACATATCTTAACCAAAGTAGTAGTAAATAGAGAATATTTAAGAGTGCATGAAATCTTTTTCAAGACCATATAATATTTATGAACTTTATTCGGAAAATTTTCACATGCTCACACACATACAAACCAACGCGCATAATAATTCTCAGCACTTTTGCTATATTTATCAAGAGTGCAGAAATACTCATGGAAACACACACCTAAATATGTGTGTACATTAGGGTGGTCCAAAAAAAATAAAAGTTTTAATTTTAATGCGCTCACCTCCTAGGGTTGTTCTATATCGAAAAAATATACGCCTATTTTTTATTTTGAAATCAAAAAATATTTCGCTCTAAGCCGTCAAAAATTTTCCAAGTATTTTATTTGGCAAAAAAAGGAGTTTTTCGTAAAAATGGCATAGAATTCTTGAAAATCAATATTTTTCGATCGTAAAACTCTGGTTCTGTTAAGCAGACTTCCAATAATAATACCTAGCTGTTTGTTTAACAATTTTTAATACTTACGATTTTTTATTGGTTCCCCCATCGCATTTTCTGGGGTTATTGCCGCACCTATAAAATATAGTTGCCAAGAAAAAATTGTTAAATAAACATTTGGGTATTATTACTGGGAATCTCTTGAGTGAAACAGATCGAAAAATATTGATTTTTAAAAATTCTATACCATTTCTACGAAAGTTTTTTTTCGCAGATAAAATACATGGAAAACTTTTGAGCGCTTTGAGCGACCTCTAAATATTTTTTGATTTCAAAATAAAAAATAGTGGTCTTATTTTCTATATAGAATAGTCCTCCGACATGAGAGCAATCAAATTCCGACTTAACTTTTTCACATGAATCTTTGGCCCACCCTAATGTACATCCGCCTGACGCATTAACTTACCTAAATATGTACGACGTATGAGTTTGTGCAGCAGTTTTGTAGGAAAAACTATATGTATACATGTAAGCTGTTGGACGTAAGAAAGGAAATGCATACTTATGCCAATACAAGTTATGACAGCAACGTCGACTAGTTGCTCCTGCAAGTATGCACTGACAAAACTTTACTGACCACAATAAGATGGTTATATATGTATATTCCCTGCAGCAAATCAAACTGGTTCAGAACTTGAGCTGAGCTAGCCTGAAAAGGGTCGGTACTGGTTCTTCATCTATCTCAACTCAATGCTTTCAACTGTCTTTTTTAACATGGCGATGTCCTACGAAGTGACAATTGTCGCCTTCTGCAGAACTTTTGAACTTGTTCTGAGCTGACTCTGGCTTAGATGGCTCTGAGACAGTTCATATAACAACAGTTCCTAGATACTTCAAAAAGAGTTACCTCCGAACTAGAAATAATTTGGTTAGTTTTGAGCTGGTTCTTAGAAGTATAGTACAGAGCCTTTTCTTTAAATAAGCACGCATACAATTTTGTAAATAAAAAATATATACTTCATTTTATGTTTAAAGAGCTATTTGATTTGCACTAATTTACTTTTTGAGGCAAACTGTGCTTTAAAATTAGGAACATAAATTGTCAATTATTCCTTTTTTTCTTTTTGTTATTCGTAAAAATAATTTATATTTGTTACGTATAATGGGTATTTCTGGGATACTTATAATTAAAAATCTAAACTAAATCGTGTAAAAAAAGGAAAAAAACGGTGATATATTGAATGCTTATTTGTGATAGCTCAGCGTTAAATTGTATTAAGTGTATTGAAATGTAATACATAGACTCCCCTGCATCTAATAAGAACATATAGAATTTTAAGTATTCACAATGATTTTCATGCTAAATATTTTTCGTAAATTTTTTATTTAAGGATGGCTCATAGGTATTATAACATAAACAAATAAATTCACGTTTCTAACTGTGTTGGTAATTTAGTAGAATTCTAGAAACTATTATAAAAACTTCAATATTTTAAATCAGAGTTTATAAGTATGCAGCTCTATAAGCCATTAAATTTTAGTATAATTAATCGCGCTGATTTAATGTAACACTTTTTACGCACGCTCTTGAAGATATTCTCCAATTTAAATATTTTCGTTTAAGATGCAAGATTACACTTTACTACACTAAAATTTGAATACTCGAAATAGTTATAATAAAAAAATCTTTATCTTTTATATTTTATTTAAAAATGTTTATTTTTTTTTAATCTGATTACAAAGTAAAAAATTTTAATGAAAAATCGTTAAATTTAACTTTGTTTTATATAAAGTGTGGTGTAGTGGTAAGCAGTGCGCGCTTCCACTCCACAATGCCTGGGTTCAAACCCTGGTCAAAGCAACATCGCAAAAATATAGAAAAAAGGTTTTTTCTTAACAGCGGTCGTCCCTCGGCAGGCAATGGCAAACCTCCGAGTGCATTTCTGCCATGAAAAACAGCTTCTCATAAAAATACAATCGCCGTTCGGAGTCGGCGTAAAACTGTAGGTCCCTCCGCTTTGTGTGACAACATCAAGGCGCACGCCACAAATCGGAGGAGAAGCTCGGCCAAACACTAACATATGTGTAAGCGCCAATCTATTATTATTTATATAAAGTTTTGAAACACGGTTTATATGATTTTGTTTCAAGCATCATGATTTGTTTTATAAATTAATAACAAACAAATTTTAACTCTAAATATATTGTGAATATTTAAAAAGGAAATGGCGCACAGTGTTTCGAATATATGGAGGCAGGTAGAAAAAAGTCATGGTGACAGTTGGTAAA
>NW_023458560.1:31245401-31247523 GCF_013731165.1 Rhagoletis pomonella
GCGGAACTAGCGCTTTGCCAGACTGTCCCTAAATTTTGCTGCAGGGTTTATATGCAGGGAGTGTCGACACTGCTGGTAGACACTCTGGAGGAACTCACATGTCAGTGTGTTTGTGTAATGTGTTATGCATCGAAGTTTAAGTGAAAATGTGGCTGATGTGCTGCTTGTGGCAGCGGTACCATAACTTTGGCAAATTTGGCGTATTTTCTCGACGTCGATCTGATGCTGTCTTTCTTGTATTAAAAATTTACATTAAGCAAATAGAATAAAGAAAAAATATGCAAATATGAAAATATGAAAATACATACATAATAATAACTTTCGAAGATAAATACGCAACGCAAAAACAGTTATTAATTTTTTTTCTTGGTTGTGACCAATTCAGTTAAGTCTTAGAAAACAACATTACCAAACTTGCGACTTTCGAATTCCCTTTGAGTTGCCAAGTTTGTTTTTTTTTTTTTTCCGCACATCGTATTTGTTTGCGTCAAGTCAACACTTGCTGCAAAGAGTATGTAGATATGTCCATATGCAGCAACCTGCCAGAGACAGCA
Organism: Rhagoletis pomonella; assembly: GCF_013731165.1. Lineage (NCBI taxonomy): Eukaryota > Metazoa > Arthropoda > Insecta > Diptera > Tephritidae > Rhagoletis > Rhagoletis pomonella. Next base: position 31,245,956 of record NW_023458560.1, read on the forward strand.
AGTTAGTAAAAAAAAAATTAGTTCTTTAACAAAGTGACAGTTGCACATTAGCACATGTCAAAGGAGCGCATCACACAACAAGAAGAAAAAAAACGGAGAAAATCGAAAATTTCCCATGCATGGACATGGACATATTCTCTAAACACATATGTACATACTCGCAAACTCAACTGCTGCATTATTTGCTTCGGCTTCCATTCCTTTTTTTATGTTGTCGAAGCTGCTTCCAAGAACTAGCAAATGTGTGTGCATACATAATTATTGTACAGGGTGTCCAATTTTAATTTATGCAAACATCTTATACCCGTGTACCAGATGGGTATTAAGGGAGTGTTGCTCAGGAAACAGCAACTTAAGAGTATAACAGTATACAAGTATAACAGCATAACAATATAACAGTCTAATAGTATAACTTTTTAACAGTATAATAGTTTACCAGTATTATACTATTTTAGTATAACAGTATAACGGTATAACAGTATCTATTACACCCTTATAGCATACAGCATAAAAGTAAAACAATGTAACAGCATATCAGCATAATTCAACAGCACAACAGTGTAACAGTATAGTATAACAATATAAGAGTATAACAATAAAAAAGCTTAGTTTAACAGTATAAAAATATACTAGTATAACAATATTACGGCATACAATTATTAAAATATAAAAGCATAGGAGAGAAAAGTTTAACGGGGTAAAAGTTTAACGGAGTAAAGCAATATAACAGCAAAACAGTATAAACAGTATAAAACAGTTAAAAGCATACCAGTATAATGGCATCACAATGTTTGAGTATAACGATTAATTAGTATATCAGTATAAAAGTATAACAACATGATGGTATAACAGTCTAGTAGTTTAACAGAATAAAATATGTAGTTGCAAGCAGTGTTGCCGTTGTGCGACTAAAGGGGCATTTTGACCCTTTTAAGCGTCAGTACCCTTTGACCCGACTTTTTGAAAATTTTAATTTTTTGGCGCTTTTCCAAAATTATGTGCGACTAAAAAATATTTCCTCCTGTAAGTACGAAAAAAGGCATCAACTAAAACTTTCAAAGGAAATGCAACTCTTCTCCTTGCAGCAACTAGATTTATGTGTATGCTTGCAACCCTGTTTTGTGCAAAGCTTGTCCCGCTATTTTCTTTATAAATTCAACAGATTTATTCTTTTACTAGTAAAGAAAAGCGAAAATAATATGGTGGCCCCTTTTTTTCGTCAATGACCCCTTTTTGCGACTTTCCGAAAATTCTCAGCGGCAACGCTGGTTGCAAGTTGTTTGTAAAACAATTGAAAGACACTAGGAAAACTAGTTTGAAAGATTTGGTTTATTGTGTCACGAAAGCCTTACAAACAAAAAGCTCCCTGGGCGTTCGAGAGATCAGAGGTTCGAATACTCAGGTACAGGATTTTTGTTAATTTTGTCTGCTTTAATTTAATTTAGTCTTAATTTTTAAAGTTTGTTTTAAAATAAAAAATATTTTTTTTTTTCATATAATGTTGAAAAACTATAGATACGTACAGATGAATGTAAGCTTTACGTGATTTCCTGCCATAAGCTTTAATC
>NW_023458560.1:31247623-31253040 GCF_013731165.1 Rhagoletis pomonella
GCAAGGAAGAAATGTCTGGCAACACCAGCAAAGTTTTGAGACGATTTTGCGATAAAAAATGCACGCAAAGAGGAAATGTCTGGCAACACCAGCAAAGTTTTGAGACGATTTTGCGACGACTGCTAGAAAGGGGTGCTCACAGTTTGATGCTAAAGATGTCTAAAAATGTAGACGTCTACATTTTCAGACACAATTTGGAACGAACTGTGAACACCCCAAATATTTTCGAGAACGTTCGTGCCAGAAGCATACTCAGAGATTTGGCATTGCTTACCGCGGTGTAACCGCCATTTAGAAAACAAAAAACTTATTTTCTATGCTACTTCGACCAGGGATCGTGCGCAGGGCTCAACGAGAATCTGCTTTTACTTGTACCCCACTGGCCGCGAAATCATGACCGAAGCCGAGCTGGACAACTTGATTTTTTTTAAGGTTATGAGTTTAATGATTCAGAAGCCCATGAAGTAACATTTATTTCTGGTGGAGGAATAGTTCCTGTTTTGGTAAATAGTCCTGCATAATGAAAGTAATTCAAGAATAGGAACATAAATTGTTGCCTATCTAAATAAAAACATTTAGAATTTAAGGAGTACTCCAAAATTAACCACAATTCATATAAAAAATATTCGCAATTAACATTGCGATGTCCTAGGGCAGGACCATATACTCCATCCCCGCATTACATCAGAGTAGCACAAAACTACTCCAACATAATAACAATGGCATTGTTGCTATATTTTTTCGTTTGTACACGCTTTTGTTCTTCACTTCTCAAATACTTTTTCGAAATTAATAAAAACCAAGACAAAAATTAAAAATTATATGTTGCCTCTGACGGTATTCGAAGAACCCGAGCATGCTGGGAGCTAAGAACTAACAGCGAGCATCTCTACACGTTCAGCTACAGCCAGACATGCAAATGTGCTTTCAAATGCTCAACTTCAATCACGTGATTCAGTGATCGGATAACAAACAATAACCCTGCCAGCCAAAAGTGGTGAAAAATCTGGTGAAACCGCGGGTTTCGGTCACTTCCATGATTCAATAATACAAGGTTCGATAAACTGACAGTTGTCTCTCTCGCACCGCTCCCTTAGCAGTGGCACCGTGTTGCTTCTTTGCAATTTTACATGGAAACAGTGTAGCTTTGGTGTGAAATAAAAGTATGAGCTTTTGTGCAATATCTTTATTTGTATATGCATATGAAGCATATTTAACTGATGAAAACATATGCATTGGATGTTTACATCAGTCTCATAGTAGTCTTATTTAAATTTTGAGTCATTTTGCAGTTTTTATACGGCTAAATAGCATATAAATTACGTAATTCACGTAGATATATCAATATTACGTTCAACATTTCGTTTAAAATGCCAGATTTCCTGCAAATACATTAGAATTTACGAAAGGAATTTCAATACTAATTGCCTACTTTGCGTACTTTTCTACTACCATTTTCGAAACAAGGGATTGCATTCTTGCCCTTTCTCTGTCCTCCGTAAATGCAACCTTTTGTAAGGGAGTGTCAAACCGCAGCTGTCAATAATTATCTAACCTTGTATTATTGAATCATGGGTCACTTCAAAACTGGTGACATTTGTATGGGCGGTGTGCAAATTGTCACCAATTTCCCCCTGTACGTGTGAGCCTTGTATCACTGTCGCACTCATTCAGATACTTCGTAAGGAAAACATATAGCTGCACTCGTCTAGCATTGCCCACTTCAGCTGGCGCAGGGTTGCATTCTCTTCACAGCGAATTCAAAATAACCTTAAAAACTTAAAAAAAAATCTTAAAATATTTTTTGATTTTTATTTTGCAAAATTTATTTTTCAAAATACATTGTTAACCTAATATAAATAGCTAGTAATCAATATTATGAATACAAATTACAATTAACATTAATAATAAAGATATTTTTACACACATATGTAGTTCCTTAATTGCTTATTATTACTACTACTCCTTTGCATATAGCTGTTTTAAAAAGTTGCAAAATTTCAATAAAAAGTTAAGCGATTTTAACAGTATTATAATCAAAAGAAAGGTAATCGATTTACCTTTCTTTTAATATATATTGACAGTTGAAAATCATTTGTACTGGTTCACAAAAATTTAGTTTTGTTAGAACTTTGCAAACTGTGACAACTTTTTCACATCTTACATATAATGTTTTCAAAAGTTGCAAAATTTCTATAAAATAGCTAACCGATTTTAACAATATTATAATCAAAAAAGTAATTGATTTACCCTTCTTTTAATATATATTAACAGATGCAAATCATTTGTAATGGTGCACAAAAATTCAATTTCGTTACAACATTGCAAAATTTTACCACTTTTTCACTGCTTATATATAGCTGTTTACAAAAGTTGCAAAGTTTTTATGAAAACGTAAAGCGATTTTAACGGTGTTATAATCAAAAGAAAGGTAAACGGTTTACCTTTATTTTGATATATATTAAGAGTTGCAAATCATTTAGGGTGGTTCAGAAAAATTAAGTTTTCTTGCAACTTTGCAAAATTTGACAAGTTGGACCTATACTTTGAAGGTGCTCCTGGCGTTGAAGGTGCTGAGGGCGGAAGGTACCCATGGTGCTCCTGGCGATGAAGGAGCTGAGGATAGAAGGTACTGGTGGTGCTCCTGGCGATGAAGAAGCTGAGGGCAGAAGGTTTTAATGGTGCTCCTGGCGATGAAGATGCAAGCGTTGAAGGTGCTGATGGTGAATCCCAAAACTGTAAACAAACAAAAATATCAATTCAATTTTATAAACATATAAAAAGTCTCAATACATACCTTAAGAATGTGACTAAAGTCGCTGGTGTTTTGCAGTCTAAAAGAAGAAATTACATTATAATTAAATAAAATTGTTAAATACGTATCCTTACCTTCAAAATTTCCGCAAAGTGACATTTCTTCACAGTATGTATACTGTCATCAAAACTCCGATGTTTCTAACTTGCTCGCTCTAACGCATAGAATTCTTATTAGAGTACGAATTCTTATCGGGTATGTAGCTCTAACAAAGGGACATTTTTTTGACAGTTTGAACAAAAAATTTGTAAGTGTGTGGGTGAGATGACTAAAAAGTTGTGAATGTGTTTGTAAATCGTTTGATTTTCTGGGGAAAGTGGTGAGCCGTGGCTGGCAGGGAAGCTAGCGCAGAGACACCAGTTGGTCCGCTACAGCATGACAGAGGAACACTTTTGTAAGTACTCCAATTTACCACAAATAGACTACATGATCCAACGATTTTTGCAGGGTATGTATGTAAGTAATTTTTACTAAACTCATATGGTGCTCTTGACACAACGGAACCAAATGCAGTCGTGGCCGAGCGGTTAAGGCGTCTGACTAGAAATCAGATTCCCTCTGGGAGCGTAGGTTCGAATCCTACCGACTGCGCAGTAAGCTTAAACGGCGATTAATTATTTTTGTGAACTTTTATTTTTTCCCCCTAATTTTGATTTTGTATATTTTCTATTTAAAAAAACTTTCATGCAAAGCTGCACAGCTATATAAAATTTATAAAAAAAATAAAATAAAAAAAAATCGTTTCGTTGATTACCAAAAAATATTGCGTTTCGTTGATTTTTGAAACAAAAAAGGTAATAGTTTTATTTCAATATATGTACATACATACTTCTCATATAAATATGTAAACAATTTTCGGTATATGTATGTATCTATAAACATTCGGACTCATTTGAGAGCCAGAAATGTCTCAGAGTTCTGAGTTGTGAATTATGAGCTCAAAAAAGAGTCAGAAAAGTGCACACTTGCCTTCTTAGAAGGCACGCCAATATGAGTCCAGGTTAGAGTCTTAAATATGACGCTTTCTGGTTCTTAAAAACAAATATTCTTTATAATTCTGATTATTAATAAACTTTTACTTCTACGTAAACTTTGATACTTTGGTTCAACTCAGAGTCCGAAATGAGCCAGTCTGGTTGACTGGTCTCAGAATCATATTTATGACGAAAGGAAAGCTCATTTTATACTCATAAATTCTGAGCACTCAGAAAATTCTTTAAAGGGATACATATAACATGATAAGCAAAAAAAAAACAATTCTTTTTGAATTTGTTTTCTGATGAAATGTTTTTGATTTGTTTTTTTTTGGTTTGTTTTGATAATCACCGAAACGAATTTTTTTTTGTTGAGCATAACGTTCAAAACAAAACCGAAATTTCTTTTCGTTTATTGATAAAAATAACGTTATTATGCAGCCCTACTTGAAACTTGTACTAAAATTAAATGGGCTATAAAAATGCATACTTAAATGAAAAAAAAAAATTATTAATAAAAAGTTTGAAATTTTGGTAAACACGTGTTGAATTTTTATAATTTTTTCTCATAGTTTGAAACTTCGATTGATATGGTTTTTCAGGTAATGAGCTATACTTTCATAAAGAATTAATAAAAATCAAACAAACAAAGGAAATTGACCATTAAGCAACAATCGAGAAGGAAAAATATTCTTGACTGCTGAAAATATCGCAAACCCATTATTTTGTTGACAACTGTAAGTGATGTAAATATCAACGGGTTATGCGTAAGCATACGCTACAAATGATATATTATTCTAAATTTAGTAACTTAAGTTACTTAGCTGCAATTTTTTAATGACAATAAAAAATGCATTGTTGTCAAACAAGTACGTATTTTCAACTTTGGTACTGAACTTTGTTGTTGTTTGTAGCCCTTTTACTTTTATAACGCATTGAGCTCCCTCTGGGAGCGTAGGTTCGAATCCTACCGACTGCGAAGAAGTAACTTTTTTTGCCAAATTAAAATGATTTAATTTTTGTAAATACTTTCGACTTAAGCTCGTCGATTTGAATGTATGTTTATGTTTATTTATAGTTTTTTTTTTTTATAGTAAATCATTAAACGAAGCTGTGTCACATACATATCTACTTTTTAAATGGCAAAGAAACAGCTGACAGCATAATGCGATGGGCGACGCCTGCTGGTAAAAAGCGATATCTAGTTGTTGTGATATATAAAGGGCTGAACACAAGCAAGGCGGTTGTAGGGAAACAAACCGGCAGCTGACATTTATGTGAACGTAAATTTAAACATTAAGAACGGAAATTTAAAGTAAATTTTATATTTCCGGCTAAGTTATGTACAATTATATAGCTAAAATCAATACATACTTCCTTCTGTCGCTGCTTAACAGCGAGCAGCTTTTGTTCTCGCCTCACTTGTATTCAGAGGAGCAAGCGAAATATTTTTAGTGTTTATGATGTCTAACAAATGACTTTATTCACTATTATTTAATACAGCAAAAAGGAAAACTAATATCTAATATGATTTCACAAAAAACTTGTAGGTTGCTACTTCAACGAATCGAACGCCAGGAATGACAACATGGCAAAAAACGTCAAAACCGCGAAGTTGACAGCTGATG
>NW_023458560.1:31253140-31254361 GCF_013731165.1 Rhagoletis pomonella
TTTTTTGTCAGAAACCCATTTTTACTAAGAAAAAACATTGGATTGGTATTATTTTGAAGCGGGAATTTACAACGTCTTCATAAACGACCACATTATTCCACCAAAATTTACTATTAATTAGGGCACGGCCCTAAATTTTTTAACTCTGAGGATAAAATTAAACGTTCTAAGTCGGAATATTGGTTGAAGTGCTGTGCACCTGCATCAGAGATACGCCTAACGTCCCAAAATATTTAAACTATTAGGTTTGTATGTGTACATTTAATGATGTAGGACCGTGTTACGCCTTAGAGAGTAAGAACTGTGGTAAAATCGACGGTAAAAAGAAAAGTGACAACAAATGAGCATTTTCAAAGAATTTGGCAATTTCTGAGGATATTTTTCGCAGGCTTTTATCAATTTTAACAGGACAACGATCAGAAATATCCTCCGAAACTGGGGCCAAATAGGTATAAATCCCAAGTTTTTATAATCACGGAGTAACCTGCGTAAAGCCCAGAATTGATTCAACAGAAAACTTATGGAATTGTTTGAAAATGCCACTGTTTAATTGCGAAAACTCGCCCAATCGCATGCAAGACCTTGGGCATGGCGTTGAGGAAAAGCGGTGCGCGTTCCCAACAGATTTCGTCTAAAACCTGTGCGAAAGTATCCCAAGATGACCATAAAAGCTAAAATATTCAAATTGGTTATGGCCAATTTATTAAAAGTCAAGCAAATGGTAAAATTTTCTGTCGGGTGCAAAACTGGAACAATCTAGTTGCTACGTTTGTTTGCAATTTTCTTCTTTATCTGCTTGTATTAGTTACTGTTTTTAAGGCCTTCTGATGAAATAAACATTGGAAATGTGAATTCCGAAACTAGATTACAAATAAATAATATAAAAAAAACTTTTTAATATACAACGCTTTTATAAATGGACTAAAAAGTAGAAAATAATACTTCGCAGTCCCATAGAATTTGTTTTGATAACTTTTGATTTTGAAATTTTAGCTAAAGTCATTATAAACAATCTACGAAATTAAAAATGAAAAACGTGGAGCGCATGCAATACAAAGCATTCGATTTAATTGACAATAGTCTAGTCAAACTACATAACGTAGACATAAAATTTCTACAGCGAAAGTAGAACTTTGAAATCGATTTTAAGCGGTCGTTATTCATATACCCACATACATACATTCATATATTACTTTTCATATCAATTCAAGTGTATTACAT
>NW_023458560.1:31254461-31256829 GCF_013731165.1 Rhagoletis pomonella
GCCCCACGCTTTTCATTTTCAATTTCATAGATTGTTTATAATGACTTTTGCTAAAATTTCAAAATCAAAAGTTATCAAAACAAATTCTATGGGACTGAGAAGTATTATTTTCTACTTTTTAGTCCATTTATAAAAGCGTTGTATATTAAAAAGTTTTTTTTATATTATTTATTTTCTACTTTTTAGTCCTGTCTGAATAAAATTTTGCAATAGATATTAAAATAATTCAACGATATTAATAGAAAGGTGCACACACATGCATTTACATATGTATGTACATACAAACGAGCACCAATTAATTTTATTTAAAGAAATGGCGTGTCGTCTATTTCCGCCGATATGCGTGTATAAACCCTCCTCAAAGTCTAGCCAAAAAGCCAGCAACTCACACAACAGGTTCCCCAGAGCAATTCGCTCGAGAAAGTGGTACCCGGTACACGTAATACGCGGCACACAGCACAACAATCCGCCAAAACAGGCAACCCGGCCCAAAATTACCACCGTAGAAGGCAGAAACCCCGAGCGGCAGTGCAGGAGCCCAAGAATTACCCTTAAAACGGCCACAGGAGCTTAAAAAGACCAACTGGTCCCCAACTGGCCCGAAGGTAAGTAGTTTCGGCCTAGTCCTGGACTAGACTGGTTTCCGGACTGGTCCCCGACTGGTTACCAACTGGTCCCACGAACTAGTTACCAACTGGTCCCAAAGTGGTTACCAACTGGTCCACCTATACCTCAAGTGGTCCACAAGTCACAAAGCATTCGATTTAGTTGACAATAGTCGAACTAATTTTATTTAAAGAAATGGCGCGTCGTCTATTTCCGGTGTAGCAAACGTAGTACATAGGGCGACATCTAGATGTCATCTACCTCGCCCTATTCACTATGCTTTTTTATAGGAGCTTTTCAAAGCTTTGCTTTGGTGTCGGAACACAACATTGAAAGTTTCTGGATCCACACATTGAAAGTTTCTGGAACACAACATTGCAAGTTGATAAAAGCGTTGTAATAATAAAAATAAAAAATGAAAATCGCGGCAAAGGTAGTATTTTTCATTATCCTCTCAGCTGCAAAAGGCGAGCAATCTGATGACAGTGAGGAATGCACAAATGCCTGCCCGAAAATCTTCGATCCTGTTTGTGCGGTCTACGATGGCGTAGTAGGGGAAAAAAAGGAGTCGGGCAATGAGGCAGGCACAGCCGTATATCGCTACTTCCACAATGATTATCTACGGCGTTATGCAAGTTGCAGCACAGGCACAGGTGAGCGCGGTTTGTGTTTTTTTTTTTTTCCAAATTACTTTGTAAAAGTTATTAACTATTTGTTTGTAACTTAAATCGAGACACTTTTAAATGCTTTTTAATTGCAGTTTGGCGCATCACATCCCTGTCGACTTGTCTACAGCATGTCAATCCTTTGTTACGCCAACAATGTTTGCGTCCTTGTCCCTTCATTTACGAACCGATTTGTGCTTCGAATGGCAAAGTTAAAGAAATTTTTGGTAATAGCTGCGTTTTAGCTGTGGAGAATTGCCTCTCTGTTGATGGTGAGTATTAAAATATGTAGGACTATGATATGGTTTTAGTTTATGATAAACAAATACATATATGAAGTATACCTACATACATTTACATAAACTGATAATAAAAAAATATATGCCTGGAAAGAATTAGGTACTCAGATTTTAAGCTTTGAATATGATGTGCCGACTGAAGCGCCCGGCTTTACGCTTCGATATCAGACAAACTTGGATTTTGCTGATGCTAAACAGCTTGCGCTGGTTTTAGATCCGGCCACGTAAAAACCCCTAACAATGAAAAGTAACAACATGCTCGGATGAGATCCCCTTCATTTTATGACGACCACGGCAAACTTATAAAGGACTATAATTGAAGGGTATGCACTTGGACTATCCGGACCCCAAATTGGGAAGGTGGCTCTGCCTGGTCGGTTGATGTACTCGGGGAAGCCAAAAGCTGACATCACCGCCATCCAAGAAATGATGGACATCTACTACAGTTGCCAGGAAAAATATCGGAAACTCGATGTTCGATTTGTGTCATCCCTCCGCTTAATAATGCTCGCCGTCAATCACAACAGACCGCCAATTTATTCGCCACTTGTCTCTCACACATGCTCTCTGAGAGCACTCTTCAACAAACAGACATAAGCGAGCAGTGGAACCATATTTCCCACTTATTAAGTACTGACGTCGAAGAAGTAGTCGGATTTCAGCAACTGGCCAACGCGAGCTAAGTGGACCGTTATACAGAACTGAAGAGGGAAACGAGACGTATTTGCTGCAATAAGAAGAAAAGGAACGAAATACGTGTGTGCGAAGAGCTTAAAATGCTGGCCGAGAGAAAAAAAA
>NW_023458560.1:31256929-31265205 GCF_013731165.1 Rhagoletis pomonella
ATATCTGAACAATCCGTTGTATGGGAGCTATAGGTTATAGTGACCCGATCTTTGTAATTTTCACTATAAGTATTCTGTTGATAATGGGTGCAAGTATTGCAAAATTTCATGTTCGTAGCTGCATAAATGGCGAAGTTATAATGAAAAATCTCATATCTGAACAATCAGTTGTATGGGAGCTATATGTTATAGTGGTCCGATTCTTCCGGTTCCGACAAATGATTAATCTATACATATAATAAAATTGTAACAGGTCGATGTCTGTACATTATAGATATTAAAGAAAAATTAATGTGGGGGGTCTTTTTTAAAGCACCAGAAGCCAAATCAACCATTTTTAGAATTTTTGTCTGTCTGTCTGTCTGTCTGTCTGTCTGTCTGTCTGTCTGTCTGTCTGTATGTTTGTTCGCGCATCACTCGAAAACGAATGCATGGATTTGAATGCAGTTTTCACCGATGCATTGCTAGAGGTCTAACTTAAAATTTAGGAAGAAAAAAAATTAGAGAGTTGCCACCTGTTTGAAAATTGGAGTTTAAGTAAATTGATAAGAAAAAATTAATATTGCAATATGGGCGTCAAAAGAAAGAGAATGAAGAAGGCTTACAGCCAAAAATATTTTTTTAGAGTTGCCACCTGTTTAAAAATTTACATTAAATTTAATTTATAAGATAAGTTGAATATTGCAATATGGGTATCAAACTGAAAGGGTTTAGGAAATTATATTGCCGAAAATATTTTTAGGGGGGGCTGCCACCTGTTTGAAAAATTGTATTGTATTAAATTGATAAAATAAATGAAATCTATATCTACATCTATAAATCTATACATATAATAAAATTGTAACAGGTCGATGTCTGTACATTATAGATATTAAAGAAAAATTAATGTGGAGGGGTCTTTATTAGAGCACCAGAAGCCAAATCAACCATTTTTAGATTTTTTGTCTGTCTGTCTATTTGTCTGTCTGTATGTTTGTTCGCGCATCACTCGAAAACGAATGCATGGATTTGAATGCAGTTTTCACCGATGTATTGCTAGAGGTCTAACTTAAAATATAGGAAAAAAAAATTAGAGAGTTGAGACCTGTTTGAAAATCGGAGTTTAAGTAAATTGATAAGAAAAAATGAATATTGCAATATGGGCGTCAAAAGAACGAAGCTGAAGAAGGCTTACAGCCAAAAATATTTTTTAGAGTTGCCACCTGTTTGAAAATTTACATTTAATTTAATTTATGAGATAAATTGAATATTGCAATATGGGTATCAAACTGAAGGGGTTTAGGAGATTTTATTGCCGAAAATGGTTTTAGGGAGGGCTGCCACCTGTTTGAAAAATTTTATTGTATTAAATTGATAAAATAAATGAAATCTATATCTACATCTAGATATACATATAATAAAATTGTAACAGGTCGATGTCTGTACCTTATAGATATTAAAGAAAAATTAATATGGTGGGTTTTTATTAAAGCCACAGAAGCCAAATAAACAATTCTTAGAATTTTTGAATATCTGTCTGTCTGTATATTTGTACGCGCATCAGTCGAAAACATGGAATTGAATGCAGTTTTCACCGTTGTATCGCTAGAGATTTAGCTTCCAATATAGAAGAAAAAATTAGAGAGTTGCCACCTGTGTTTAAAATTTCGGTTTAGGTCAATTGATACGGTAATGTGAATACTGCAATATGGCTGTTAAATGAAAGAAATTTACAAAGGCCTACAGCTGAAAATATGTTTGTGGAAGGTTGCCACCTATTTGAAAACTTTAATTTAATATAATTGATAGCATAAATTAAATATTGCAATATTGGCATCAAACTAAAGACGATAGGAAATTTTAATCCTGAAAATATTTTTAGGGGATTTGCCAACTGATTGAAAGATTGTATTCATTGAAATTTGTAAAATAAATGAAATATTGCAATACGAATATTAAACTAAAGAGGATTAGGAAGCTTACTTTTGAAAATATTCTTGAAGCGGGTTGCCACTTATTTGAAAACTTTAATTCAGTTAAATTTACTATATAAACTAAGTGTTGCCATATGGGTATCAAACGAGAGTACTTGAGAATAATAAAATTGCAACAGGCCGATATCTGTACATAATAGATGTTAAAGAAAAATTAATAGGGGGTTTATTAGATCAACAGAAGCCAAATCTAAAATTTCGGTATGTTTGTCTGTATGTTTGCAAGCGCATCACGCAAAAGCTAATGTATGGAATTAAATGCAGTTTTGCTAGAGCTCTAATTGAAAATATAGAATCCATTTTTTTTTTTTGTTTTAGTTTATCGTCGATCATTATTCCTAGGTATTTGAACGTATTAACTTTTTCCAGTGCGTCGTTGTTTATATTTAGAGTTAGCAACGCACCGTTCTCAAAATTTCGCCTTGATATAACCACAAACTTAATTTTTTTTTATTTCTGTTTGGAAGGGTTTTCGCTAAAAAAAATTTTAACTTTTCGTTGTTGCTGCCAAAAAAATTAAGAAATCTGAGACGTCACGTTTTACAATTTCATACAGTTCTCTTTACAATGCATTTCACTAAACTACTAAACGGCTGCATCGACTTGGTTCATATTTGGCAACACGTTGAAAATAAATATTCTGACCAAAAATTTACTCGGTATTTAGCTCGGGATATTCCTAAAATTCTTATACAGACTAAAACGTAAAAAACCAATATATCACTAAAACCAATTACGCTGGGGAACTGAAACTTAGCACTGATGCATATATTGCAAATGCATTGGGAAAGGGGGCGTGGCTCCTTCCTTCCATGCAAACTGAACTGCTCATATAGCTTATGTCTGGAACTGCTTACGCTAACGTCCTGAAATTCTACACAGCTACATATGTTATCAATACCGTAGTTATGGCGAAAAGTGATAATTATTGGAAAGGCTGGATCGATATACATTTACGTAAACGCGCAAGTATCACTCGATTGGGAACCATTTTCTCCTAGATTTATAAATCCCATTGAACTATTCTAGCTTTGTCTTTAATTTTCAGTAAGGTAAAATTTTTGTGAAAATTTTGAAGAATTTTTTTTAAGTTTTTCACAAAGAATGGAGCTTTGCTTTTACGAGTTTCGCTATAAACTGTCCTATCTACATACCTATTTGCATAAAATGATAGCCGTTTTCGTTGTTCGGAATAAACTCAAAAAACACTGAATAGAGTTCCGTCAGATTGTCGGAGGTTATCTTACATACATATATGGTCCAATTACATGCTACTATAAAACTCGCTAGGTGGTGCTGGAGTAGAGTTATTTATAAAAATCGTATTTATTAACCGATTTCGTTCAAATTTTAAATGTGAGCTATGTACCTGTATGATAGAAAATTCTTTTGATACAAATTTACCCGATTAGTGCCGCTGGAGTTAAGGTAGAAATTCATAACACGTATTCATTTTATGGTAAGCAATGGTTTTGCAGAAAATAAGCCCAATGGATGGCGCTGCAGCCGAAATGTATAGAAACCCCGTGTGGTTGGTCTGCTTTGGACCTATGTTTAAGTTATACGAATTTAGTTTTCAAATGTTTAAATGAAGCATGGGGTTAAGTTTTTCTGACGCCCTCATGCACGATCATGCGGTCTTGCATCTACCCTGAAATCAGTTCATAAATTTTACCACGAATTGTAAAAGTGGTGAATTAACAAGGAAAGATCACCGTAGGTATATCAACTGCTTCATTTGAAAGATACTTAAGAGATCACACTACTCATTTAGCAATGTACCGGAAAACTTTTCATCCTATGGGACAGCGAGGATTCTTGGCCTTCCTATAAAGAAAATGCACTTCTGTGCTCTTGAGTTTCCCTATAAGAACTTTTATTGGCATACGTAAGATCATACAAAAAGATTACGCATGATTGGCAGAGATCTCACAGGTGAAAATAAGACCATCAGTAAAGCTCATGACACCAAAAGGGATTGGTATTCCATATGGTATCACAGCGTTACTACTATTTGCCTATGTGTGAGGAGGATACTGCGCCTTAGTGGTTTCAACTTAAATCAAAAACTTTGACTTTACAGACTAATTTTGTTTTTAAACGCTCTTTTGCATTGGCTAACGCAAAAGCTCTTATTAGGCGCCGCGAAGTAAGCGGGCATTGGCTAGTACATTATAAAAATACATCCACCTACCAAATTTCATCCGGATATCTCGAAAACTGAGAGACTAGATTGCATACAAACAGACAGACAGACGGACAGACGGACAGACGGACATGGCTAAATCAACTCAGCTCGACGTTCTGATCATATAAGTATACATTTTCATGGGTCTATCTCTTTTTGTTCTGGTACTTACAAACATCGGACCAAAGTTATAATACCATTTCATGCTCATGAAAGGTATAAAAAATCAAACTTTAACATGGCAAAGGTTACTCATAAGCCGTGTACAAGTATGGCCGTGTACGACATGGCGTATGAGTAACATTATTTCCTGTACCTCTTTCATACAAAAAATTATTGCATATTTTGATCTATCGATTTTCATCGTCAATAGCTTGATTTTTTTTTACAAAAGAACAGGCTTTAATACGAATGATAAAAAAAATATAACTGTTTAATAAATGGACTAAAAAGTAGAAAATAATATTTTTCAGTCCCATAGAATTTATTTTGATAGCTTTTCATTTTTAAATTTTAGCAAAAGTCATTATAAATAATTTATGAGATTGAAAACGAAATACGTGGAGCGCATGCAATACAAAGAATTAGATCTAATTGACAATAGTCAAACTACATAACATAGACATTTACAGCGCAAGTACAAAATTTGAGATCGATTTTAAGCGATCATTATTCCTATACCCACATATGTACATACATATATTACTTTTCAAATCAATTCATGCGCCCCACGCTTTTCATTTTCAATCTCATAAATTGTTTATAAAGACTTTTGCTAAAATTTCAAAATCAAAAGTTATCAAAAGGAATTCTATGGAACTGAGAAATATTATTTTCTGCTTTTTAGTCCACTTATAAAAGCGTGGTATATTAAAAGGATTTTTTTTTATTTTCTACTTTTTAGTCTTGTCTGTATAAAATTTTGCAATAGGGAGGTTCCATTGGAAACTGAACCTCAGAGCATAAAATTTTTTCTTTATAAAACTAACAAATGTGTGGATAAGGCATGTGTACAAATCTTGAATCAACCAAAAAATAAAAGCTTTAAATGCATTTTAATTGCCTTTTTTACGTTTCAAAATCAAGTTATAAGTAAATTTTTTTAGTAAGTTTAAAGTAGGTTGTGTTGAAAGGGCTGTCAATTAATTTGCGATTCTTATTTAAGTGTTTGGTAAGAAAACTATGTAGTAGAACTCATCTGCGTTCAATAAAATTGTATTATATATTAAATTGTATGAGTGCTTTATCTATATTATGAGTTATTATTAAGCAGTATTGGTCTTGTCCCACCCGTGACAAAAAAAGGTAAAAGTTGTTTTATTTAATTACAGAAGTTGAAGTTGTGTTTCGGGTTTGTTACACAATGTTAGAAATTCATTGTAAATATTTACCACAATTGTAGTTAGATAAGAATAATTCAACAGAGAAGCATGTCCCACCCGTGACAGCTATGTGTGAGACAGTTGTCAGAGGTGGGTTTACAGGCCTGATAAGCTTTATTTGTTTGTTGAGGTGGACGCAGGCGAGAAGGGTAAGAAGCGCGGACTCGCCCATTACCTATATACACTTGTGGTCAGCTGATTAAATAAAGTGACATTTTTACCAATTTTGGTTTTTTCTTTTGTTTATTTAATGTTCATAGTTTTTTTGATAAAAGTCTAGCACATTACATAACCAGAACCACATGCATAAATTCACATTTAAAACTTCGTAGAAAACTAAAAATTTCAACAAATTTTAACAGTTACACCCAAAAATTTTAAACATTTTGTTCATAATTTTTAGAAAAAATTCTAGGTATGCAGTTTTATAGCGTATTAAATTTAAGTTGGAAAAACTGAAAATTTAAAGACGCTAGGAGATCGCGTTTATTTTTAGTAAATTTTTTGGCTGACGGTGCTAGGCTTTTTCTTCTATATAAAAGGCCCTATAGTACTAAGATAAAACGTGAGTGAATTGAACCCATACTTAGCTTCTTATATTTTTTAATAACTAATCTTTAATATGGACCACACTAACAGCTCCTTTTCATATAAAAATTCGTACGCGTCCAACCCGTGACAAATGTTGTCCCACCCGTGACAGAGGAATTTCGTATTTTTTTAATAATAAAGCCATCCTTTTTGTTGTAGTTTTTGCTTTGTTTGCATTCGTGTTTCTTTGTTTTATTATAAGACATGAAGTTCACACAGAAAAGTGAAATAAATTCGCAGAGTTTTCGTGAAATCAATCTGCTCCTAAAAGCAGGTTATTTTTTTTGTCCCACCCGTGACAGAAGAAATAACCACGATTTTTTCCATATAAAAGTAAGCTGTCATTATTTTCGTATTTTGTAATAACTCATATAATATTCAATTATGTTTAACTTTATCAAAATGTAGAAATGTTAAGTAATTTATACTTAAATTTAAACAAGAAAGAACAATTTTTTCTGTTCAAATGTCCCACCCGTGACGGTGGAATCGCCCAATAGATATTAAAATAATTCAACGATATTAATAGATTGGTGCACACACATGCATATATGTATGCACATTTATACGAGCACCAATTAATTTAATTTAAAGAAATGGCGTATCGTCCATTTCCGCTGTAGCGTATGATAAAAGCGTTGTAAAATACAAATATTTGTTACTTTTTAAATTTTTTCCATGTAAAAATTCAAATTTTTTTTCATAAAAATGAAAATATGTATCTTCAGAAAATGACCTGTACCGGGGAAAAACGGTATACATAGCCGTAATGTACGATCGAATCTTAAGTTCACTTGTTTCGGCGTTTTTTTGTATAATTTCAAAACTTGAGATTTTCCCTACAGTGTAATGAGTTACTCATACGCCGTGTGCCTTTTTGTACATTGCATTTAGTACTAATGTAGAGAATTTCTTCCTCTACAATGAACTATTTTAATTTTTGATTAATGCATTTTATTTGACGCAGTCAAAGTTTTTGGCGTGGAGTTGGACAAAATTCGTTAGTTTCAGTTCATTAATTTATAAATTCGAAAATATTAAATACCGGTATTTTCCCATTATCGGACTAGGCTTAAAATTTGCGGAATGAGTGACCGCTTTTAAGCAAAAATTTTCAAGAAAACCGATCAGTAACGGTCAATGGAAATCAATATTTTGTATTACAAACTGGCCAATGCTCGCTTGCTTTGCGGCCTCTGATAAGAACTTCTGCGTTGGCCAATACAAAAATGGTGTTGAAAAGCCAAAACGGTTTGTAAAGTAAAAATCCTTACCTTAGGTTGAAACGAATAAAGAGCAGAACCTTTCTCACAGATAAACCAAGAATAGTAGCATGCGATACCATACGGAATCACTAATCCCTTCCGATGTCATGAGCTTTACCCATGGTCTTACATCCGCCTGCGAGATCTTAGCCAAACGTGAGTAGTCTTTTTCTATGACTACAACATGAATCCGATGCACCATGTAAGCCAATTACAATTCTTATAACGAATCTGAAGAACACAGATGTGCGTTTTCTGTTATAGGAGGGCAAAGAATCCTCACTGTTTCACAGGATGAAAAGTGTTCCCGTACTTAAGCGTTTTATTTCATGTTTAAAAAATTAATTGGCAAGTGAAAAATACATATGCACTTGTTAACGGACAACTCGTTTAGTGGAAATAAAAAATACAAATAAGATGTGAATATATTAAGAAACAAGTAAGAGCACCGCTGTCTTCGGCTATGTCGAAGGCTTCATACCTTTCATGAACATCTGCAAATTTTACTTTGACAGATTACTGCTTTTGAATACATCTGCATACATCGATAGGGGAGTTACATATTTATATAAAAAGTCGCATCTAAACAATCAGAGGTATGGAAGATATACTTTATATGGCACCAATCTAAGTGATTTTACCTGCTATGTGATCGGTATGTAAACCGGTAACACAATTTATTGGGTTTAGTTTCCTACATAAAGGAGATATATGGCAAAAACTGGTATCTGAACAATCAGTGCTATAGGAGATAAAGCTTATACAGCATAGATTTTGAAGATTTTCTCAGTAGACTTTGTATTATTATTTATAAAATATCTTACGAAATGTATCGGTTTTAGCTGTTCAAATAAAGAAGTTTTACAGTAAAATCCCA
>NW_023458560.1:31265305-31266709 GCF_013731165.1 Rhagoletis pomonella
TTTTTTTTAAATTCGAAAAAATTTAAATATTTCAAAAACGGTGACACTTTTACCCGAAAATTTTTTGTTTATCAGGGAGCTCACCCCCACACCTACCTTCGCCTAAAGTTTGGCACGTTACTTCTGGGACACCCTGTATGTACATTTTTGGTGCATATATCAAGCATATTTCTAATATTTTGGAGTCTTTTAAATGATCATATAAATAAGTTTTTTGTGCATATTTTTGTCCTCCCTATTCATAACTCATCCCAGTAGCTCGTTTCGGTAACTCTTCTCTACCGATTATTTCTCTATTGGTAGTGAATATGTATACGTCATTCTCTACTACTCATTGGCTTGGTAGAGAATTACTACAGCAACGAGCTATAGGAGGAACTCAAAAGATGTATTGATAGGTTTTGGTAGGAAATTTCGGAAATGCTTAAGAAATGACGAATAATTTTTCTTGTGTCAAATTTCCTTAAGGCAGTACGTAGTTCTTAAGAAATTTGCTACGCTTTCTACTACGGTTTTCTGAAGTTTTTTTTGTCCAAAAATAGCACACGGCAACACATGTTTGCAACGGAAATAAATATACATACATATGCCCGTTCCATAATTTCGTGACGAAAGAGGCTGTGAAATATCATAACCGTTTTCTTGAGAGCTGGATACTATGCTTATAGCGGAATTTACACTGTGAATATAGTATGGATGAATCTTCAAATTGAGGAATGGTCGCTCATTTTCGATGAACATTTTTGAAAATATAAATTGAACGGTACTTTATAACTGTGAATTGGAGTGATTCATATAAGATGAACATTGAAACTTTACATCTATCATCGAGCCTTAAGTCGCGTTTTGATTTGAAAAATGGCTCCGTAAAAACTTCCGCAGGGCTATGCTTGACACTTTTTAAATAGAATAAAGGTTTTCGTTACTGCCATACCTAAACAAACGCGTTGGGTGGAGCGTTTTCTGACGCCTAGCGTTGACGCCGAAGTACAATGGCATGCCATACCTAAACAGAAGCGTCACCGCTACGTCAAATGCAGAAATAACACCAACAATAAGCGTAAGTTTGTTTGTGTGAAACACGAAAATGACAGTTTTGCCGTTTTCTTCAGCCAACGTCACCACCCAACGCACTGTCAAACTCGGATTTTCCAACTGTTCAGCGTTGACGCCGCGTTGTTTCGGTATGCTTCTTACAAATTGTTTGGGCATGAAAATTTTTTGACAGCCAGGCAACGCTGACGCTTTTGTTTAGGTATGGCAGTTAGAAATGTACAGTGGCTTGTAAAAAGCAGCCTATCGTTTTAAACCAGGTGTCCCAAAACTTTTTTTTCTCGTGGACGCTTTTCAAAAGTTTTCTGGTTTCGGTGGACCCCGTGCAGCTACATTTCTAACATATTTCCA
>NW_023458560.1:31266809-31271050 GCF_013731165.1 Rhagoletis pomonella
TGATGTTTTGTTTACTTGACACCTAGGTGGCGTGCAGTGCTGCCACATATTACATATAACAGCGCCATCTAGCCGTCAACTGTTGAAACAAAAAAGGTCAACAGATGTTTATTTTGCAGTTTAGAGGCTCGATTGTTTAAAACAGTGATACCCAAAGAGATCCAGGTGGACCCAGTGTTCCACGGTAGACTCGAGGGAGGTCTACGTTGGCGTGAAAAAATATGGGGGTCCACGAAAATGTATCTGGTTTCGATAGTAACCAAACTGCTTGCTTAAAAGCCTCTTTATTTAACTAAAAAGAATCGGATGTTGGTATAAAACTGAGTGGGGCAAGGCGGAAATTGCTGGCGGCAGAGATTTGAGCACTTGTGTATTTTCAATACTACAGGATAGTACGTAACCATCACCTTTGTTGAAGAGATTCTATAATGTTGAGTTCCCTGAGGCTGAATGCTGACTTAATTCCAGCACTGAGCCCGGACTCACTCATTGTCGAATCTTCACTGATGGCTCCAAAATTTACTCTGAGCTCTTTCTCGAAGTTAATGGGGATAAGCTTCACTTTTCTCTTGTGGAATATGCTTCGGTCTTCCAGGCTGAGGTAATTGGAATCCTCAACGCCATGGACTATGAGGAGGGAAAATAGGTGGAGGGGAAGGAGTTTACGTGTCTGCAGTGACAGCCAAGCTGCACTTTAGACATTGGCCAGCCCTCTATCTAAGTACTTCCAAACTAGTAGTTCGGCAATGCCAGTCTCGACTAAATTATGTTGGTAAACATATCGAGTTTGCTTTACACTGGGTGCCAGGTCACTCCGGAGTACCTGATAATCAGACATCTGACAATTTGGCCATAGTTGGCTTAGATCAGGCATTCCTCGATCCGCAACCAGTCATAGCACTTCCTACTTTGGCCATCGATACCACCATCAGAAACTGAGTGAATACCTCGCTCAGCAATGACTAGGAGGCATCGAGGGGATGCAATTGGGCAAAACTCACGCTGCCTCCGATCTCAAGTTACTTGCTCTCACTGAGCAGACGGGACTGCAGACAACTTGTTGGACTGCTCACTGGTCACTGCACGTGGCTTGCTTACTTGGTTGTTTTTCATCGATTTTTCTAAAACTGGGTATTTTCTCAATTGTCAGTTTCTGAATTAATATTATGGCATAAAAAATTTCCGGTTTTATTGTTTAAAGTTTTGTATGTTTAAAAATGTGGGTGATAAATATTTTTCGCATCACTTTAAAATTCGGAGTGATAAAACTAAAAATGACGCCATCAGCACAAGTAAACTATTTTACAAATACGCCACATGCAAATTCAGAGCGAAAGAATACTATGATGACTTTATGAGCTCTGTTTTTTAAAACTTGCAAGTGTGTTATATGTTTATGTTTTATGTTTTTAATAAATAGAACACAAGAAAATATTTTATTTTGTATTTATGCCACTCCAAATTTAGTTTTAGTTTAGTTAGATCTAATCTTCACATTTTTTGATGAGCTTTGGAAATATGTTAGAAATGTAGCTGCACGGGGTCCACCGAAACCAGATAACTTTTGAAAAGCGTCCACGAGCAAAAAAAAGTTTTGGAACACCTCGTTTAAAACGTTAGGCTGCTTTTTACAAGCCACTGTACATTTCTAACTGCCATACCTAAACAAAAGCGTCAGCGTTGCCTGGCTGTCAAAAAATTTTCATGCCCAAACAATTTGTAAGAAGCATACCGAAACAAGGCGGCGTCAACGCTGAACGTAGTAGTGTCCAAGGGTTTTTGACATCTGATATTTCAGAGCCTCTTTCGTCACGAAATTATGGAACGGGCATATGTATATTTATTTCCGTTCCAAACATGTGTTGCCGTGTGCTATTTATTGACAAAAAAACTTCAGAAAACCGTAGTAGAAAGCGTAGCAAATTTCTTAAGAACTGCGTACTGCCTTAAGGAAATTTGACACAAGAAAAATTATTCGTCATTTCTTAAGCATTTCCGAAATTTCCTACCAAAACCTACCAATACATCTTTTGAGTTCCTCCTATAGCTCGTTGCTGTAATAATTCTCTACCAAGCCAATGAGTAGTAGAGAATGACGTATATTCACTACCAATAGAGAAATAATCGGTAGAGAAGAGTTACCGAAACGAGCTACTGGGATGAGTTATGAATAGGGAGGACAAAAATATGCACAAAAAAATTATTTATATGATCATTAAAATGACTCCAAAATATTAGAAATATGCTTGATATATGCACCAAAAATGTACATGTATAACGAAAATTTCTTCGATTAAGGCATAACAAGTTTTTGTACACATTTATGTACATACAAAATGTATTTAACAAAGTGTGATTGATTTTGACATTGCTCTCAGAAGAACCCGCCTATTAAGTCAAATTGACAAAATTTTTTATGAAGTTTGAATCGTCTGTTTATATTTTTTGGCATAATAACACCTTGTTTTATACACCTTGCCTACATATGTATATATATTGTACGTCACAAGACTTTGTTGGACAGAATTTAAAAGATGAAAATTATCCAGGTGAAAATATTGCAACATTTTATTGAAATGTTGCTTCAAACAAAATATTTTTGTTGCTAATATTGAGCAGTTACAATAGATGCAGAATAAAACTCCCTGCTCAGTTCGCAACACACCTGGAGTTGGATTCTGTAACTGTGAGGAGATGTAGATTTTTATAAAAACCCGCTAGAGAAAGCAACCACAATTGGTGACCAGAGATCATAAGATCGTCTGCGTAACAGCGCCCTTAGATGTACCGCAGAAAGGCTCGGAACCATGCAAGCACATTTGGGCGATTTGTGAGACAGCCGCTATTACGCTATTGTGGGTTCCCTGGGGGCTCAAAAGAGTTTTACAGCAGAATCTAAATCAAAAAAAGCTTGCTTTGTGAACAGTTTGATACAGCTACAGAAATGTGAAAGCTCGGAATGGTTTCGCTCGGCCCGCCTCCGCTTCCTTTGTGAACGTGTTCTAAGGCCTTCAACGCTGCCTCACTGTATAATACTTATTCTGGTCCCATTTTTCCTTCTACGAAGCCATTCGCAAGCACAGACTTCGATTGCGAAGACTCCTTATAAGCTTTATATTCTTTTATTAGTGAAAGAGATCAAAAAACAAAAAGTTAGTTACAATTAGTTATTGTATCAAGAAGTAAGCCACGACATTTTGACGCTATTTGCATGGCTTTGATTTTTTACATTTTGTCCAGCTAGTTAGCCCACTTTTCTTATAAATTATTTGTGTGTTCTGTACAGTATTGCTAGATTTTGGGCTATGTCACTAAATTTGTGGCCCAGAAAACCATGTCTTCTTCCAATTAAGCCAAGGAAAACCAAATGTTTGGGACATCTATGCTTTAAGGGTTCATTATGGCACAACAAGACACAAAATTACCTACAAACTCTTAAACAAAAACAAAAAAAGATTCTCTCCACATTTATGCATTAATAAATAAACACCGTTGTGGCACTCCACTTATTCACTGCCCAACTTTGTGCTGCCTCAATCTGGCACTTCAGTGCCAAGGTTACGCATACAGTTTGGATAACCGATAAGAATTCACTGCATCGACGAATTGCTATACAAATAAGAAGCATTTCATTTTATTCCACGCAGCTTAACAACATAAAGATTCCGTGATAAAAAAAAAAAATGTTGCTGAAAGTGCACAAGATTTTGTATAAAATGCAAACTTTAATCCGATTGCAATACAGTCCAAATCTATTGGTGCAACAAGTAACCTAGCAGTGCAAAAAGTAAACCAAATAAAAATAAATAATATAAAAAAAAACTTTTTAATATACAACGCTTTTATAAATGGACTAAAAAGTACTTCTCAGTCCCATAGAATTTGTTTTGATAACTTTTGATTTTGAAATTTTAGCAAAAGTCATTATAAACAATCTATGAAATTGAAAATGAAAAACGTGGAGCGCATGCAATACAAAGCATTCGATTTAATTGACAATAGTCAAACTACATAACGTAGACCTAAAATTTCTACAGCGAAAGTAGAACTTTGAAATCGATTTTAAGCGGTCGTTATTCATATACCCACATACATACATACATATATTACTTTTCATATCAATTCAAGTGTATTACATGCGCCCCACGCTTTTCATTTTCAATTTCATAGATTGTTTATAATGACTTTTGCTAAAATTTCAAAATCAAAAGTTATCAAAACAAATTCTATGGGACTGAGAA
>NW_023458560.1:31271150-31282530 GCF_013731165.1 Rhagoletis pomonella
AAAGAAAACACATGAAAAGGCACGATTTTTTTTAAATTCGAAAAAATGTAAATATTTCAAAAACGGTGACACTTTTACCTGAACATTTTTTGTTTATCAGTGAGCTCACCCCCCCACCTACCTTGCCCTAAAGTTTGGCACGTTACTTCTGGGACACCCTGTATAACGAAAATTTCTTCGATTAAGGCACAAAAAGTTTTTGTACACATTTATGTACATACAAAATGTATTTAACAAAGTGTGATTGATTTTGACATTGCTCTCAGAAGAACCCTCCTATTAAGTCAAATAGAAAAAAATTTTTATGAATTTTTAATCGTTTGTTTTTGTTTACATGTTTTGGCATAAATAATAGTACCTTAACAGAGAACCGACCTGAGTTGTCAATCACACCTTGTTTTATACACCTTGCATACATATGTACATATATGTATCGAAAATGAACGCTCTACGTCACAAGACTTTGTTGGACAGAATTTAAAAGATGAAAATTATCCAGGTGAAAATATTGCAACATTTTATTGAAATGTTGCTTCAAACAAAATATTTTTGTTGCTAATATTAAGCAGTTACAATAGATGCAGAATAAAACTCCCTGTTCAGTTCGCAACACACCTGGAGTTGGATTCTGTAACTGTGAGGAAATGTAGATTTTTATTAAAACCCGCTAGAGAAAGCAACAACAATTTGTGACCAGAGATCATAAGATCGTCTGCGTAACAGCGCCCTTAGATGTACCGCAGAAAGGCTCGGAACCATGCAAGCGCATTTGGGCGATTTGTGAGACAGTCGGGCCCCTGCGTTTACTTCATGTCCCGGAACCCACCACAGCGTTACGCTATAGTGGGCTCCCTGGGGGCTCAAAAGGGTTTTACAGCAGAATCTAAATCAAAAAGTGCTGAAGAAGCTTGCTTTGTGAACAGTTTGATACAGCTACAGAAAATTGAAAGCTCGGAATGGTTTCGCTCGGCCCGGCTCCGCTTCCTGTGTGAACGTGTCCTAAGGCCTTCAACGCTGCCGGACTGTATAATATTTATTCTGGTCCCATTTTTCCTTCTACGAAGTCATTCGCAAGCACAGACTTCGATTGCGAAGACTCCTGCCTTGAATATGGTTGGTGTTTAGGTCTTGCATCGACTAGCCAACTTATATGCTTTATATTCTTTTATTAGTGAAAGAGATCAAAAAACAAAAAGTTAGTTACAATTATCTATTGTATCAAGAAGTAAGCCATGACATTTTCACGCTATTCGCATGGCTTTGATTTTTTACATTTTGTCCAGCCCATTTTTCTTATAAATTATTTGTGTGTTCTGTACAGTATTGCTAGATTTTGGGCTATGCCACTAAATTTGTGGCCCAGAAAATCATGTCTTCTTCCAATTAAGCCAAGGAAAACCAAATGTTTGCGACATCTATGCTTTAAGGGTTCATTATGGCACAACAAGACACAAAATTACCTACAAACTCTTAAACAAAAACAAAGAAAGATTCTCTCCACATTTATGCATTAATAAATAAACACCGTTGTGGCACTCCACTTATTCACTGCCCAACTTTGTGCTGCCTCAACCTGGCACTTCAGTGCCAAGGTTACGCATACAGTTTGGATAACCGATAAGAATTCACTGCATCGACGAATTGCTATACAAATAAGAAGCATTTCATTTTTTTCCACGCAGCTTAACAACATAAAGATTCCGTGATAAAAAAAAAAAACAAAAATGTTGCTGAAAGTGCGCAAGATTTTGTATAAAATGCAAACTTTAATCCGATTGCAATACAGTGCAAATCTATTGGTGCAACAAGTAACCTAGCAGTGCAAAAAGTAAACCAAATAAAAAAAATAAAAAATGAAAATCGCGGCAACGGTAGTATTTTTCATTATCCTCTCAGCTGCAAAAGGCGAGCAATCTGATGACAGTGAGGAATGCACAAATGCCTGCCCGAAAATCTTCGATCCTGTTTGTGCGGTCTACGATGGCGTAGTAGGGGGAAAAAAAGAGTCGGGCAATGAGGCAGGCACAGCCGTATATCGCTACTTCCACAATGATTGTCTGCGGCGTTATGCAAGTTGCAGCACAGGCACAGGTGAGCGCGTTTTTTTTCAAATTACTTTGTAATAGTTATTAACTATTTGTTTGTAACTTAAATGGAGAAACTTTTAAATGCTTTTTAATTGCAGTTTGGCGCATCACATCCCTGTCGTCTTGTCTACAGCATGTCGATCCTTTGTTACGCCAACAATGTTTGCGTCCTTGTCCCTTCATTTACGAACCGATTTGTGCTTCCAATGGCAAAGTTAAAGAAATTTTCGGTAATAGCTGCGTTTTAGCTGTGGAGAATTGCCTCTCTGTTGATGGTGAGTATTAAAATATGTAGGACTATGATATGGTTTTAGTTTATGATAAACAAATACATATATGGAGTATACCTACATACATTTACATAAAATGATAATAAAAAATATATGCCTGGAAAGAATTAGGTATTCAGATTTTAAGCTTTGAATATGATGTGCCGACTGAAGCGCCCGGCTTTACGCTTCGATATCAGACAAACTAGGATTTTGCTGATGCTAAACAGCTTGCGCTGGGTTTAGATCCCGCCACGTAAAAACCCCTAGCAATGAAAAGTAACAACATGCTCGGATGAGATCCCCTTCATTTTATGACGACCACGGCAAACTTATAAAGGACTATAATTAAAGGGTATGCACTTGAAATATCCGGACCCCAAATTGGAAAGGTCGCTCTGCCTGGTTGGTTGATGTACTCTGGGAGGCCAAAAGCTGACATCACCGCCATCCAAGAAATGATGGACATCTACTACAGCTGCCAGGTAAAATATCGGAAATTCGGTGTTCGATTTGTGTCATCCCTCCGCCTAATAATGCAAGGAAAGCTCGCCGTCAATCACAACAGACGGCCAATTTATTAGCCACTTGACTCTCCCACATGCTCTCTGAGAGCACTCTTCAACAAACCGACATAAGCGAGCAGTGGAACCATATTTCCCACTCATTAAGTACTGACGTCGAAGAAGTAGTCGGATTTCAGCAACTGGCCAACGCGAGCTAAGTGGACCGTTATACAGAACTGAAGAGGGAAACGAGACGTATTTGCTGCAATAAGAAGAAAAAGGACGAAATACGTGTGTGCGAAGAGCTTAAAATGCTGGCCGAGAGAAAAAAGAGTTAGGCAACTTACGGAAGGTTTCCGAAACCAGGGCGACTCCCATAAGAACGACCATGGCGACCTACTGACTGAAGTCCAGCAGCACTGGAAGTAGTGTAGAAGACGCATCTGAGCGCCCCCCAATCAATGACGAGCAAGTCGATATTCCACCGCCTGGTTATGACGAGGTACGAATAGGAATTACCGGTCTAAAAAACAAAAAGCTGACCTGCAAGCCGAGCTGTTCAAGTACGGCGGCGAGGAGCACACGCAATGAGCGGCAAAGCGGTGAGTGGCTGAGCAGTGAGCTGCTTAAAATGAAAACATATGAAATACTATTGAAGTGGCCACGCAATGAGCGGCATTTCTGAACGGTTGGGCGGCGCCGCTCAGGAATAAATGCCGCTCACCGCTTATACAGGCTATTCTCAGATGAACGCATGCCCGACGACTGGAATTTAAGTGTCCTTTAACCAATCCATAAGAAAGGCGGCCGTACTATACGCGTCAACTACCGCTGAATCAGCCTTTTAAGCATAGCTTACAAGGTTTTTTCGGGCGTATTGTGTGAAAGACTGAAGCCCGCCGTCAACGAACTGATTCGGCCTTATTAGTGTGACTTTAGACCTGGCAAATCCACCATAGACCAGGTATTCACGATACGCCAACTCTTGGAAAAGCTCGCGATCGACACACACCATCTATTAGTCGATTGACAGCATGAAAAAAAGTTGTCTTTATGACGCGAGGTCTGAATTTGATATTCCCGAGAAACGAATACGGCTGTGTAAAATGGCGTTGAGCAATACCACCAGCTCTGTCAGAATTGGGTAGAATTTCTCCGAGCTATTTGATATCGAACCAGGTTTCGGAAAAGGTGACTCTTTAATCTGATGTTGGAGAAGATAATAAGAGCTGCAGAATTCAACTGCTCAGAGCGTATAATTGCTGGAGTATGCCGACGAAATCGCCATCATCGGTAAATCCCAAGGGCTACGTCTGTTCTGCCTTCTCAGAATTAGATAGGGTAGAAATAAAATGAAGTATCCCCTGTCATCAGAAAAACCGCCAGAGCATAAATGTCTCGGCACCCATGTCACTGTTGACAGTTACAAGTTTGAAAAACTAGAGGCCTTCGTTTATTTACGAACCGGCATTAACACCAATAATAATGTCATCTTGGAAATCCAACGGAGAATCACTCTTGCCAACAACTCCTACTTTGGATTGAGCATCCAATTGAGAGGTTAATTCCTCCTTCGTCGTACAGAAATCACACTCTATAAGCTACTCATCAAGGCCGTGCTGGTACATTCCGCGAAGGCATGGCCAATGATGCTGGTAACAGAGGAAGAGGGCGGCCTCCTCTGCATTGGAAAGGCAAGGTGGCGAAGGACTTGGCTTCACTTGGTACTTCCAATTGGCGTCAGTTGGCACAGCAGAGAAACGACTGGCGTGCTTTTTTGGACTCGGCCAAAATCGCTTGGGCGGTTACAGCGTCAATAAAGAAGCAAATGCGCATTCGACTTAATGTTTGTTGTCCTTTAATGCGGAAAAGTTTATTTTCTTAAAGAAAAATATGAAAAATTTTTAATTTTGATTATAAGTCTTGATACTAAAAAACTACAAACTAATATTTCTAGAGCCCCAATCTAGAAATTCTTCCAGACTCGAGCAGTAATCTGCCGTATAGTGCGATAACTAAAAAAGTATCCGGGTACTGTATATCTACCAGATATCCCGAACATCGGTTACCTTGATTATGGGTCCTGCGCTGTTGGCGCGACTGGTATATAAACTACCCGGTTACACAAAAGGCTTCTTATCTAAATAAGTATAAATAGTTGACTACCTTCTTATTAACTTATATAATTCATTTACAGTTTCTTATTCTATCTAATATTAATATATTAATTTTTCTTTAGCATGGACTGTGGCAGAAGACAGTGAATGCGGACTGGACAAGTTGTAACCGAACGTATTTTAAAATGCGGTTCTGTTTAAATTAAAAATGATGGAATATTCCCCCGACACAATAAAAACTTCTACAAAAGCATCTAGCATTACAAAAAAAAAAATCACCAAAATTACAAAAAAATCTAGTGTAGTTACTACTTGATCCGATCTTTCGAGCATAGTTCAAGACAGGATTTACTTTCGAATTACATAAATTTTCTATAATTGTATACTTATGTTTTTCCATTAGTATGTACTTACTTTTGAAAATATCCCCAAATAAAAGCATATCAAATAAAAATTCGACATATTATTTTAGTATTTATTTCCAGAAATTATACAAAAACGTTGCTTTATTATTTCCTATTATTTGTTTTAGTTTCGTGGTTTTGCTAACAGTTTTACAAACAATCCTTTTTATAATACTTACATACGTTTATCTTGAAATCTGTTCCGAGTGGAATAGAATATTCTTATTTAATTGATTTTATGTATCTTTTTATAGCCTATGTAGTGTATGGGAATTAAGCGCTACTTAAAATTTATTTCTTCTTAGGATAGTGGTTACATTCATTTACATCAGTACTTATGTTTAGATATATATTTTATTTGTGAAAATGCGAGTATTTACATAATAAATATAAAATCATTTTCTTACATAAGATAACATGAAGTGTGCCTTCTTTTTTCTAATACATACATCCATATATGTGGGCCTTTATTTACTTATTTATGTAGTAGTTTCTTTATTGGATTTACTTATAATATACATACATTACATTACTATTTAATTTTTAAGTAGCTAAGGATATTTTTAATTTGCAATTTAATTTTTACACTTACTTATGTATACTTTTTTAGTTACTTAACTTGCTTCGAGTTAGTGTTGGGCAGTATCGATACCAAAAGTACTCAGAACTCGATTCTCAAAAGGATCAACGGCACCCGATTTTTAAGAGTATCGAGAATACTCCAATGAACTCAGTACTCAAAAAAGGAACTCGAAAGTACTCAGAGCTTAAAAGAACTCGAAAGTACTCAATACTCAAAAATACTCTGTTCCAATAACCGCTTCGATACATGTACTCAGGATCGATTCAAAGTACTCAGTATTAAGTGTCAAATAGATTTAAAAATTACTGAGTTTTATTTACATTTAACGGTATTCAGAAATGATTGTTCTCAATTGACAGGTTCAATAATTTTCAAGTACAATACCTATACCCAGTACAGTTAGCTATTCATTTGACGTAATTTGGGATTCATTTGAATAAAATACTGCCAGCTTGTAAGATTCCTATACTAAGTATTGAAATGTTACCAACATGTGTATATTTAAAGAAAGTACTCAGTACTCTGAAAAATACCCGATCCTTTAAAGTATCGATACCAAAGAACTCGATCCTCAAAAGTACCCAATACTTCCCAACACTAATTCAAGTACTTAACTTATACTTTATTTTCCTTGTACGCGATATTCTATAGATGTTCGAAAAACTTAAAAAAAAAAATCATAAGACGAAAGTGCTTATCATAACTTTACGACACCCACATATTGACAAGATTTGACTATTTATTTTATTATTTTTTAATTTTAATTACTTGTTTGCAAAAAAATAGTTTATTCTTCAATAAAAACCGTATAAATTCAAGTTTTGATGTTTGTGCAAATTTAAAAAATAAATCAAAAAACTTTCATAAAAAAAATCCACAAAATTTCGTAAACATTTAGAATTTTTTAATTAGTTTTCTTAGAAATATGTTGAGTATGCAGTTTTGTAGACCATTCAATTCACAAAATGCAACTCTGAAGTAACTTGCCGTTGATTTTTGGCTATTTTTTTTTTATTGACAATGCCGCTCATTTTCTTCTCTGAGGTAAGTTCGACGATTTTTTTATATGGAGAAAATGAGCTAAACCTTCACAAAAAAAAAAAAAAAAGCCAGAAAAAATTGTAAGTGTCGAAATAAAAATTTTCATCACTCAAAATCATTTTTTTTAATGTAGTAAAAAAGTTATTCAAAAACAAAATTGTATGATTAATTTTGCGCCACCTTGTACTAAAATTGAATGGGCTACCAAACTGCATACCTAAAACATTTCTAAGAAATCTAATTAAAAAGCTCAAATTTTTCGAAATTATGTTAATGATTTTAGACTCTCGAGCATTTCGAGTTAAATGGGTTATGAATGAATTTGAATTATTTAACCCTTTCAGGACCGTGGGAAACATATTTCCCATAAGTTTACTCAAATCCTTCACTCAAAACTTCACTTAAATAAATGGAAATCGTGTATGTTTTTAGAAGCTTTGTATACATTTTCTGTTTTCAAAATATGTAAAAAACTTTCTTCAGAAAATTTGCTTTTACAAAATTACGTTTGAAAAAAAAAATCTAAAAGAACACATAATTTAGGAAAAACTATTTTTTTAGGAAAAAATATTTTTTTTAGGAAAAGTACATGTTTGCCCAAATTAGAAAAAAAATACCAAGCATTAGAAACTAATTTTTTAACGAAAACAGAAACTTTATCTGCGGTAAAAATCATTCCTTTCTGGGAAAACTACTTTTAGGAATAAAAATGAAAAAAACAAAATAATAATATTAAGAATACATAAAAATTTTACAGGAAAGTCTTTTTTCTTCGGAAAATCTCATTTGAGGAGAAAGCATATTTTTTAAACATTTTTAACGAAATAAAATTATGAGAAAAAAACAAAATTTTTTAGGAAAATAATATCAAATGGAATTATAAAAAAATTATATCTATGTATTACATACAAAAATTTTCGATTATCTTTGTGAAAAAAAAAAATATTTTTTTTGGGGAAAATGAATTAAGCTCAGTGTTTAAAATATAAAGCACTCGTATTAAAGAAAATGTTTCTATATTTTTTAAATTTCTCATGCTCTGATTTTTTATTACTGTGTTTATGGAATGAAGTTTGAAGTTAAAATTTGCTATAAAATTATCACCCTACCTCAATGTGAATTATAAATTTGCTGTAAATTATAAATTACCTTTATTTTGTATTTTTTACATAATTGATTTTTTTTTTAAGTTTTTGTTTATTTCGGTTTTATTTACATATGCATAAATATATATTTACATTAGGGGGCAAACCAAACAAATCGCGGGATTTTTTTAAGTCTTCCGCCTAATATTTCGGGAAATTATTAAATTTTGCCTGAGCTAAACCGATTTGAAAATACCTCCGAATTTCTCATTATTTTTATTGATTTTTTAGAAAAAAATATTTTTGAAATCTTATTTTATTTATAAAACACTCGATTTTTGGAGGTATTTTCAAAATGGCGCGCTCACGTAAATCTAAATATTTTTCCGAAACATCTCGGCGGAAGTCTTAAAATGCAATCATTTGCATTTCCGATTGAAAAACAGCACCGAGTTTTTTTTTGAATGGAGAGGGGTGCACCTTAATGTACATACATACATATGTACATAAGTATGTGAATACATACAACTGATAGACTGATAAATTTTTTCAACATTTTTTTTACCTCTAAATCATTCATTTATTTACAAATACACATCTCCCGATTTGACACTAACTAGAGTATGTAGATGTGCTTGTAAATTTGCAGTTATGTATATAAAATACACTTACAAACACCAGCTGACATCTGCAAATTTCATCAAGCGTAAAGCAAATATGTACATACAAATATGTAGGGCATACACACCTACATACATACTAAATGATACTGCAAAAAATCGTTCATAAAAACATTCTTTGTTTAACAGGAAGCTGCATTAAATCATTCGTTTATAAACTCCATAAAATATTTACTACTAAATTTAATTCATTAAATTATCAGAGAAAAAATCGGACAACTTTTTGTTTACGGCATTAATATCAAATATCAAAACTTCAGCTACATTTATTTGTGTTTACAAAATAAATAATTTCGGGTTTGTAGTGCAAAAAATAAAATTAAATCAAAATATAAACAACAAACAAAAATATTTATTTTTCACTTAACATCTATTGAATGCTTAATTGTACAGCTGTATGGACAAACATTATATGTATGCATCTCCTTATCTTCGGCCATTATTTACTTACAGTTAATTGAGTTTCAAAATAAATTTATATTTACACACAATTGAGTGAACATAAACACATAAATTGGTTAAGAAAAAATTAAAATGATTTCATTTATGTTGCTAAAGTGTCGAATCGGAAACGGGGGCTAATTTAAAGCTGTAGTTAAGCGTGTTAAATAAATGTAAATTATTCTAATTCATTTAAAATTTGTTGCTATTTTGTGGTCTGATTCCGTCCACAGACATGTGCCTGAATAAATTGAATATCTCGGTACTCTAGTAAGACTCTAACAGGGCAATTCTGGCTGGGGTAGTTACAAGTCTTTTGCCAGATACTTAATTGAAAGACAGAGGGCAAAATACCAGTTGTTTGAAAACTTTTGTTTATTCTGGCACGAAAGTCTTGCAGAAAGTTCTCTTGCCAATTTTCACAGTGAAAAGCTCTTTTGACAGAAACCTTTTGAGCATGTGCCAAAAGGAAATGGCCTAGTGAACAAAGCATTGCTCCGAGGTTAGAATACTCGGGCAATGGATTAAAAATCTTCTTTTATTTAATTTTATTTTTAAACAAGAATTTTATGTATTTTTTTAATAAAAATTTTTATTTTTTAATAAAATTTTGTCTTAGTTTTGAGATTTTATTGGTTTGAAAGGACAATTAGTTTTTTAATTTCATTACATTTTTAGAAACTTATTTTTCTTACTTTATATTTTTTATTTCTTTTAGTTTTAAAATTTTGTTGTTTTAAAAAGAAACAATTTTTTTTTAATTCAATTTAAGTGTTGGGAACTTATTTTTTCCTTTTTCTGATTATATATGTTTTTAACTTTTTAATTTATTTTTTAGATCTTATTATTATAAAAGGAAAACATACTTTTTTAATTGAATTCGTTTTAGAAAACTTTTATTTATTTTATCTTTTTTAAATATATTTTCTTCACATTTTTAAATTATTTTTCTAGTTTTGATTGTTTTAACCCTTAAATGCGTATTGTATCTTTAAAGATAAAACAAATTATTTTGTTATCTTAGTGCTATAAGGTAAGAAAATCATTTCATTTTAATGAAAAACGACTTATTTTTTAATTTGAGCTGATTTTTTATTTTAAAATATTTTAGTATTAAACAAAATCAGATGTCTAAATCAAAAAAGACGAAATTCAAAGTTTTTAAGCAACGCACATATTCATGTAACGCTCCGCCGCTATATGCTAACATTTCGGATTTCAAAAAAATATCACGGGTCCGGAAAATTTGTATTTTAACGTTATTTAATAATTTCATTTCTAACCACACTCATAATTACGCGCACGAGTATAATTTGCGGTTGTATCTTTAAAGATACACTGCGCACTCTTCCCTTAACCGTATGCCACTGCAAGCGTTGAGTTTGAATTTCAATTTTCTTGCTTTCTGCAAAACGCCTATGTAAATTATCATTCACTCCGAGGCCGTTGAACAAAGAAGTTCTCCTTTTCTCTTTTTTTTAATTATATTTAGTTAAATTAAATTAAAATAAATAAAATGTTTGTTTGAAAAATTATATTTTTATTGATTATGGACGAATTTATTCGTGTGGGTGGGGTCAAAATGACTAACGATGAAGTATGCGAATTGCTTTCCAGTAGCATGGACTTTCCATATGACAGTTTTGACGAAGAGGAGGAGGATAGTTCGGAAAGTTGTTCCACTCAAGTAGGGAATGGTAATAAAAATATTCCTAATGAAAAAAATGAAGTTGAAGTGAAAAAGGTTCTTGAAGATGCTGAGCAAGAAATAGACGTTGACCTGGAAGCTTCAATGCGCGATTCATTTATTAAAATGATAACTGATGAGAATAATGAAATCAATTTGAACAAAGTATATGATAGCGCTGACCAGGTTTGGGAATTATTCCCTTCACAGTTTAAAAACGTTTCTGTAAATCCAAAATCATCTGAATTCGAACAGGTTTTGTGGAAAAAAGGAAATTTACAGTTTAGTGAGCAGCAGGTTAAATTTAGAGGCGACAGCAGCCTTCCTGATAAGGTAACAGCTTTGGATACACCATATAAACCATTTCCACAATCTTTAGAGGAACACATTGTTCAAGAAACGCTAAAATATGCTCGGCTGGATGAATGCTTCTCTTTTGATGTATTTGACTTACGAAAATTCATTGGCATTCTTTTTTAC
>NW_023458560.1:31282630-31319952 GCF_013731165.1 Rhagoletis pomonella
AAAAAAAACGCCCGAAGAGTTAGGCAACTTACGGAAGGTTTCCAAGACCAGGGCGACTCCCACAAGAACGACCATGGCGACCTACTGACTGAAGTCCAGCAGCACTGGAAGTAGTGTAGAAGACGAATCTGAGCGCCTCCAGTCAATGACGAGCAAGTCGATGTTCCACCGCCTGGTTATGACTAGGTACGAATAGGAATTACCGGTCTAAAATACAAAAAGCTGACCTGCAAGCCGAGCTGTTCAAGTACGGCGGCGAGGAGCACACGCAATGAGCGGCAAAGCGGTGAGTGGCTGAGCAGTGAGCTGCTTAAAATGAAAACATATGAAATACTATTGAAGTGGCCACGCAATGAGCGGCATTTCTGAACGGTTGGGCTTCGCCGCTCAGGAATAAATGCCGCTCACCGCTTATACAGGCAATGGTCAGATGAACGCATGCCCGACGACTGGAATTTAAGTGTCCTTTAACCAATCCATAAGAAAGGCGGCCGTACCATACGCGTCAACTACCGCTGAATCAGCCTTTTAAGCATAGGTTACAAGGTTTTTTCGGGCGTATTGTGTGAAAGACTGAAGCTCGCCGTCAACGAACTGATTCGGCCTTATTAGTGTGACTTTAGACCTGGCAAATCCACCATAGACCAGGTATTCACGATACGCCGATCTCTGGGAAAAGACTCGCGAGAATAGGATCGACACACACCATCTATTAGTCGATTGATAGCACGAAAAAAAGTTGTCTTTATGACGCGAGGTCTGAATTTGATATTCCCTAGAAACGAATACGGCTGTGTAAAATGGCGTTGAGCAATACCACCAGCTCTGTCAGAATTGGGTAGAATTTCTCCGAGCTATTTGATATCGAACCAGATTTCGGAAAAGGTGACTCTTTAATCTGATGTTGGAGAAGATAATAAGAGTTGCAGAACTAAACTGCTCAGAGCGTATAATTGCTGGAGTATGCCGACGAAATCGCCATCATCGGTAAATCCCAAGGGCTACGTCTGTTCTGCCTTCTCAGAATTAGATAGGGTAGAAATAAAATGAAGTACCGCCAGAGCATAAACGTCTCGGCACCCATGTCACTGTTGACAGTTACAAGTTTGAAAAACTAGACGCCATCGTTTATTTACGAACCGGCATTAACACCAATAATAAAGCCAGCTTGGAAATCCAACGGAGAATCACTCTTGCCAGTAAATCCTACTTTGGATTGAGCATCCAATTGAGAGGTTAATTCCTCCTTCGTCGTACAGAAATCACACTCTATAAGCTACTTATCAAGGCCGTGCTGGTACATTCCGCGAAGGCATGGACAATGATGCTGGTAACAGAGGAAGCGGAAGGCCTCCTCTGCATTGGAAAGGCCAGGTGGCGAAGGACTTGGCTTCACTTGGTACTTCCAATTGGCGTCAGTTGGCACAGCAGAGAAACGACTGGCGTGCTTTTTTGGACTCGGCCAAAATCGCTTGGGCGGTTAAAGCATCAATAAAGAAGCAAATGCGCATTCGACTTAATGTTTATTGTCCTTTAATGCGGAAAAGTTTATTTTCTTAAAGAAAAATATGAAACATTTTTAATTTTGATTATAAGTCTTGATACTAAAAAAATATAAACTAATATTTCTAGAGTCCCAATCTAGAAATTCTTCCAGATTCGAGCAGTAATCTGCCGTATAGTGCGATAACTAAAAAAGTATCTGGGTACTGTATATCTACCAGATATCCCGAACATCGGTTACCTTGATTATGGGTCCTGCGCTGTTGGCGCGACTGGTATATAAACTACCCGGTTACAGAAAAGGCTTCTTATCTAAATAATTATAAATAATTGACTACCTTCTTATTTACTTCTATAATTAATTTACAGTTTCTTATTCTATCTAATATTAATTTAATTTTTCTTTCGCATGGACTGTGGCAGAAGACAGTGAATGCGGACTGGACAAGTTGTAACCGAACTTATTTTAAAATGCGCTTCTGTTTAAATTAAAAATGATGGAATATTCCCCCGACACAATAAAAACTTCTACAAAAGCATCTAGCATTACAAAAAAAAACAAAAAAAAAAAAATCCCAAAAATTACAAAAAAATCTAGTGTACTTACTACTTCTTGAAAGATCGGAGCGAGCATAGTTCAAGACAGGATTTACTTTCGAATTACATAAATTTTCTATAATTGTATACTTATGTTTTTCCGTTAGTATGTACTTACTTTTGAAAATATCCCCAAATAAAAGCATATCAAATAAAAATTCGACATATTATTTTAGTATTTATTTCCAGAAATTATACAAAAACGTTGCTTTATTATTTCCTATTATTTGTTTTAGTTTTGTGGTTTTGCTAACAGTTTTACAAACAATCCTTTTAATAATACTTACATACGTTTATCTTGAAATCTGTTCCGAGTGGAATAGAATATTCTTATTGAATTGATTTTATGTATCTTTTTATAGCCTATGTAGTGTATGGGAATTAAGCGCTACTTAAAATTTATTTTTTCTTAGGATAGTGGTTACATTCATAGTTCTTTCTTGCTGTCACATATTTACATCAGTACTTATGTTTAGATATATATTTTATTTGTGAAAATACCAGTATTTACATAATAAATATAAAATCATTTTCTTACATAAGATAATATGAAGTGTGCATTCTTTTTTCTAATACATACATCCATATATGTGGGCCTTTGTTTACTTATTTATGTAGTAGTTTCTTTATTGGATTTACTTATAATATACATACATTACATTACTATTTAATTTTTAAGTAGCTAAGGATATTTTTAATTTGCAATTTAATTTTTAATTTTTAATTAATACTTTTTTAGTTACTTAACTTGCTTCGAGTTAGTGTTGGGCAGTATCGATACCAAAAGTACTCAGAACTCGATTCCCAAAAGGATCAACGGCACCCGATTTTTAAGATTATCGAGAGTACTCCAATGAACTCAGTACTCATAAATAACACGAAAGTACTCAGTCCTCAAAAACGGAACTAGAAAGTACTCAGAACTTAAAAGAACTCGAAAGTACTCAATACTCAAAAATACTCTGTTCCAATAATCGCTTTGATACATGTACTCAGGATCGATTCAAAGTACTCAGTATTAAGTGTCAAATAGATTTAAAAATTACTGAGTTTTATTTACATTTAACGGTATTCAGAAATGATGGTGCTCAATTGACAGGTTCAATAATTTTCAAGTACAATACCTATACCCAGTACAGTTAGCTATTCATTTGACGTAATTTGGGATTCATTTGAATAAAATACTGCCAGCTTGTAAGATTATTATACTAAGTATTGAAATGTTACCAACATGTGTATATTTAAAGAAAGTACTCAGTACTCTGAAAAATTCCCGATCCTTTAAAGTATCGATACCAAAGAACTCGATCCTCAAAAGTACCCAATACTTCCCAACACTAATTCAAGTACTTAACTTATACTTTATTTTCCTTGTACGCGATATTCTATAGATGTTCGAAAAACTTAAAAAAAAAAAATCATAAGACGAAAGTGCTATTTATTTTATTATTTTTTAATTTTAATTACTTGTTTGCAAAAAAATAGTTTATTCTTCAATAAAAACCGTATAAATTCAAGTTTTAATGTTTGTGCAATATTAAAAAATAAATCAAAAAACTTTCATAAAAAAAATCTACAAAATTTCGTAAACATTTAGAATTTTTTAATTAGTTTTCTTAGAAATATGTTGAGTATGCAGTTTTGTAGACCATTCAATTCACAAAATGCAACTCTGAAGTAGCTGGGACTTGCCGTTGATTTTTGGCTATTTTTTTTATTGACAATGCCGCTCATTTTCTTCTCTGAGGTAAGTCCGACGATTTTTTTTATATGGAGAAAATGAGCTAAACCTTCACCAAACAAAAAAAAAAAATGCCAGAAAAAATTGTAAGTGTCGAAATAAAAATTTCCATCACTCAAATCATTTTTTTAATGTAGTAAAAAAGTTATTCAAAAACAAAATTGTATGAGTAATTTTGCGCCACCTTGTACTAAAATTGAATGGGCTACCAAACTGCATACCTAAAACATTTCTAAGAAATCTAATTATAAAGCTCAAATTTTTTCGAAATTATGTTGGTTTTTTTTTAAATGTTGTGCAAATGTTTACACGCTTTTTGTTAAAGAATAATCTATATTTTTATAAACATATAACTAAAACTAAAAAATAATAAAATAAGTAGTCAAATCTTGTCAATATGTGAGTGTCGTACATATAGTTATGATAAGCACTATATTTCTCTTAGAATTTTTGACGGTTCAGTTAATGATTTTAGACTCTCGAGCATTTCGAGATAAATGGATGAATGAATGAATGAATTTGAATTATTTAACCCTTTCAGGACCGTGGGAAACATATTTCCCATAAGTTTACTCAAATCCTTCACTTAAATAAATAGAAATCGTGTATGTTTTTAGAAGTTTTGTATATATTTTCTGTTTTCAAAATATGTAAAAATTTTCTTCAGAAAATTTGCTTTAACAAAATTACGTAAAAAAAAAATCTAAAAGAACACATAATTTAGGAAGAACTATTTTTTTAGGAAAAAATGTTTTTTTAGGAAAAGTACATGTTTGCCCAAATTATAAAAAAAATTAAAAATTAAAAAACTAATTTTTTAACGAAAACAGAAGCTTTATCTGCGGTAAAAATCATTCCTTTCTGGGAAAACTACTTTTAGGAATAAAAATTAAAAAACAAAATAATAATATTAAGAATACATAAAAATTTGACAGGAAAGTCTTTTTTTCTTCGGAAAATCTCATTTGAGGAGAAAGCATATTTTTTAAACATTTTTAACGAAATAAAATTATGAGAAAAAACAAAATTTTTTAGGAAAATAATATCAAATAGAATTATAAAAAAATTATATCTATGTATTACATACAAAAATTTTCGATTTTCTTTGGGAAAAAAAAAAATTTTTTTGGGGAAAACAAATTAAGCTTAGTGTTTAAAATATATAGCACTTGTATTAAAAAAAAATGTTTCTATATTTTTTGAATTTCTCATGCTCTGATTTTTTATTACTGTGTTTATGGAATGAAGTTTCAAGTTAAAATTTGCTATAAAAGCATCACTTATGAAACCCTACCTCAATGTGAATTATAAATTTGCTATAAATTATAAATTACCTTTATTTTCTATTTTTTACATAATTGTTTTTTTTTTTTAATTTTTTGTTTATTTCGGTTTTATTTACATATGCATAAATAACTGTGTACATTAGGGGGCATCACCAAACAAATCGCGGGAATTTTTACCGGAATTATAAAATTTATTATATTTTAAGTCTTCCGCCTAATATTTCGGGAAATTATTAAATTTTACCTGAGCTAAGCCGATTTGAAAATACCTCCGAATTTCTCATTATTTTGATTGATTTTTTAGAAAAAAATTTTTGAAATCTTATTTTATTTATAAAACACTCGATTTTTGGAGGTATTTTCAAAAAGGCGCGCTCACGTAAATCTAAATATTTTTCCGAAACATCTCGGCGGAAGTCTTAAAATGCAATCATTTGCATTTCCGATTGAAAAACAGCACCGAGTTTTTTTTTGAATGGAGAGGGGTGCACCTTAATGTACATACATACATATGTACATAAGTATGTGAATACATACAACTGATAGACTGATAAATTTTTTCAACATTTTTTTTACCTCTAAATCATTCATTTATTTACAAATACACATCTCCCGATTTGACACTAACTAGAGTATGTAGATGTGCTTGTAAATTTGCAGTTATGTATATAAAATACACTTACAAACACCAGCTGACATCTGCAAATTTCATCAAGCGTAAAGCAAATATGTACATACAAATATGTAGGGCATACACACCTACATACATACTAAATGATACTGCAAAAAATCGTTCATAAAAACATTCTTTGTTTAACAGGAAGCTGCATTAAATCATTCGTTTATAAACTCCATAAAATATTTACTACTAAATTTAATTCATTAAATTATCAGAGAAAAAATCGGACAACTTTTTGTTTACGGCATTAATATCAAATATCAAAACTTCAGCTACATTTATTTGTGTTTACAAAATAAATAATTTCGGGTTTGTAGTGCAAAAAATAAAATTAAATCAAAATATAAACAACAAACAAAAATATTTATTTTTCACTTAACATCTATTGAATGCTTAATTGTACAGCTGTATGGACAAACATTATATGTATGCATCTCCTTATCTTCGGCCATTATTTACTTACAGTTAATTGAGTTTCAAAATAAATTTATATTTACACACAATTGAGTGAACATAAACACATAAATTGGTTAAGAAAAAATTAAAATGATTTCATTTATGTTGCTAAAGTGTCGAATCGGAAACGGGGGCTAATTTAAAGCTGTAGTTAAGCGTGTTAAATAAATGTAAATTATTCTAATTCATTTAAAATTTGTTGCTATTTTGTGGTCTGATTCCGTCCACAGACATGTGCCTGAATAAATTGAATATCTCGGTACTCTAGTAAGACTCTAACAGGGCAATTCTGGCTGGGGTAGTTACAAGTCTTTTGCCAGATACTTAATTGAAAGACAGAGGGCAAAATACCAGTTGTTTGAAAACTTTTGTTTATTCTGGCACGAAAGTCTTGCAGAAAGTTCTCTTGCCAATTTTCACAGTGAAAAGCTCTTTTGACAGAAACCTTTTGAGCATGTGCCAAAAGGAAATGGCCTAGTGAACAAAGCATTGCTCCGAGGTTAGAATACTCGGGCAATGGATTAAAAATCTTCTTTTATTTAATTTTATTTTTAAACAAGAATTTTATGTATTTTTTTAATAAAAATTTTTATTTTTTAATAAAATTTTGTCTTAGTTTTGAGATTTTATTGGTTTGAAAGGACAATTAGTTTTTTAATTTCATTACATTTTTAGAAACTTATTTTTCTTACTTTATATTTTTTATTTCTTTTAGTTTTAAAATTTTGTTGTTTTAAAAAGAAACAATTTTTTTTTAATTCAATTTAAGTGTTGGGAACTTATTTTTTCCTTTTTCTGATTATATATGTTTTTAACTTTTTAATTTATTTTTTAGATCTTATTATTATAAAAGGAAAACATACTTTTTTAACTGAATTCGTTTTAGAAAACTTTTATTTATTTTATCTTTTTTAAATATATTTTCTTCACATTTTTAAATTATTTTTCTAGTTTTGATTGTTTTAACCCTTAAATGCGTATTGTATCTTTAAAGATAAAACAAATTATTTTGTTATCTTAGTGCTATAAGGTAAGAAAATCATTTCATTTTAATGAAAAACGACTTATTTTTTAATTTGAGCTGATTTTTTATTTTAAAATATTTTAGTATTAAACAAAATCAGATGTCTAAATCAAAAAAGACGAAATTCAAAGTTTTTAAGCAACGCACATATTCATGTAACGCTCCGCCGCTATATGCTAACATTTCGGATTTCAAAAAAATATCACGGGTCCGGAAAATTTGTATTTTAACGTTATTTAATAATTTCATTTCTAACCACACTCATAATTACGCGCACGAGTATAATTTGCGGTTGTATCTTTAAAGATACACTGCGCACTCTTCCCTTAACCGTATGCCACTGCAAGCGTTGAGTTTGAATTTCAATTTTCTTGCTTTCTGCAAAACGCCTATGTAAATTATCATTCACTCCGAGGCCGTTGAACAAAGAAGTTCTCCTTTTCTCTTTTTTTTAATTATATTTAGTTAAATTAAATTAAAATAAATAAAATGTTTGTTTGAAAAATTATATTTTTATTGATTATGGACGAATTTATTCGTGTGGGTGGGGTCAAAATGACTAACGATGAAGTATGC
The DNA here is from genome assembly GCF_013731165.1 of Rhagoletis pomonella. NCBI lineage: Eukaryota > Metazoa > Arthropoda > Insecta > Diptera > Tephritidae > Rhagoletis > Rhagoletis pomonella. Next base: position 31,290,493 of record NW_023458560.1, read on the forward strand.
GAATTGCTTTCCAGTAGCATGGACTTTCCATATGACAGTTTTGACGAAGAGGAGGAGGATAGTTCGGAAAGTTGTTCCACTCAAGTAGGGAATGGTAATAAAAATATTCCTAATGAAAAAAATGAAGTTGAAGTGAAAAAGGTTCTTGAAGATGCTGAGCAAGAAATAGACGTTGACCTGGAAGCTTCAATGCGCGATTCATTTATTAAAATGATAACTGATGAGAATAATGAAATCAATTTGAACAAAGTATATGATAGCGCTGACCAGGTTTGGGAATTATTCCCTTCACAGTTTAAAAACGTTTCTGTAAATCCAAAATCATCTGAATTCGAACAGGTTTTGTGGAAAAAAGGAAATTTACAGTTTAGTGAGCAGCAGGTTAAATTTAGAGGCGACAGCAGCCTTCCTGATAAGGTAACAGCTTTGGATACACCATATAAACCATTTCCACAATCTTTAGAGGAACACATTGTTCAAGAAACGCTAAAATATGCTCGGCTGGATGAATGCTTCTCTTTTGATGTATTTGACTTACGAAAATTCATTGGCATTCTTTTTTACATGTCATATTACCATCTTCCGAATTCTCGAGATTATTGGTCCAGCAACGAAGACAGGTCCGCTTCTGTCATTAAAAGGCAGATGCCAATGAAAAGGTTTGAGAAAATACGAGAAGTACTTCATTTCAATGATAAAAGTAAGCAGTCTGCACGTAACGATCCGCTTCATGATAGGCTATATCTCATTCGACCCCGTAATTGATACACTTAACAAAACTTTCGGAAGTTTACCCAAAGCGCAGCGTTTGTGCGTAGATGAACAAATGTGTTCTACTTAAATTGGTAGCTTTATGAAACAATATTTGCCTAACAAACCCAAAAAATGGGGATTTAAATTTTTTGTTTTATGCGATACTAATGGTTATGCGTACAAGTATGATTTATATACCGGATTATCAGAAAAGCCTCTCGAAGGAGAACCAGATTTACAACCTTCTGCAAACATAGTCGTTAGATTAATACGCGAAGTGCCGCGTTTTCAAAATCACATTGTTTATTTTGATAATTATTATACCACTCTTCCGCTCCTAGTATATTTGAGAACACAGGGTATCCTATCCGTTGGAACTATTCGGCGCAACCGAATTAAAAACTGTTAGCTTCCTGAGGAAAAGTTATGCTAAAGTTTGAGCGAGGCACCAGTAAGGAATTTGTTTCCAATATATGTGGCATCGATGTAACGTCCATATCGTGGAAAGATAACCGTGTTATAAATATGGTTTCTACATACATTGGAAGGAAGCCTCTGATTAATTCATTCCGAAGCACACGAGATCCTTGCACTGTCAAAAGATATGACAAAAAGGAAAAAGCTACTAAAACTATTCCATGCCCGAAAATTGTTAAGGACTATAATCAACACATGGGTGGAGTAGATCTCATGGACAGTTTTATGAGTCGTCACAAAATTACTTTAAAAAGTCGAAAATGGACAAACGCATGGTTGTTATACAAAAGAATAAATAGAGACAGCCCTGATGCGAAGCATTTAAGACTTATTTATTTTAAACTGGAAGTTGCTGATTCATTGTTTTTATACAAAACCAAGAAAGGATCAATGCGTGGTCGACCTATTTTGGAATCGCTTATTAAGGAGAAACGATTCAAGCCCAATTCCCATATAGCACCTCCCAAGGATATCAGATTAGACAAAACCGATCACTGGACAACGGTGGAGAGAAAAGGACGATGCAAGATGCCAAATTGTGCAGGACAGACAAGAATGTATTGCAGTAAGTGTAAAATTAATTTATGTTTAACAGCTGATAAAAATAGTTTTTATAAGTACTATAATTCTGAATAAATCTATATACTTTCACTTTATATATTATTAATTAATGAAAATGAATTCGAAATATTATTAGTTTCTTAAACTTATGCATAGGTTTACTTAAATATGAAATATTTGTTGGTGTACTGATGTATCCATGCCAGTTTTTCAAATAAAAACTACTTTCTTTTCACAATTAAAGTATTTTTGTTTCGATTTACCTATGAAAAGCAAGAGACAGGTGAGTGCGCACTGTATCTTTAAAGATACAACCACTTTTTCTTCAGTTACATCGAAAAAAATAAGTATTTGGAAAAAGTTAAACGCAGTTATATTTTTAATGTCGTTTTACACGTCATGTATTTTTTTCAACACAATCGAAGACCTTGCGCATTTAAGGGTTAAAAAGAAAAACATATTTTGTATTTTAATTCATCTTTTAGAAAACTACAGAATAACGCTAAGACCTCCTCGTTAGCAAATTTTTCAATACTTTTTCGAAAGACGGAAAAGAACTTTCAAGATAAGTTGCCAGAATTGCCTTTCAGGATCATGGGTAGCATATTTCCCAAAACATCCACTCAAATCCTCCACTCAAAACTTCACATAAAAGGAAATTGTGTGTGTTTTTAGAAGTTTTATATATATATATATATTAGGCCGGGTCGATTTGTGGGGAGGCAAAAAAATCGCCCATTGCTCTGTGAAAATCATATTCTAGGGATCAAAATAAGAAACTTTGCCGAAGGAACCATACCTCTAAAACGAATTCTGATGTCCCCCAATTTGGGTCGACTTTTGGGTAGGGGCAAATTTTGAAAAATCCCACTTTGACCCATTTAGAGTGCTCCAATCGAGTCCAAATGTATGACCGACCCCCACTAACTTTGGAGGCCCGACCCACCGATGCCAGTGGCACACCCCCTGGAACCCCCCTGGGGGTTCACCATACAAACATTTAAAAAAATCGCCGGTTTTGCACTTTACATGAAAAAATCAGCGAAATGCCTATATTTTTATACCTTTCATGAGCATGAAATGGTATTATAACTTTGGTCCGATGTTTGTAAGTACCAGAACAAAAAGAGATAGACCCATTAAAATGTATACTTATATGATCAGAACGTCGAGCTGAGTTGATTTAGCCATGTCCGTCTGTCCGTCTGTCCGTCTGTCTGTCTGTTTGTATGCAATCTAGTCTCTCAGTTTTCGAGATATCCGTATCCAATTTGGTAGGTGGGTGTATTTTTATAATGTATTAATCATTTGTCGGAACCGGCAGAATCGGACCACTATAACATATAGCTCCCATACAACAGATTGTTCAGATATGAGATTTTTCGTTATAACTTCTCCATATATGCAGCTACGAACATGAAATTTTGCAGTACTTGCACCCATTATCAACAGAATACTTACATTACTTATAGCTCCCATACAACTGATTGTTCAGATATAAAATTTTTCGTTATAACTCCTCCATTTTTATAGCTAGGAACATGAAATTCCGCACTATTTTCAATAAATATCAACAGAAAACTTACAGTGAAAATTAAAAAGATCGGGTAACTATAACCTATAGCTCCCATACAACTGATTGTTCAGATATGAGATTTTTCGTTATAATTCATCCATTTATGTAGCTAGGACCATGAAATTTCGCGCTGTTTTCACTCATTATCAACAGAAGACTTACAGCGAAAATAACAAAGATCGGGTCACTATAACCTGCAGCCCCCATACAACTGATTGTTCAGATATGAGGTCTTTTATCATAACTCCTCCATTTATGCAGCTAGGAACATGAAACTTCGCACCATTTTCTCTCATTATTAACAGAATACTTACAGTGAAAATAACAAGGATCGGATGACTACAACATATATCTTCCATACATCTGATTGTTCAGATATGGGATTTTACTGTAAAACTTCTTTATTTGAACAGCTAAAACCGATAAATTTCGTAAGATATTTTATAAATAATAATACAAAGTCTACTGAGAAAATCATCAAAATCTATGCTGTATAAGCGTTATCTCCTATAGCACTGATTGTTCAGATACCAGTTTTTGCCATATATCTCCTTTATGTAGGAAGCTAAACCCAATAGATTGTGTTACCGGTTTACATACCGATCACATAGCAGTGAAAATCACTTAGATTGGTGCCATATAAAGTATATCTTCCATACCTCTGATTGTTTAGATGCGATTTTTTATATAAGTATGTAACTCCTTTATCAATGTATGCACATGTATTCAAAAGCAGTAATCTGTCAAAGTAAAATTTGCAGATGTTCATGAAAGGTATGAAGCCTTCGGCATAGCCGAAGACAGCGCTGCTCTTACTTGTTTCTTTTTGGAGTTTATTTTTCTCTTTAGAAATTTATTTAGTCAGAACATATGTAAATGCAAAAATGAATTTAACTTAGTAATAGAAAAGAAATTAAAAAAATTATTAGAAATTAGCGTTTTTACAACCCTTTTAAAACCAAGGCATCACTGTGATGCATTTGCATGTCGTAAACATAGTTGTGTGGGTTTTTTATTCAACCGTTTTAAAAAATGAAGGTATCACTGTGACACAATTGCAAATCGGAAAATTGCTTGTGTGCGTTTTTTAAGACACAGCTGAATGTCGTAAACTTACTTGTGTAGTTTTTTTATAGCACCTACTTAAGAAATGAAGGTTGTTTTTACAACCCTTTTTGTGGGTATTTAAAGGCACCTTCTTAAGAAATGCGCGTTTTTTGCAACCATTTTAACAATTAAGGTATCACTGAAATGCACCGCAACCCTTTTAAACAATGAAGGTATCACTGTGACACAATTGCAGATCGTAAAATTGCTTGTGTTGTTTTTTTTAAGCCACCACAAGACACAGCAGGTAGAATTGAAATTACCATTTCATTCTTATTACCACGTCTCGTAGACAATATATAACGCAACAGTTTTTGTGAATGCATTAAGTCGTTGTGAAGAACTCAAAGTGTGAAGTGCTAATTTCAGATAAAAAAATATTTCAAAAAAAATAATAAGTGAAGTGACCATCCAAATCAAAAAGTTTACAATGAATCCACCATCCTCTACACCGCAAGATGAAGCAACTACATCAACAACTATCGAAAACCCAATGAGTCATATACCCAAGCATGATGTTACTGTTTTTGGTGTGTCTACTGATTTAACTGATCTTAATTTACCAACCCATCTGGATATCTTGAGATATTATTTTTACTTAAGCGAACGTGCTAAAACAGAACAAAAAAAGTTTTCCCATAAATCATTCACTATTCAAGTACAAGATAAGTTGATTGGAATTTGGGAAAAACTTGGTATGGAGATAATGCTGAAAAAAAGTGTATTTAATAAATTGAATAAATTGCTTGACAAGTATCAAGAGCAAATCAAGAGAAACAAGTAAAAAAGTCTAAGTTCGGGCGGAGCCGAACATTAAATACCCGGCGCAAGTATTAAATATATGTTTTTCACCTTTCCGAAAGCTACCGCTACATGGTAAACCGAGGTGTATCCATTTTGAGTAAATTAGCGTCCTTAAATTTCGAAATATTGAAGTTTCAAGCATATCTGAAATTTACTGTTATATAAAAAGCGGCCGTAATTTTAGTTCGACTTCAATAAGTTTCAACGTTTTGCTTCTATGTGGCAAGTACAATAACCACACCGAGTTTGGTACAAATTGGTAGAACGGTTACCGAGATACATATATGTGATCATAAGTGGGCGGTGCCACTCCCATTTTTCAAAATTGTATCCTAAACGTATTTCTTGGTAACGAATTGTTGCAAGCATAAATTTTGAATAAATTAGCTTCAATAATTACTGATTTATCGAAGATTTCGTATTTCTCTAAATTACCGTTATATGGGATTGTTGTCCTATTTTAAAAATTTTCGGCCATTTCGTATGTTATACCAAGGTTAACAACTGTGCCAAGTTTGGAAGAAATTGGTGCAGCGGTTACCAAGATATACACATGTAAACATAACTGGGCGTGGCTACGCCCATTTTCCAAAAATTTATAATATTCTTATTTCTCGTCTAAACCTTACTGTAAATATCAATTTTGAGTGAATAATCTTCAGTAGTTACTAAAATATCGCAGTATTCGTATTTCTGAAAATTACCGTTATATGGGAAATGGGCGTGGTTATTGTCCAATTTTTAAAATTTTTGGCCATTTAGTATGCTGTATTAAGGCCAACAACTGTGAAAAGTTTGGAATAAATTGATGCAGCGGTTACCAAGATATACACATGTAACCATAAGTGGGCGTGGCTACGCCCATTTTCAAAAAAATGTTAATATTCTTATTTTTCGTCTAAAATTTATTATAAATATCAATTTTGAGTGAATTATCTTCAGTAGTTACTAAAATATCGCAGTTTTTGTATTTCTGAAAATTACCGTTATATGGGAGGTAGGCGTGGTTATTGTCCGATTTTGCCCATTTTCAATACCATCCGTCCTACGCCCGAAAGAAGTGCACATACCAAGTTTCGTTAAGATATCTCAATTTTTACTCGAGTTATCGTGTGCACAGACGGACAGACGGACGGACGGACGGACGGACGGACGGACGGACGGACAGACAGTCACCGCTTAATCGATTTCTCTTTTCATCCTGATCATTTATGTATACATTTGTCTATATCTATCTCGATTCGTTTTGCCTGTTACAAACAACCGTTATGTGAACAAAGTTATAATACCCTTGTGCACAAGTGCGCTCGGGTATAAAAATAACACCCAACAATTTACAGAGTATGTAAAATCTCTGGAAACAATTTTTTACATTGGAACATGTAAATGCGATTTGAAGGCAGCTCCATGTGCATGCGGCTGGGTTCCCGAACGCCTCAAAGAGTTCATGCACGATCAATATAATCAGAGAAAACTAACAATGGATGCATTTGTGATGGAAACTGAAGAGCAAGGAGCAACGTCTATGTCATCAATGCCAACATACCAAGATCCCGATGATTCAACATACGCACCGCCACCGGTTCAAGAAGATATGGATAGAAGCACAAGTTCACAATACACAGAGAGATACGATTGTTTTAACTTTGCCTTGGTATGTGACGGATTTGGTGTGCCTGACAGAGTAGCATCAGTATTGGGAACCGCTCTTTTGCAAGATTTTAAAATTAAAGATAAGCATGGGAAACCTCTCATCATGGATAAATCGAAAGTTCGCAGAGAAGAAGAGAAATGCAGACAAGAAGTGCTTCGAAAACGGTTAGATATACCAATTTGTTAGCGTTTTCATTGATGAGAAGTATCATACTAGGATGGTAAAAGAACCTCATCTTGTTATTTTGAGAGAACCCAATTCTGAATTGATTGGTTACGTAAGACTGGAACATGAAACCGCTGAATACAAAACTACCAAATTAAATGGTTTTTTCAACGATAAAAATATATCACTGGATGCATTAATTGGAATATGCACTGACGGTGAGCCAACAAACACTGGCCCACACGGTGGTATTATACGACGATTCGAATTGCTGTTAAAAAGACCATTGCATTGGTTCGTTTGCCTTCTACACTTCAACGAACTTCCGTTTCGGCATTTGTTTGAAGCTTTTTATAAATCAACCAGCACTGGACCAAGATCGGCAACCGGAAAACTGAGCCGTCAAATCGAAACTTGTGAAACTCTTCCGGTAAGTTATTGCTATCACTCATTTATTATAATTGTCAACCATTTTTAATTATTTTATTATTATATATTTTCAGGTGGTGGACGGCTTCCAGAAAATTGAGTTGCAAAATATGCCCTCTGCTCCAGAAAAAATTGAATTTTCCACCGATTCGAAGTACTTATACGACATGGCCCATGCAATTTCCAGCGGCGTGGATCCGGTGGATCTGGCTAACATCAAACCAGGGAAAATAGTACATTCTCGGTGGCTCACCAAGGCCTCTAGATTATTGCGATTATATGTGACAACGGAAAATCCAGATGCAAATTCAAGAATTCTGGTTGAATTTATAATTAAATGTTATGTGCCAATGTACTTCAATATCAAGTATTACAGCTCTGTCGTGTACGGCAGTGCATTATTTTTCAAGTTCATTGGTTGGTCACGATTTCTAGAACCTCGTTTACGCAAAATTGTCAATCAAGTAATTAAAGATAATTCATATTATGCGCATTCGGAAAATATCTTATCAATGTTGTTTAATGATAGCAAAGAAAAGCGCGACTGTGCCATCAAGAAAATTCTACGCTATCGAACCGATGTTGACGAGCCAATGGAACTTAGAGTTTATAAAAAACCAGATATAAACTTTAATTGCACAAGTTATACGGAAATGATCAATTTGAATGATATAAATATCGTATTTGAACCACCATTCACGCGAAGCATTCCGTACGATACATTGAAAGAATATTTAAATCAAGATGATCCACCGTTTAATGATCCAAAAATTCCATCACACATACAAGGAACGGAACGACATGTTCAATTGCTAGCTAGCGTTTCCAAACGGGTTATACCGGAAAATGTAGAGGCTGTTATGGCGACGACATTAGAGAGCCGTGCGAAATTGCCCAGACTTGAAAGTAAAAAAGACTTCAAACAATATTTTTTTTTAGTTTCTTTTCTATAACTCACTTAAATTAATTTTTTCATTTACATATGTTCTGACTAAATAAATTTCTTAAGAGAAAAAATAGATATTATTATAAATAAATAATAAATATTATTATAAATAAATAATTAAAAATAAAGAAAAAACATAGCCATTTAGCTGATTTTTTCATGTAAAGGCCAAAAATGGTGATTTTTTGAAATGATTGTATGGGGAACCCCCCAGGGGAGTTCCAGGGGGTGTGCCACTGGCATGGGTGGATCGGCCGTCCAAAGTTAGTGGGGGTCGGTCATACATTTGGACTCGATTGGAGCACTCTAAATGGGTCAAAGTGGGATTTTTCAAAATTTGCCCCTACCCAAAAGTTCGACCCAAATTGGGGGACATCAGAATTCGTTTTAGAGGTATGGTTCCTTCGGCAAAGTTTCTTATTTTGATCCCTAGAATACGATTTTCACAGAGCAATGAGTGATTTTTAAATCGACCCGCCCTAATATATATATATATATTCTGATTTCGAAATGTGATAGAAATGTCTTTAATTGGAGTTTTTTAGAAAAAAAAAATGTTTTTACGATATTATATTTTTTTTTTAATTAACAAAAACACATAATTTAGGTAAAAATATTTTTTTGAGGAAAAATGCATGTTTACCGAAATTAGAAAAAAATACCAAGCATTACAATTAATTTTTTTTTTAGGTAAAACAGAAACTTAATCTGCTACAAATTTTAAATTTTCATTTGAGGATTTTAAAGATTTTTAACGATTCGCATTATCTGCCTTTCTGCATCAAATCTAAATTTTGAAGAAAAATTAACTTAGCACCTTTTCACATTTAGGTAGCATCATGTTTGATATATTACATACATATTTACATACATACAAAAAAGAAGTAATCATTATGCAACGAAAGCTGTTGTCTTATTCCACTTTAACATTTTGTGCGTTCCTAGTTTAAATCATACATAAGCTTTTCTGCATTGTTTGGCTCCTCGCAGTCGAATGATGCCATCATAAGTTCTGAAATGATACAAGAAAAATAGTTCAAATATTAGTACGCATACAATGATTAAGACAATTGCCAAGAATTACTAGGTAGTGTGTTGGAAAGCTAAGATTATGCTTAGCTCCTAACAAATATTGATCCGAAATGGTACTTTTAAATGAAATTGAATTGAAAAAGTGGGCATAAGCTCGCACACGATTTTCAGTAAAAAGTTCTGAGCTTGAGCTTACTTCTTCAGTGCAAGAATTGACTCTGAGCTTAAACTGACTTTATTTGCATTAGGCCCAATATCAAGAGTGTTTCGAAGTAGCTGATTGGCGTTCTGCATCAGCACAATCACAATTGAAAATGGTTGATCCAATATGAAGGCAACATTATTTGGAAGAGTTGTTGAACTTTAATAAGCCCCCATATGACTGATTTTCTGAGACCACTGAATATGAGACTAGTTTTCTATATGTATTTATGAAAGTATGTACTATATATGTATGCAGGGCGGGCCACAGGATTTCTCTTTAGGTGGGGGTTTATGTAAAGTCATTCGTAACAACCAAGAACAACATTGTTTTATTTATAGTATTCAGCATATTGTATTTAATTGAGAATATAATTTAGCAAAACTCAAAGAAAATTCACATGCAATTCACCGAGGTATAGATGAAAGTTATTTTACTACTGGGTCAACATTAGGTTTGTTCCACACGAGCCCGCGGGATCCACAGATGCCCAAAACAGAAAGCGTTCCTTACGCTAGAAAAATGGGTAATAGAGAGCGAATACCTTCCACTTTTGGATCGTAAATGTCTTTTTCTTCGTGCCTGAAAGAGCCCGGACTTTTTTTACCGGACAGAGCTTATTGTTGATTCCGGGCACGAAATGTGTTTTTTTTGCGTTCCTCACGATCTGGACACTTTCGGCACGTATTCAAACATTTTTGACACTTGTGAGAGAGTAACTTATTTTTACGCTCTAATTACCGGAGCAGCTCGGAAAGCGTGTGGAACAAAGCTATACACATCCAGCCCATTCTGTGCTCGTAATCTGCCCATGCCTGCACATGCATGATAATATTCATTGAATTATTTTGCAAAACTATAACTAAATATGGGAGCGAATGTTATTATAGACCACATAAGGTAAAATTTCTGTAGAAAAAGCGGAAATCTGAATTTTTGCTCATTTTTGATGGCTAACACAGCCAACAAAAATAAATAATTTTGGTACGGCAAACGTTACCGATGTTTTTGATAGACTTTTTTGTTCTGATTACGAATCTGTAAGCATAAAGTTTCCATCAGCTCCAGATTTTGAAAAAAAACGAGGTCAATTCGCCTCGATTGTTGACATCAATGTTTTTATAGTGTTGATAATGCGAAGTTGGCAGAGCTGCAATTGTGACATAAAAATAAGATTTTACAAAAACTATTCTGCACTCTAGGTAAGTTCTTTAATGATTTAAAACTAAATAGTCAAAATTCCCCGCAAAGGCAGCTCATTCCTCGATTTATCGCAACGAGAAAAATTTCCCGCAGAATGGCATCACTGGTTGTGATCCGATTTTTCATCTTTCCCAAGGAATGAAGAAATTTAAAAAATAGTACTCACTGACGCACTTCCACACCATTTACATTAGGGAGAAGATATTGTTGGTATGATACGATTTTAGTACAATTTAGTTTCGATATTGGTTTTTGTATAGCTGGTGGTGGTATAGGTGGAAAGTCGGTCGATTTTGATAATTTTTCAGATTTAAGTTTTTATGCTAGAAACTAAGGAAAAAACCAAATTTCATTAAAATCTGATAACACATACCATTTCCGCCCCCCTAGTGTAGTGGGAGTGGCAGTTTTCCAATCTATGCCATTTTCAGGTTTCTGCAAACCCTAACCAAAATACTATAAATAACAAATTGCAGCAAAATGGGCCAGAAATATACTGCTATTTAAATACACGTCAAGTTATGCATGGAAAATAACTAGACCCTAAAACGGGCACGTGGGGGGCAATGCAATGATGTTGTTTTCCACTTATAAGGACACAGTCCAAACTCTATTATAAACTATGAAGAACATCCAAATTAAAATACATAACCATAAATATGCTACTTTTTACTCTACTTTCCTAAGAAGAAAATTGAAAACCCTATACATACATATAAGCAAATTTTTCCAAAAATTAGTTCAAGGCTATCGCGCGAAAGTTGACTACTGATAAGTTTTTAATAGACTGAAACCATTCAAGCGAGAAATGGCCAAATGTTTCCTTTTATTATCCGCTAGCTGAAGCTTGTTTTTGTTTTCGTTCAGTTGGTGGCGCGTGTCTGAAATGCTTTGCTTAGCTTTTAGCTTTTATTTCGCTTTCAATAGACCAGTTCACTGTCTTGATGTCTTCATCGCTTTTATGCTTAAATTTCAATATTGATAAAGTGTCATAAGAGCATCGTTAAGAAGACTAACCAAACTTGCAAATGTACATACTTAAATATATATAAAGTATACATATGTACGCACACAGCATGAATAGCTATGCCACTCATTGATGCATTGTTGAATGTCCTTGAATGCCACAAGCTTAGTAGTCGCCCCAAGTCGTCGTTGATCACAAGTACTTTTCCCATAGTTTTAATGGCATACGATTTACAGTTGTTTGCTTCTTCGAATATTTCCATATTTGGTTAGTTTATTCTTTTATCTACTTTCTTTAAATGTATTTATGAATATCGTTATTTTGAGGGCATTTGTCTGAGTCCTTTTTTATTGATTGCTGCTGGCTAGTGGAGCGAGGAAATATCTCTAGAGTTGCAAACGCGCGTGTGAGTGCGCGTTTTGTAGTGAATTTCGAAATCAAAGCTTTTGGCAAATTGTTGCTGTGTAAGTGCTGCCATTTACTTACAATGCATAACGATTTTGGACATGTCTATGTATGTAAATTAGGGTGGTCAGATAATGAATGTGAAAAAAGGTAAGTCGGCCTAAAAAAAACAAAGAAAAAATACTCTCTTGTTTTTAAATTAAAAAATATTTAGTGGTCACTCAAAGCGCTCAAAGTTTCCCATGTATTTATATGGGGAAAAACAATTTTTCGTAGAAATATTATAGAATCGGCACACTCTATATCTCTTTAGGAGACCTCAATGAACAATACCCAAATTTTTATTTAACCTTTTTTTAATGGTAACTATTTTTCATGGGACACCCATTGCATTTTGGGCGGGTTTTGCATTATCCGAAATCCGCCGTCCTCCCCTTACACTAAATTATTTTGGCGAGGCAATTTCGAAAAATATATGTATCCTAACGTACACCCTAAAGTCAGTAAATTAAAGTTCTCCAAAAATCATTAGACTTTTGTTAAGGAAGTTTTTCGATTTGAAGACAAATTCGTTTTTTTACCGCATTAGAGGTAGTTTTGCTTTTAGCAATAGGTTTTCTAAAAAATTAATCTAGGTCTACTTTTTTTTTAAGGGCGGTCTGCAGTTCTCAAGAAAAGCCAAAATAAATATTTTTTATTATTTCTGTTGTTTGCAATTACTTTGCTGTTCCTATAAATTTTCTTGAAGAAATTAATAAACGAGCATTTTTGTCTTGAGAGCTGCATACTGATTTCAGAAAATTTTATAGAAGAAATTTTCTTTTCCACTTCTTGTACGTCATTTTATAAGAATTTTTCGTTTTTCTTGAGAGCTACAGAGAGGCCTTAAACAATACAAAATAAAATATAAAAATTAGATTTGAAAAGAAAAAATAATTAAAATAAGTTTTTCAAAAAACTTCTTTTTAAAATAATAAATCTAAGAATTAAAAGAAAACTAAATTAAAACAAAAAAAATAAAATAAATTATATTAAAAGTTAAATGACAAAGTAAAATTAAATTAAAACAGAAAATAAAAAAACAAGCTCCTAAAAATTAAGTGGCATTAAAAAAAATATTTTCCGTTTTAGAACAATAAAATCTTAAATCTAAAAGAATATTTTTTTAAAAAAGGAAGATAAAAAGACGAAAAAATAAAGTCAATGAGTTTCCAATAATAATATGAAAATAAAAAAAAAACTTTTTTTTTTTTAAATAAAATCTAAAAATTAAAACAACATTACATCAAAAAGGGGAAGAAAAAAATAGATTAAAATATGACAAAATAAATTCAATAACTTCCTTAAAATTAAATGACATTAAAACAAAATTGTCCTTTTTAAAACAATCAAATCTAAAAATTAATTTAAAAAAGGAAGAAAGAAATATAGTAAAAAAAGAAAAAATAAGTTCGAAAAGTTTCTGAAAATGAAATGAAATTAAAAAAAATATTAATTCGATTTAAAACAATAAAATCTAAAAGTTAGAAGGAAGAAAAAATTTAAATTAAAAAGAGGACAAATTAAATGAAATTGAATTTACTTAAAAATTTATTATTTCTGTTCAAAACAATAAAATTTAAAACTTGACAAACAAATGAAAAAAGGGGATAAACTAAAATAAGTTACTAAAAACTAAATGAAATTAAAAATTTATGTTTCTTTTTAGTACAATAAAATCTAAAAATCAAAAGAAAATTAAATTAAATAAGGAAACAAATATTAAATTACATTAAAAGCATATTTTTTAAAACAAAAAACAGTATTTTTAGGTTTTCATTTTTAAAAGAAGTTTAAATTAAAAAAAATTTAAAATCAAAGAAAACAAGTTAAAAATATGTTTCTTTATAAAATATTATAATCTAAAAATTCACAGAAAATTAAATAAAAAATTAATTAGGAAAATAAAATAAATTTCTAAAAATTAAATGAAAAAAATAATTACTTCTTTTTAAAACAATAAGATTTAGAAATCAAATAAAAAAATAAATAAAATACAACCGAACAAATTTATTTCAATTTCTAATAATTTATCGAAATTAAATTTATATATTTTTCTTGTTAAAACAAAGAAAATTTAAAATTAAATAAAAAAATATATGTATAAAAAACAGATATTTAATTTGAAAAAAATTCCTCTGCCCAAGGACTCGATACTCGGATCTCTCGAATGGCATGCCATTGCTTTGCTCACTCGGCCATTGCGACTCCAACCATTTGGAACATGCTCAAGTGCTTTCGGTCAAAAAAAGATTTTCAACATGAAAGTGGGCAAAGGAGCTATTTTGTAAGGACTTCGTTCCAAAATAAACAAAATCTTCTAAACTATCTTGCCTACTGTCTTTCAATTGTCTTACAAAGTACTTGCAACTACTTAGCCAGAATTGTCCTATTTATCTGCCCTTTAAATATATTTTTTCAGAACAAAATTTGTATTAAAAGGCTAGAAAAATGTTAAAACCTACTTGAGAAAACGGCCCTAAGACACACTTTTTTTGTTTGCTTGTAAGGTGGTTAGGTCTAATGTACGTACAATTGCCACATAGTATTCCAAATCACTTGCTAGCGGAAATATTTAAAATGCATTAAATGCTTGAGTGCATTGTCGAGGAACTCAAGTCTCGCATGCAATTCAGCAATGAAATCTAAGCTTAAAAAACTGAAAATCGAACCATAAGCGTAGGCAGGCTTTCGGGAAGGGGAATGATAATAAAAATGTCAGTCATTCCTAGCTATCAGTGCCAAATACAAAAACAGAAGTGCCAATAAAATAAGAACAACGTGGCTAAATCAAAAGTGTCATTAAAAAAAATAAATAAATAGACCAGTTCCATCAACTGTGGAAACTAGTAAACTTTAGTTGCCGAAATAGTAGTAACTATATACGAAAGATTTAAAAAAATTTAATTATATAGTATTATTTTTTAAAAGTGCCATTTTAGTAAACCGTAGCAAATTACATTGTAGGTACGCTGAGTTTGCATTGCCAATAAAAAAAATTCCAACTTTAACATGGAAAATGTCACTCATACGCCATGTACGAGTATGGCCTAGTACGATATGGCGTATGAGTAACATTATTTCCTGCTCCTATTTCTTACAAAAACTATTGCAAATTTTCATTTGACTAAATATTCACCACATATTTATTTATCCATCGATTTTCATCGTTAGTAGCTTGATTTTTTTTTTGGTTTTTTGCAAACGACCAGACTTTAATACAAATAATAAAAATAGAAAATAATTATTTTCTTAGTTTTTTCTTGTTAAAGTTTGAATTTTATTTTTCATAACAATGAAAATATCTTGGGAAAATTACCTGATCTGAAAAAACGGTATAAAGCTCCATATTGTGCGACCCAATATAAGGTTTACGCGTCATTTCAAAACTTGATATTTTCCGTAAAGTGTAATAAATGTACATATTGTTTAGTCACAGATACTTTTTGGTAGAGAGAAGAAATTCTTGTTCCAAAATGTATGACCTTCCTTAAAAAAAACACTATTTATTTGGACGATATGATAATTGGCATGCAAAGGAATTGGCTCTTCCTTGAGGTATATGATGAAATCTCACGGGTTGTTAAAATTTTCGACAAATGCGAAAGTGGTGGCACACTTACCTTAGACAATGCATTATCTTCAGTTTTTCAAAAAGAGCAAGATTTCATCGCGAAATTTTATTTAAATGAAAACTTAAAAAAGATATCCTAAAAAAAAAGAAA
This sequence comes from Rhagoletis pomonella, assembly GCF_013731165.1. Taxonomy (NCBI): domain Eukaryota; kingdom Metazoa; phylum Arthropoda; class Insecta; order Diptera; family Tephritidae; genus Rhagoletis; species Rhagoletis pomonella. The sequence continues at coordinate 31,306,538 of NW_023458560.1, forward strand.
AATTAACAACTCGTGTCCATATACCCGTGGTTGGTATGTAACGTATACGCCCCCTAGCACTATATGCAGTCAACTAACAAGTTTCTTCGCACGCCCTAACTTAAAAGTCATGTTATTTAAAAGTAATTAAATATTTTGGGGCGAAAAATTCTAACACAGTATTCCTTACGCACATATATATTACTTTCTTCATGTATATAACAATTTTAAAATAAATTTGGAGCGTGCCAATAAAAATTGTAAAACTGGAATTTTTTCATTTGGTGGCACACTAGTTTTAGATGTTTGCGAATTTTTTTTTTGTAGTAAAAAGATTGGTACAATACAGCAATCTTCTATTAAAAAATTTCAACAAATTATTTTTCGTGATTGGGATAAAGAAAAATATTTGAGTATTCAGACAATTGGGATACGATTTGCACCAAATTTCGGCAAATACTCAATCGTGTGACACTGCCTTTAAACTTGTATTTATACGGATGTTGGTAAACAATGAACTATAAAAAACTAACAAAAATTAAATAACAAAAAAAAATAATATTTTGAAACTTGTCAAAATTTGGTGGTGCTATAATTTTTTCGACTACTGTACATAAGTTGCTTATGATTACTCGGCCGTGCTATCATAGTAGCACAATGCCACTAATATTTGACTTACAAACAGAATGTGGGCAGGAATTTCAAAATTTCAACACTGTTTGTGTGGAATATTTTATTTTTATCAGTATTTGTCTTTTAATCAATCTATGTTGAAAAAAAAATTTAAAATAAAAAAATATTTTGTCATCCTTCTTAGGAGATAAAATAAGCTTGCCGTCGTAAGCTCCACGCATGTTTTTTGCATTTTCGTCAACCCTTTTCCTGCCTGCTGCAAAGGTCATGCTCTAATTTTATTGTTTGTCCTAAAATCAGCACCTCTTCTATGTACATATTGGTGCGATTTAGTAAATATTTAGCACTAGGTCCGTTTCCTCTGCGTTGATGATAAGTCCATCTTTGGTTACCCAAATATGTATCTATGTCATGTAGTACTCGACATATAAGTACGGTGACCATATTTATGAGAGCCGAATACGGGACAAAAAATAATTTTGCAAATTTTTTCCACACTGTTTTCCCTGAAACTGTATCCCTCTGGTAACATCACAAATTTGTAGGATAATTTTCTCGAGATTTTTAAATTTGATAAAAAAATTCGTAAAATTTTAGTAGACTAATTTTTGGCAATTTTTTTTGTTGACGGTGTTACGCATTTTTTTTTTCAAATCAAGTAAGTATGTTTGACCTTTTTTTTTTAAAGAGAAGCAAATGAGCAGCACTTTCCACTCGCACTTTATTATACTCAATTTTAATTATTTACGAAACTGCAAACAAAATTTTCTAAAGCTTGTACTTAAAAAGCTTGAAATTTTGGCGAAACATTGCAGAATTAGTTTTTTGCACAAAGTTGGAAATTTGGTATTACTTATATGGTTTTTGTTAGGAAAAGAGCTTTACTTTCATAAAATAAATAATAAACACTAAATAATCTAAGGAAAAATAGCCAAAACTTACAAAAATTTCGAGTCCTAATTTATATTTTGGCCACTGTATGTATTTCTCGATTCGAATCGCAGGCATTCAGATAAGAAAAAAATAACTGTTTATAAAGAAAATTACGACCATATACGACCATCACTTAAAACTCGTTCATAGGCATGCCATTTAAATGAGCTGTTAAGGCGTCGGAACATCGAATACGGGACAAATACAGGACATTAAAAGAAATACAGAACATTTGGCGTCCCGTATTAAATAAATAAATTACCGGGACAATGGGTCAAAAAAGAGGACTGTCCCGTATAATACAGGACGGATGGTCACCGTACATATAAGTTAGTAACGCGTGGATAGAAACTATGAGTTCAGCAGGAGCTCCTTCCATTTTCTTCAGTATCTTTTTGGCCACTAACTTGCGACCAGAGTAGTGGCGATAGTACGACCCTGTGGGGTACCTATATACAGAAGAATTCTCCAACGCGAGCTCGTCAGGTCTACCTCTATATAAGTCTAACCACATTGTGTAGAGCACGGTCTACCTACATTTCCTTAGAAAGCATGATTTGTTCTACGATTAGTTTGATGAGAACATCTTCAAACCTTTGGCAGGAAACCACCCGTGCCGTTCTTTATGATTTTAGTACATATTGTAGTTTTGATCCAGCTCTCATCCCATTGTCTTATGACCTACTTAGTGGCTTAAATGGCATATGGCAACGAGTTTAGCTCGCAATCCAGTTTGGTGGGTGTCACAAGACTTTCGAAGGAAAGTGTGTATTTAGCCAAAAATTCAAGTGATTTATTCGCTATTTTGAGTCCACTTACCGTTATCCTTTTTGATGAGTCCATGGGCGTCTATTATTCAAATGAGTCTATAATCTCGGAAACGAATAGTTGTTATGTTCCTGCGTTTGGCAGAAAGACCGTCGTGCGGCTATAAAAACCCTGCACAGAAACCAGAAATTTCGGGCACCAAATTTCTAGAGCATGACTGGAAAAAGCGTTCTGTGCCTGGTGATTTATAATCCGTAAGGCTAAATTTAGGTGTTCCGGAGTTGCTAACTATACTTTCCACTATAAGGGCCGTTACTTCGGTTTTCGATTTTGAGGCATCTGATTATAAAGCTCAGCGAAAGATCACATAATTAAGTACGGACAAAAATATTTCCATCTTAGTCTCGCGAAGGCAGGTCAGTCTAATAGAAAGCGTTGCTATGATTCTACCTCAGCATCATCTTGAAAGCTAATGTAAAAGAGATCAGTTAAGATTACGTGAATACCAAACGCACCATAGCCTGTAAAAACCCGCACGAATAGCGAGGACTGAGGCTTATCAAGCATCCTTTGATCGCCTCTGCTCCACTACAGGCTCGAGGAATCATGCAATTGCGCATGCCCAAATTTAAGCCCAGCGCACGTTGAACTTATATGAGGTCCAACCACCCAAGCGTGAACCACAGGAGGACAGAGACCCGCCCAGTTGCTCCAAAATAGGTGATACAATTTTTTTGCCACATCATCAGCCAGGCAGTCTCCGACAATGTCACTACTCCGACGCGGTTGAGAGGACAGACATTTCTTTACCGATTTCGAGCACACCATCTTAGCGTTTAGGGTCCTCCTAACTGACGTCACACTCTTCAGCAGTGAGTCTACCGCTTCCTTGGTGTCAGCTATTTCCACCTGAAAGTCACTGCAGTTTTGATGCAGAGCTCCCGCCAAAAACACCTCCAAAAACCCTGGATCCAAGTTTTGAAAAGTCCGTGAAAAAGTTGTCAGTAGTCCCACACCTTCCAGCCCTCTCTTGAGGTAATGTAGATACAGAAGGAGCTACTGGGAGTCATTCCAAAGCCGCAGTAATTTGTTTGTTCAGGGACCAATTAACCACCCGGTTTTTCTGCGCCGAATGATTGAACTTTCGATATTGGAACAAATTCTTTGCCACGATAATCTCTTCTCAGCTTTCCGACAGCTTGTTGCGCAGGCTCAAGCGTGCAGGATGGACTTAGAAATAGGTTGCGACGCAAATAGACATCATGAGTGAGTCTATTTTTGATTTTGTCCTTTCCACTAAACAAGTCATATGTAACAAGGGTAATCAGCCTACCAACGTTCCGTAATTGGGGAAAAAGTTATTGATACTGATTTTTCGGTTCACGTCTCTGGGCAACGCCTTAAGGCAAAACGGCTTTTGGACGGTCTCTAGCCAAGAAACCCTGAATGAATTATAAGTATTCAAGTGACAAATCGGCCTCGTGCTACTATAGCAGAGGCCTTAGATATTGTGAAAAACTTTTTCAGTCTGAACCATCAAATCTTTCGATTCAAAGCACCGGGACTGGACGGCGTGATGCCCGCTATGCTATAATACTAATGAGAGAGTATTGGGGGTACAGAACTAGTATGGTTTAAAAGGAAAACACAGGTATGTGACCATTGTATCTCTGCCGAATATAGGGGAAACTACTTTGAAATCCTCCTCCGAGGCAAAATACCTCGGAATAATTCTGTACTCCAAGTTGAATTGGAAAAATAATTTAAAGGAGAATGCTAAGAAATCCCTAGCGGCATACTAAACGCGCAAAAGGACCTTTTGAAAGCAATGGGGACTATCACCGTACGTCACGTATGGGATGGGGGTCATGAGACCAATGGCAACCCACGGGTCCTTAGTATGGTGGATTGCTCTAGACAAAATGAATAACAGGAAAGTAAAAGGAAAGGTGCAAAGACTTACGTGCCTTGGCACATCGGGCGCAGTGAGTAGCGTACCTCAGGAAGGGCTTGACATGATATTTCACTTGCAGCCGTTGCATATTTTCATCCATGGTACGCCCGCAAAGAGCGCTCTCAGGCTCTGTGAAGCCAATGCGTGGAAGGCAAGCAATTTCGGGCATTCAAAAATACTGAATGAAATGAATAGGAGTCGGCTCAATTGAATTAAAGCTCACATTGAAGCCGGAACTGATTCTATCACGCCTGTTTGGGACGTCAATGCGTAGGTATCTATTAGGTTCCCGACCAGTGAAGAATGTGATGTAGGAATGCCAGTAGCAGATGGGTTTGCAAATTAACCGAAAGGACGTCTACCAAACGACTGCAGTGTCTTCTAAGTAGATATCTAGCTATAGCGAGGGCGGCAAGTCTTTTTATTAGTTCCAGAAGACAAAGCCAGTATTTGTGTCGACAATCAGGCAGCACCCAAGGCAATACAATCTAAAATAGTGAAATCGGGAATTGTATGGAAATGTCGCACCACGCTGGCGTCCCTGAGCCGTATCATCCTCACTCCATGCTGGGTCCCCGGGTGTAGAAATATTGAAGGGAATGAGTCGGCTTCTGATATGGCCGAATGTGACTCAGAAATGCCAAAAGAAGAAGCGGATCGCTCTGTGCTACCACCGTTTAGTGATCAGGTTAGGAAAATTGATGAATACACCGCGCCCGCGACGAATGACTTGTGGAACAAGCGGGAAGACTGCCAGACCACAGGATTATAATGGCCGCGGATTAGTAGGGAAAGGACGAGGGACACGCTGAAACTTAATAGATCTGTGCTATAGCACTGATCCTTCAACGGTGGCGAATCCCAACAAGTACTCTTTGCTTAGGCTCACAAGGACTTGGGTTCATACTTCTTCATTAGTCTAGGCGAGATAGCGGAGGTGGAACTGTTGGATCTCCACGGCTTCATTAGGGATAGTAATTGGTTCAGTAGAATAATGACTTGAAGCTACTCTTTTGATTATAGGTATGTGTCTCCTCCCGATACTCACTTAAAGAGGGCGCTCATAATGGACAATTCTGTAACCTAACCTAACCTAACCTAACCTTATTCTCCTCTCGTCAGTTTGAACACTTCGCTCATTTTGGAGCAAAATGGTCTCAGCTGCAAGTGAAAGATAGAGCTTTCAAATAAATCTACTTAATATAATTGTAGCTCTCTACCGGAGTTAGCAGTAAAGCTTCTACAGTAAAACCCATTCCTTCAACTTCCGGCTCTGCGATGAAGGACTCCGAAATTCCAGCGGTTCTTGACCTTACAAAGCACAATCTTCACTTTTGATAAGTTTCTGGACGGTGATGCTTTTTGGTGGGATATTCCTGTCCTTCAGGCATAATAATTGAGCTTAAGCTTAGACTCAGTTTTTTGTACTGACGAAGTGAGCCTAAGCTCTTATGCATGCGGAGTCTTAGCTGTGCAGTTTCGGCTCAGTTTTCGATATTCACACCAGAACGTTGGCATCAGAGTATTTTTGAAATCTCACCTGCATCTCTTAAGCATATCTCAATACTTTTCTTAACACTCGGTGGATATCTCAAATTTAACGAGCTTAACGAGTTCCCTAAATTTTTGGCTACAAGTGAAAGCGGAAGTAAGGCTCAAATGTAATGTAAACCGACTCCGCTTCGAGGAAGGGTTGAACACAGATTTGAAAATTAATTTATACTTTAAAATTTTGAACAAATAAATTTGAACTTAAACAAACTGAAATCCAGCCGCACTTTCCACAAAACAATACAAACCGCTGTCCATAAAGTTTTCTTTTGTTATGCAAATAAATTTCCAACCTGTTGCCATTTCCTTTTACAATAACAACAATCAGTTTGCTTTTCTACATAGCACTCAAACCATAAAATTTCAATACTTTCCATGCCATGGAAAATTTGTACAGTAAGCTTGAAATTAAATTAAATTAAATTAAAATTATTTCACAATTTAGTTTCCATGCCATTCCTGAGTTCACTACTGTCTCTCTAAGTAAATGGTAAAGTAAAATACACGTGAAACATTTGCGCCAACAACAATTTTCAACTTTATTAGCTGCCAAGGAAACTTTTTCGGCGACGACGAGCATAACTAAGGATGACCGAGCAGGAACTTGAGGCATTGTGTAAGTAGTATTTAGGTAAAGCTGTTTATGTAGTAGTAGTAAAATGAAACGAAAGTAAAGTTTATTGTTATAACTATGATGTTCTTGTTGCTGTTATATGTATGTATGTATGTAGCTGGTATTGTAAGCTACGTAGATTGTGGATATGGCAGGGAGCGCGCAGCGCAAAATGGCTACTAAAAAGTGGCTGTTGTTAAGCATTTAAGATACTTGACCCACATTGTTGAGCGGTAAGAGGCGCTGCCAGTTAAATTTATATGTGAATGTGGTGTAAGCATGTTTGTGGAAGCGCGGTAAGCCATTGACCAACAAACAGCGCACAGTGGGCGAAGCTGCCGATATTTTCATAGCGTGGAAATAAAGCTTACTTAAATCGCTCTCATTTGACACCCATATTAAAATATTGGCAACCATTTTCTAACTTATTTTTCAAATAAACTTTTCTTAAACTACTCTTGTTTGGCGCCCGTATTAGAATATTTCATTTACTATGTTAATTAATTAAGCTGTTTTTGAGTTTCAAATAAGGTGGCTACCATCGTCAAACATATTTCCGAAAGGCTGAGCCTTTAAGGCTGTAGGACTTATTCCCCCGGCCTAAAATCAGCCGGACAAAATCCCCCGTACAAAAATCTCCTACAAACAATAATCCCCCGGACAAAATCGCCCGAAAAATACCCATTTGGAGGGATGACATGGAGCTTTTAAAGCCAAAGCTGTTGGGGCACATGTGTCACTGTAGAATTTCATTGATTTATTGAAGGAGGTGCAAGATCTGAGCAAAGTCACGTATGAAGAGCAAGAAGTATTTCGATTGTGATGTTGAGCTGAAACGTCCGATCACCTTTCCGAAACCTCCCTGGTTTAACACCCATACCTCTCTGGTTTGACACCCATATTAAAATAATTTACTAAACTTGTTAATTAAACTGATTTTGAAAGTTCTCCATTAATACTTTAGAAATATAGCTTAGTTAAACCTCTTTTGTTTGACACTCATATTAAAATATTTAGCTTGTTAACTAATTTCATCTTAAATTTCCAAACTTGCGGCAATTCTCTTCATTGATTGATTATAAAATATTTTATTTAACTTGTTGATTAAACTAATTTTGAATTCCAAAGCTGGTCACAACACTCTCAAAAATCATTTTCGAAATAAAGCTTGTTATTTTTACTCTTAAACTCTAATAGAGACCTGGATTAATGTACATACATACTATACATACATATATCGCAAATAAATCCATGTGTTTTTTGTATTTTAAAAATCGCTTACAGCCACTTAACACAAACAAAAGTTTTCCTCATTATTTGTTGGTCTTTTAAGTTTTCATTTTACATACTACATACTAGAGCTCTTGATTTTGTTCGCACATTTTCAAACAGCCCGGGTATATGAGCAGCGAGTACTCGCACACTTGTTCAATGCTCATTACTCGAAAATTTTCGAGCATGAGTTCGAGCAATTCGAGTTTTTTCGAGTAATTTGAGCAATGTTTTTTTTATTATATTGACATTTTTAGTAGCAACTTTTAAATTTTTCAAATTATTGATGTATAATGCAAAGATTGTTACATTGGTATCTAATAATATAATTTATTTAACATGAATTAGAAAGCAGCTGCTGACAAATACAATTTCAAACACTAGAAAATTTTGAACAAGCATTTGAGCAGTTGAGCAATGAACGATTTTCGAGCGAGTATCGAGCTACTCGCATTGCTCGATACCCGGGTATCTAGAGCTCTACTACATACAAATACCCTGCAGTGAAAAGCTGCCTAGTTCAGCACAAATTCCAGTTCATGAACTATTATTTAAGAATAAAAGTAATACCAGTTCATTGTGAACTATATTTAGTTGCACCAGCTCCTCGTAGAAAAAAGTAAACTAGTTGGTAGAAATTCTAGTTCGTCATAGACAATAATTACACCAATACTCCGCAGGTAAATGCCAAATCAGCCAGTAAAAATACCAGTTCATTAACTAGTATGTGCTAAAGCGACGGACCAAAACTAAATTGCAGTTAATTGCTTTCCTCTCAAATGTAGGCTGCGGCGTCGAGTGAGGACTACCGATTCTGATTCTGAGATCGCAGGTTCGAGTCCGTGTGGAGGTAACTAAATTAAAATAAGTTAATTATTTCAACAATATAAATATAAATTAATAATTGTAATTAAATTAAGTTAGAAAAAAACCCTAAATACTCAACTACATAAAAAAATTAAATGAAATAATTTGTTTCTTTTTAAAACAATACAATTTAAAAATCACAAGACGTAATTAAAAAGATAAATAAAATACATTAAAAAATAAAAATGGAAAAATCCTCTGTCTGAGATTTGAACTCGGATCTCTCGAGTGGCGCGCCAGAGCTTTGCCGTTGCAGCGCCGCGAGCAAAATGGCATATTTATGATTTTCACGGGGAATGAATTGGAACTCCATCCCGTCATCTAATATGATGCTACTAGTATTTCTACTGGTAGAGTGCTGATGCAGAAGCGGACAATTGACATCTTCTATGACACCGCCATGTTTAAGATATCAGTCGCTAACATTGAGAAAGGATACAACATGAACTAGTTGGGCTGAAATGCAAACTGGTAGCATTCTAGTTCACAACTAGTAGCTTTACCTGCAGGGTAGTTATACATTTAGTTCTTCTTGTGCATATGGATGTATGCATGTAAATGCCAATACAATGGTGGCAGCGACAGCGACAGCACGGCAGCAACCAGCTCGCCGAACCAACTTTTGTTGCTTTTGATCTTTTTTTTTTGCATATTACTTAAAGTCTAAGGTTAAGCGTATGTACATTCAAGTAAATTTTCCTATCGTGGCTACTGAATTGAAGTAAAAATAGTTGGTAAATATGCACGTACGCAGTTACTTGTCGTGTAAACAAATAAGCAAAAAATAAATAACCGTAAGCATGCAAATAAACAGAGAAGCCAGCGAGGTAAAGAGTGAAAATGACCGAAACAAAGCGGCTCACAAGTGGGCACCAGTGCACACACACGAACAATATGTGGCAGAGTAATTGTCGGTTGAAAGGATACAGCAGCAGCAGCAGCAGCAGGCATCCGGCAGCCAGCAGCATGTAACCAACAGCTTGTTTGGTGGCACTTGAGCCAGATATGTACATACTGTACGTATATATATACGTATGTATTTACAGCGAAGCCACCTAGAAGATCTAATAGAAATGGGAAATGATGGACCTTTCGACGTCTATTACAGTCGCAACGTAAAGGAGCGCAAATTCTGTGTCGGGTTTGCGGTGGGAAAGCATTGCCGTTCAATCCGTTGTACAAATATGTCGCCACAATGCGTTTCCAAACGATATTCTACACGACAAATTAAGGCTGATAAACTTCGTCGTGGGCCGAAACATAGTACTTTATAGCACCAGGCTACGCGACTGTGTCAAGATCCAGAAGCGGAAAATAAATCTAAAAGTTGTGATAGACGGAACGCACTTTTACGTAGATATACTTACGGTCCAAGTACCCAACATCGAATCGGATCAACAACTTGTATAGTCTAAATACGCACACCCTTATGTGCGGAAAAAAATCACGTCTTAATACACAAGGAAAGCAGGTTATTGAAAAGTAGAAACCACAATAGACTGCTAACGGATTCGGTACCCAGCTCTCGAAGCCACTACGCAGCATACCTAGACCTTCCAGCAATGGAACCACATTGGAATAAGTGGATTTCAGCGGGTCTGCGGTGGTACGACGATCGGGCGTACCGCGAGCTGTTCGAGAGCAAAAAAGAGACGGATCATAAGAAATAAGAAGAGCGAGGCCGAATTACGTGAGCATGAAGAGTAAGAAACTGTTTTCTTGAAACTTGGACAACTTACAGACTACTTATTTAAAGACGAGCTCTAGTAAAAATAGGAATGGTATCTTCGTTGTGCCCTGATCAATGAAGAAGAAATCGATGTTTTATTTTCTAACCATGACGAGATACGGATGAAAGCACAAACCGCACGTTTACTCATTGGAATTGAAGTGTTATGTGCTCAATCCATACGAAATGCGACTCTATGTGCCAGTTATCGCGCGATCATCGGCTGATGTTCTGAGTATCAGCTGTGAGGTCTTATCGAATGTTTTGGATGGGCCTTATCAGTGTGACTTTAGACCTGGTAGATCTCTTTGTCGCTTTCAAAATCACCTCCGATAGCACGAAACGAACGACATCTGAAATTGGCAAACCCTGCGAAACTAATACGGATGTGCCGTTGAGAATTATCGTTACCTCCGTCAGAATTTGGAATGACCACTCTTAGTCGTTCGATATCAAAGTAGGTTTTAGACAAGACGATATTTTATTGTTCGAATTCTGTTATTTGATAAAGGAAAAGATAATAAAAGCATTTGCTGGCGTATGCCGAGGACAAAAATATTATATAATTAATTAAATTGATTGTGAATATCTAACAGCTTGCAACCCTCTTAATTTTTTTTAAATAAAGTTTTCTAAACGCCTCCCCAGAAAAAAGTAAATTATTTAAAAACAACGGAAACCGTTCCTTCGCCGCTACCTAGCTATGCCAGAGCATTGGGCTCTCCATAACTTAAATTTGTTCTGGCCTCTTTTAAAGGATCTAACTATTCCCCGTATTGAAATCGTTTCTTTGCTCTAATTTTTTGGTAGCATTTTCAGGCTCTCTTCCTGCCTGCCAGAAGTTCCAGATCTGTGTACTCCCGTCTTTATGCCTCTACTTTCTTGCTTAAATTATTGTTCCTAAAGATTTAGTAAAATTATTTTGCTCTCGTCATAAATATACGAGGTGTTCTAGACCACCCGTCAACGCCCTCTAATATGGTGCGGAAACGTTTTTTTTTATTATCTCTTGGTGGCATTATCGACTTCTAAAATGAACTAAAATCAGAAGATCATAAAAGTAGTTTCTTTATGAAAATTTTCTCTCTGTCTTTGTTTGTATTTTTTTTAATATTCTTCTCTTAAAAAAAAGTTTTGAGCTCTTAAAGTGAGCCACAATTTCAATAGAAAATACGCGCAGCATTATTGTAGTTGTTTATATCTATGTATGTATTATGTAATCACACAGCAAAACATATTCTCCATCTTTATTCCTTTCTTGCTTTCGCCCAACGTATGTCAGCAGCTGTTTATTATTTTACAATCTCAACTCATTGCAACATAATTTATGGGCTACAAATTATTCTGGCTTTGTTTTTCACAACTTGCGGCTGCTTATTTTGTATAAATGTAAACGATTACATACAGATTGGCAAACGAGGATATGTATGTATTTGTAAATATACTTCCTTCATTTTCACTCGGACACACTGAGCCTTCACTGAGCCTTCACTGCCTACTACTCCCCGCTACTTGTGGTTGCGGCTACGGCTGTCAACCATACCACTGTCAAGTTGCAAATAATACCATTATTGTTGCAACTTGTTGAGCCAACAAGTGCGCAGGCAAGTGGTTACTTTTGTATGTATGTACAAATGTAGGTATGTATGTTGTACAATTTGTTTGTATTTTCAGTGTCATCAGTTGAAGTTGTTGTGAGCTGCTGAAATGCAGAAATTGTGGAGTGGTTGACCAGAAGGCACAATTCCGATGCAAGGCCAGCTACTTATGAGATTTTTTATTTAGATAGCTGTGTGTTTATATGCTGGTACGTATGTATATATGTATTTGTTAAGTGGATATTTAAGCATTTTAAATATTTAAATTCTTACAAGCTTTGTTTATGCAAATGTTTTGACCTTCATGATTATTTGATTTAAAGTACACAATTTTTTCGAATATGAAATATATATGAAATATATTTTCTTTTTGGACCATAATGCCGAATTTCCACTAGGCATTGAAATGACAAACAATTTATGCCATTTAAAAAAATGCATGAAGAAATGAACTTACTGACTATTTTTTTAATGTAATGACACGATTATTTTTTAATGCCCGACTATGTCATTTGTCATTTTTGCCATTTAATGCCTAGTGGAAATCCAGCATTAGTAAATATATATTGGGCTTTTATTCAATTCGAAACTATTATCAATAGCGAGATTCTACTACAAAATTTAAAGTAAAAATTAAAATCATATTTACCACGTGTTGTGTATGTATGTATGTGGAGCTAGTATTTCAGCTGAAGTAGATTAATTTGTTGTAGTGAAATTTATTTTTCAATTATTTGCTTTTTTATACGCATAAATAATATTTACTTTGATAATAAATTATTGCTATGACAACCGCCATAACTACATACGTATGCACGTATGTAAATATGATCGGCATGCATTAATGTATATATCGACCCATTTGCGCAACATTATCGTATGAGAAATTTTTTCGAAATTTACCTTTTGATGCGAGTTTTTTCTACACTCTAAAACACATCACCTGGCAAAATATTGTAGTTGAAATTCCCATAGTTACGCCAAAAATTTACTGTATATTTTATCGTAAGTTACAATTAATTTTTTTCTGTTGAACGAAATTATCGTAAGTGCTATTCAAAAGTAAAGCAAAAATAATAATAAAAAAATTAAAAAACTTTAAAAAGTATAAAAAAGGCTCTCCTGTAAAATTTGGTTTCTGCCGCCTACTGTAAGTTCGCGGAGTCGATAAATAAATTATATATCTATTAATGACGATTGCAAAAAAATAATTTTTTTATTTTAAATTTTCATGCATCAAAAACATTCGAACTAAAGTGAGATGCGACCGCAAAAATTATGTGCAAAATTAATGTTGCGTTAAAAGCCAAAAAATATTCATTATTGAATTCATATGGTAACAGTGCACTATATGTATTCTCTTTTTTCTAGATCAGGTAATTTTCCCAAGATATTTTCATTTAAAGTTTGCATTGCGAATAAAAACAAGTAAGAGCAGCGCTGTCTTCGGCTATGCCGAAGGCTTCATACCTCGATAGAGGAGTTACATACTTATATAAAAAATCGCATCTAAACAAT
>NW_023458560.1:31320052-31349511 GCF_013731165.1 Rhagoletis pomonella
TCAATTTATAAGTTCAACATAATTTTCAAAATATAGATGCGAAACGATAAAGATTTAAAAAAATTATAAAGAAAATATGTATTTTAAAGATGATTTCCACCTATTTAAAAAAAATCAATTTTATTAATATATAATACTGCGTAGTTCAAATATGGATAGCTAGTGGATTCGGTTTAGGAAATTCGTATACTGAAAATATTTTGAAAAGCGTTTTAAAAGCAAAGCCTATTTTTTTTTATAACTTAAATAAAATATTCTTTCGTTGTTTCGAAAACATTTCTAAATACATAAGTTGTCACCGGTTTGAAATTCGATTTGAATTAAATTAGTAAGTTAAATGAAGCATTACGAAATAATGCCAGTGAAGCGAAAGATTTTTAAAAAGGGCTTTATTTCGAAAATATTTTCAAAGGGGTTGCCACCTGTTTGAAGGTGAAAGTAAATTTAATGAGCTACTTTAGCTAAATGTTACAATATGAATTTCAAACGAAATAAGTACGTTGCAAAGAGCGTTATTTTGAAGAGTGTTGCCACCTGTTTTAACTTAAAATTCGATTTAATGAAATATTACAATATGGATGTCAAACGAAAGAAAAGCGTTTCTCTCGTTTAAAAAATCAATTTAAGTGAACATTTCCAAAACGAATATGTTTCGTGTTTATAGTAAAGATTTTCCACCTTTTCCAAATTTCAATCGACTCATTCTGCTTAAGCCAAATCCTGGTATACACACAATTTTATTCAGACACATGTTTTACACTTAAAAATATAGTGTAAAGACTAGCTAAGAAATGTAAGTTTTTTTGAATACTGAAATGGCTATTTATTGGAAATTCGACAGATTGACCATGTTCTGGAACCTCGACACAATGAGCAAATTTTTTAAGTAAAATGAATTATTTTCGGTAAAAAGTGCCAAGTCTAGTACGAGTATAAAAATAAAAATAAATAAAAAAATATTTTAGTGCTGCCCCATATAGTAAAAAAGATCTTAAAATATAGTATACCTTAATTGATTCATGCTGAGGTCTTAAGAGGCTAAACTATTTTCCAGGGCAATATAAAAAAAAATTGGTTTGCCTACCCTACGGCTCGCCTTTTCTTTCGTCATACCTTCGACATTCACAGGCAGATTTTAAAATATCATATATCAATGTTCTTGTTTTGAGGAAGCAATTTTTTTGTATCAAAATTCATTGGCTTCAAGTAACCTATTCTAGTACTTATCTTAGTTACTACCACCCTAACGTACTACCCTAATGTTAGTAAATTGAAGCTCTCAAAAACTTTTGCCAAGGAAGTATTTTGATTTTTCCAGTTAAACTATTAAAAAAAAAAATTGTTTGTCGTCGAAAAATGTAGAGCAGACCGCTAGGTTCGGAAAAAAATCGAATTTACCTTGGAAAGCTCCTTTAGGCTTAGTTGCGTTCGGCGACCTATTTTTGTTTACTTGTAAGGGGGTATGGTCTAATGTCCATATGTGCAATATATACATATATCTATGTAAGCATGTATATACCATATGTACATACGCACTTTGAAATATTCACAGCAAAGGCACACATCCGCTTTTATTGCAACCCATTGCCATTTATTCCAGCAAGGGTTCATTTTTTATGAATACAAAGATTTCCATACATACACGCATAATACTTACATGCTCTCATATAAAGATATAAACTCTTAAATAGATTTACCTACATACATATGCATGCACAGCACTAAGAGTCACATTTTATCTGAAAACAAATTCCGTTTCAGTCATTTTCTTTGCTTGCTTGGTTAGCCTTCTTCCATTTATTATTTCTTATTGCATAGTCAGTTTACTGTGAATGTGTATATTTTGTAAAAGTTTCGGTTTATTTAAACCCTTACTTAGTTTTTGTTTTTTTTTTTCAGTCTTTTAGTTTGCCACCTCAAGAGCTCCGTTCTTTTTTTTCTTAATATTTTCACATCTTTTTTATTTCCACTAAACTAGTTGTCAGTTAACAAGTGCATATGCATTTTTCACATTACATACTATTATTCAAGCACTTGCCAATTAATTTTTTAAAAATGAAATAAAACGCTTAAGTACGGGAACACTTTTCATCCTGTGAAACAGTGAGGATTCTTTGCCCTCCTATAATAGAAAACGCACATCTGTGCTCTTCAGATTCCTTATAAGGATTGTAATTGGCTTACATGGTGCATCGGATTCATGTTGTATTTGCAAGATCATAGAAAAAAATTACGCACGCTTGGCAAAGACCTCATAGGCGGTTTATCTGTGAGAAAGGTTCTGCTCTTTATTCGTTTCAACCTAAAGTAAGAATTTTTTCTTTACAAACCGTTTTTGCTATTCAACGCTGTTTTTATATTGGCCAACGCAGAAGTTCTTATCAGAGGCCACAAAGCAAGCGAGCATTGGCCAGTTTGTAATATAAAATATTGATTTCCAACAAAACCGTACTGATCGGTTTTCTTGAAAATGTTTGCTAAAAAACTCTCACTCATTCTGCAAATTTTAAGCCTAGTCCGATAATGGGAAAATACCTGTATTTAAAATTTTCCAATTTGTAAATTAATGAAAAACTAACGAATTTTGTCCAACTCCACGCCAAAAACTTTGACTGCGTCAAATAAAATGCATTAATCAAAAATTAAGATAGTTCATTGTAGAGGAAGAAATTCTCTACATTAGTACTAAATGCAATGTACAAAAAGGCACACGGCGTATGAGTAACTCATTACACTGTAGGGAAAATCTCAAGTTTTGAAATTATCCAAAAAAACGCCGAAACATATGAACTTAAGATTGGATCGTACATTACGGCTATGTATACCGTTTTTCCTTGGTACAGATCATTTTTCAAGATACATATTTTCATTTTTATGAAAAAAAATGTTAAGTTTTCCATGGAAAAAATTTAAAAAGTAACAGATTTTTGTATTTTACAACGCTTTTAGCATACGCTAC
The DNA here is from genome assembly GCF_013731165.1 of Rhagoletis pomonella. Taxonomy (NCBI): domain Eukaryota; kingdom Metazoa; phylum Arthropoda; class Insecta; order Diptera; family Tephritidae; genus Rhagoletis; species Rhagoletis pomonella. Next base: position 31,323,012 of record NW_023458560.1, read on the forward strand.
AGCGGAAATGGACGACACGCCATTTCTTTAAATCAAATTAATTGGTGCTCGTATATATGTACATACATATATGCATGTGTGTGCACCAATCTATTAATATCTTTGAATTATTTTAATATCCATTGGGCGATTCCACCGTCACGGGTGGGACATTTTAACAGAAAAAATTGTTCTTTCTTGTTTAAATTTAAGTATAAATTACTGAACAATTCTACATTTTGATAAAGTTAAACCGAATTGAATATTATATGAGTTATTACAAAATACGAAAATAATGACAGCTTACTTTTATATGGAAAAAATCTGAGTTATTTCTTCTGTCACGGGTGGGACAAAAAAAATAACCTGCTTTAGGAGCAGATATATTTTACGAAAACTCTGCGAATTTATTTAACTTTTCTGTTTGATCTTGATGTCTTATAATAAAACAAAGAACCAAGAATGCAAACAAAGCAAAATCTACAACAAAAATGACGGCTTTATTATTAAAAAAAAAAATACGAAATTCCTCTGTCACGGGTGGGACAACATTTGTCAATCTCATAAATTATTTATAACGACTTTTGCTAAAATTTCAAAATCAAAAGTTATCAAAACAAATTCTATGGGACTGAAAAATATTATTTTCTACTTTTTAGTCCGTTTATAAAAGCGTGGTATATTAAACAGTTATATTTATTTTATCATTCGTATTAAAGCCTGTTCTTTTGTAAAAAAAGCATGATATTGACGATGAAAATCGATAGATAAATAAACAAGTGGTGAATGGCCAAATTAAAATGTGCAATAATTTTTTGTATGAAAGAAGGGACAGGAAATAATGTTACTCATACGCCATGTCGTACACGGCCATACTTGTCCACGGCGTATGAGTAACCTTTTCCATGTTAAAGTTTGATTTTTTTTTATTCGCAATGCAAACTTTAAATGAACATATCTTGGGAAAATTACCTGATCTTGAAAAAAGAGAATACATATAGTGCACTGTTACCATATGAATTCAATAATGAATATTTTTTGCCTTTTAACGCAACATTAATTTTGCACATAATTTTTGCGGTCTCGCATCTCACTTTAGTTCGAATGTTTTTGATGCATGAAAATTTAAAATAAAAAAATGATTTTTTTGCAATCGTCATTAATAGATATATAATTTATTTATCGACCCCGCGAATTTACAGTAGGCGGCAGAAACCAAATTTTACAGGAGAGCCTTTTTTATACTTTTTAAAGTTTTTTAATTTTTTTTATTATTATTTTTTCTTTACTTTTGAATAGCACTTACGATAATTTCGTTCAACAGAAAAAAATTAATTGTAACTTGCGTAACTATGGGAATTTCAACTACAATATTTTACCAGGTGATGTGTTTTGGAGTGTAGAACAAACTCGCATCAAAAGGTAAATTTCGAAAAAATTTCTCATACGATAATTTTGCGCAAATGGGTCGATATATATGTACATTAATGCATGCCGATGCATATTTACATACGTACATACGTATGTAGTTATGGCGGTTGTCATAGCAATAATTTATTATCAAAGTAAATATTATTTAAGTGGTCGTTATGCGTATAAAAAAGCAAATAATTGAAAAATAAATTTCACTACAACAAATTAATCCACTTCAGCTGAAATACTACATCCACATACATACATACACAACACGTGGTAAATACGATTTTAATTTTCACATTAAATTTTTTAGTAGAATCTCGCTATTGATAATAGTTTCAAATTGAATTGAAAGCCCAATATATATTTACTTATGCTGGATTTCCACTAGGCATTAAATGGCAAAAATGACAAATGACATAGTCGGGCATTAAAAAATAATCGTGTCATTACATAAAAAATAGTCAGTAAGTTCATTTCTACATGGAATTTTTTTAAATGGCATAAATTGTTTGTCATTTCAATGCCTAGTGGAAATTCGGCATTATGGTCCAAAAAAAAAATATGTATGTATCCACACATCCATCAAATAATCATGAAGGTCAAAACATTTGCATAAACAAAGCTTGTAAGAATTTAAATATTTAAAATGCTTAAATATCCACTTAACATATACATATATACATACGTACCAGCATATAAACACACAGCTATCTAAATAAAAAATCTCATAAGTAGCTGGCCTTGCACCGGAATTGTGCCTTCTGGTCAACCACTCCACAATTTCTGCATTTCAGCAGCTCACAACAACTTCAAGTGATGACACTGAAAATACAAACAAATTTTACAACATACATACCTACATTTGTACATACATACAAAAATAACCACTTGCCTGCGCACTTGTTGGCTCAACAAGTTGCAACAACAATGGTATTATTTGCAACTTGACAGTGGTATGGTGGACAGCCGTAGCCGCAACCACAAGTAGCGGGGAGTAGTAGGCAGTGAAGGCTCAGTGTGTCCGAGTGAAAATGAAGGAAGTATATTTACAAATACATACATATCCTCGTTTACCAATCTGTATGTAAGCGTTTACATTTATACAAAATAAGCAGCCGCAAGTTGTGAAAAACAAAGCCAGAATAATTTGTAGCCCATAAATTATGTTGCAATGAGTTGAGATTGTAAAATAATAAACAGCTGCTGACATACGTTGGGCGAAAGCAAGAAAGGAATAAAGATGGAAAATATGTTTTGCTGTGTGATTACATAGTACATACATAGATATAAACAACTACAATAATGCTGCGCGTATTTTCCATTGAAATTGTGGCTCACTTTAAGAGCTTAAAAATTTTTTTCAACAGAAGAATATTAAAAAAAAAAATACAAATAAAGACAGAGAGAAAATTTTCATAAAGAAACTACTTTTATTATCTTCTGATTTTAGTTCATTTTAGAAGTCGATAATGCCACCAAAAGATAGAGCAACCCGATTTCGTAGATCATATTTTTGCATTTTTTCAATAAAAAAAAAATACATTTCCCCGCCATATTAGAGGGGGTTGACGGGTGATATAGAACACCCTATATATTTATGACGAGAAGAAAATAATTTTACTAAACCTTTAGTAATAATAATTTAAGCAAGAAAGGAGAGGCAGGCAGGAATGGAGCCTGAAAATGCTACCAAAAAATTGGGGCAAAGGAACGATTTCAATACGGGGAATAGTTCCTGTAAAGACTAAGATGGGGTTTGGTAGAAGAGGCCAGAGCAAATTAGAGTTATGGAGGGCCCAATGTACCATTTACCGTAATAGTTTACTTTTTTCTGCGATTCTGCGAGGAACTGGTATGACTTCTACCCTTATAAACTAAACTTTGAATATGACTAAATATTTGAATATGAGCGTCAAACGAGAGACGTTTAGAAAACTTTATTTTAAAAAATTTTAAGAGGGTTGCAACCTGTTAGTGCTCGCAATCAATTTAATTAAAAATAAAATTTTGTTTGGTGCTTACATAATTCTATACTTAATACACAGTTCTAGAGAAGGTATTCACTGCGTCTAATTATCTTGACACCGATTTCAATGCTTTAGCTTCTAAACTCCTCTTGTTCCGGCAACTCTTTCCTATAGATATCCGCCCATTTTATTTGCCATCGGAATAATGGGTTAGTTTTAAATGTCAGAAGGAAACTTCAATACAGGATCAAATTTTTCCAAAAAATTCATCTGAGCCGAAAAGTCCCTGGACCTTTGATCATCAATCGGCTCGCGATGACCCTTAAAGCTATTTTGTTGTGCGAGTGTTTGAATCGTTGATCATATGTACATTTATCCTATATGTTTGCCTTTTAGAAGTGTGCCGTTTCGAATCATAATGGATTAATACGCTTTGATTTAGATTTCTTTATATCTCTTCCCATTAAACTTTCTCTATGATAAAAATCTATCTTAACCCCTTATGTTGAGCATTTTGCCTCTCCTTTAGGATCACTTTTAGGGATGAAACTATTCGAGTAAATACAGGTACATACCCGAAACTTATCTTTCGATATCAAGTAATTTTGCTACTTTTGAACCAAGTACTGACTAGGTATCGAAAAAAATACTCGTCGTATCGTAACCCGATACTAAGGCGAATTTTTTGCCGCCACTTTTAAATAAAGTTTTTCATATTTTGAAACGGATAGTCCGATTTTAATGAAATTTGAATATGTTATACAGAAATTCAGGCCATTTTAGATAGTTGAACAATAATTTTCAAATTTTCGCCCAAAAAAATGAAAAGATATTTTTTTAGTCGGTTTTTTGTCAATTCGGACGACATTTTGAAAATTCTGTACCATAAGAGGGCACACCATATTATTTTACCTTTACTTAAAAAATATTAATTCAATGGAGAGTCGAATAGTTTTTGAGATATTGCAATTTGTATGGAGGAGTGCAGAGCTTTAGCGATAATGCTGATCACTGTTTGACGTCAATTAGAAGTGCAAAGCAAATCCATGTCCTCCTTCCGTCTTGGTCTATTCGTCACATAGGAGGCCTTGCTCGGGCGCCGTTTCTGAATATTTTCTGGGCTGGAACGCCTGTATCAATGCGTACGACATGACCGAAGGCCTGTAAGTCTTATTTTTTTTCGAATACTCTAACGGCCGCCCCATCTGGGGTTGTCATTGCGGGCGCCAATACGCTGCCTGTTATTAGCTTTATACTAGGAGATGCCTCGTTTTATGCTCCTTCACATCCAGACAGCCAGCATTTGCCTTTAGATCTAACGTGGAAAAGGCGGCAAAAACTGAGTAATTTTTTAGGCTATTGTCGTCGGCATACGCCATCAATTGGTCTATCTTATGAGGAACAATTTAGTTCTACAGCTTTCTTTGTCTTTTCCTTTATCAAATTACAGAATCCGAACAATAAAATATCGCCTTGTCTAATACCTACTTTGATATCGAACGACTAAGAGTGGTCATTCCAAATTCTGACGGAGGTGATGGTAATTCTCAACGGCACAGCCGTATTATGGCGATTTCGTTTCTACAAAAAATGTTGCCTTCTCATCGCCCTCTTCTTAGTCTTTGTGCGTAGAGGGAAAATAGAAGGTTGCATTTTTCGGTAGAAACGAAATCGGCATTAGTTTCGCAGGGTTTGCCAATTTCAGACGTCGTTCATTTCGTGCTATCGGATATGATTTTGAAAGCGACAAAGAGATCTACCAGGTCTAAAGTCACACTGATAATGGCCACTCAAAACGATCGATAAGACCTCGCAGCTGATACTCAGAATATCAGCCGATGATCGCGCGATAACTGGCACATAGAGTCGCATTTCGTATGGATTGAGCACATAACACTTCAATTCCAATGAGTAAACGTGCGGTTTGTGCTTTCATCCGTATCTCGTCATGGTTAGAAAATAAAACATCGATTTCTTCTTCATCGATCAGGGCACAACCAAGATACCGTTCCAATTTTTACTAGAGCTCGTCTTTAAATAAGTAGTCTGTAAGTCGTCCAAGTTTCAAGAAAACCGTTTCTTACGATTTTCTCGTCGGCCAGAATTTCAAGCTCTTCATGCTCACGTAATTCGGCCTCTCTCTTCTTATTTCTTATGATGCGTCTCTTTTTTGCTCTCGAACAGCTCGCGTTGCGCCCGATCGTCATACCAACGCGGACCCGCTGAAATCCACTTATTCCAATGTGGTTTCATTGCTGGAAAGTGTAGGTATGCTGCGTAGTGGCTTCGAGATCTGGGTAGCGAATCCGTTAGCAGTGCTTTCCGTGTGTATTGAGACGTGATTTTTTTCCGCACATAAGGGTGTGCGTATTTAGACTATACAAGTGGTTGATCCGATTTGATGTTAGGTACTTGAACCGTAAGTACATCTACGTAATAGTGGGTTCCGTCTATCACAAGCGCTTTACGTTGCGACTGTAATAGACGTTGAAAGGTCCCCCATTTCCCATTTCTATTAGATCTTCTAGGTGACTTTGCTGTAAATACATACGTATATATATACGTACATACAGTATGCACATATCTGGCTCAAGTGCCACCAAACAAGCTGTTGGTTACATGCTGCTGGCTGCCGGATGCCTGCTGCTGCTGCTGCTGCTGTATCCTTTCAACCGACAATTACTTCTGTCACATATTGTTCGTGTGTGTGCACTGGTGACCACTTGTGAGCCGCTTTGTTTCGGTCATTTTCACTATTTACCTCGCTGGCTTCTCTGTTTATTTGCATGCTTACGGTTATTTATTTTTTTGCTTATTTGTTTACACGACAAGTAACTGCGGACGTGCATATTTACCACCTATTTTTACTTCAATTCAGTAGCCACGATATGAAAATTTACTTGAATGTACATACGCTTAACCTTAGACTTTAAGTAATATGCAAAAAAAAAAAAGAACAATAGCAACAAAAGTAAGGAGAAAATGAAATGCACCAAAAAATAGTGTAAAGCTGCTGTTGGTTCGGCGAGCAGGTTGCTGCCGTGCTGTCGCTGTCGCTGCCACCATTGTATTGGCATTTACATGCATACATCCATACCCTGCAGGGAAAGCTACCAGTTGTGAACCAGAATGCTACCAGTTTGCGTTTCAGCACAACTAGTTCACGTTGTATCCTTTTTCAATGTTAACGACTGGTATTTTTAACATGGCGGTGTCATAGGAGATGTCAATTGTCCGCTCCTGCATCAGCACGCTACCAGTAGAAATACTAGTAGCATCATACCAGTTGACGGGATAGACTGCCTATTCATCCCCCGTGAAAAGCATAAGTATAAAATTTTGTTGTTGTTTAAGTTTTCAATTTTTATTTTTTAATGTATTTTATTTATCTTGTTAATTACGTCTTGTAATTTTTAAATTGTATTGTTTAAAAAAGAAACAAATTATTTCATTTAATTTTATTATGATATTTGAGTATTTAGATATCTTTTAATTTACCTCCACACGGACTCGAACCTGCGATCTCAGAATCAGAATCGGTAGTCCTCACTCGACGCCGCAGCCGACATTTGAGAGGAAAGCAATTAACTGCAATTTAGTTTTGGTCCGTCGCTTTGGCACATACTAGTTAATGAACTGGTATTTTAACTGGTTGATTTGGCATTTACCTGCGGAGTATTGGTATAATTATTGTCTATGACGAACTAGAATTTCTACCAACTAGTTTACTTTTTTCTACGAGGAGCTGGTGCAACTAAATATAGTTCACAATGAACTAGTATTACTATAATCCTTAAATAATAGTTCATGAACTGGAATTTGTGCTGAACTAGGCAGCTTTTCACTGCAGGGTATTTGTTTGTAGTATGTAAAATGAAAACTTAAAAGACCAACAAATAATGAGGAAAACTTTTGTTTGTATTAAGTGGCTGAAAGCGATTTTTATAATACAAAAAACATATGGATTTATTTGCGATATATGTATGTATAGTATGTATGTACATTAAGCCAGGTCTCTATTAGAGTTTAAGAGTAAAAATAACAAGCTTTATTTCGAAAATGATTTTTGAGAGTGTTGTGACATGTTTTGGAATTTAAAAATTAGTTTAATCAACAAGTTAAATAAAATATTTTATAATCCACGAGAGGTGTAAGAAATTTTCATTTCATAAACATATTTGAAGAGGATTGCCAAAAGTTTGGAAATTTAAGATGAAATTAGTTAACAGGCTAAATATTTTAATATGAGTGTCAAACAAAGGAGGTTTAACAAAGCTATATTTCTAAAGTATTAATGTAGAACTTTCAAAATCAGTTTAGTTAACAAGTTTAGTAAATTGCTTTAATATGGGTGTCAAACCAGAGAGGTATGGGTGTTAAACCAGAGAGGTTTCGGAAGGTGATCGGACGTTTCAGCTGAACATCACAATCGAAATACTTCTTGCTCTTCATACGTGACTTTGCTCAGATCTTGCACCTCCTTCAATAAATCAATGAAACTCTACAGTGACACATGTGCCCCAGCAGCTTTGGGTTTAAAAGCTCCACGTCATCCCTCCAAATGGGTATTTTTCGGGTGATTTTGTCTGGGAGATTATTGTTTGGAGGAGATTTTTGTACGGGGGATTTTGTCCGACTGATTTTAGGCCGGGGGAATAAGTCCTAATGGAATAATGGGAGGTGCCACGCCCATTGATATATCGAAATTATTCTTCTTTTATTATCATCCTTTGAGGGTCTAGGTCGATGTCCAAAGTTTCAAACATATCGGTACAGCTGTTATCGAGTTTTTTGATTAAAAAAAAACGGCTTTCAAAATATATGTATATCAGTATAGATGGCAAATTAAAATTATTTTTTAATTAAACGTTTCCTATGGAAAAATGTTTATGAATCGTTTTTTAAACAATTGCTGGCATTTGAAATTAATTTCAAGTATTTTCCAAAAAAGTGGAAGCATTCAAACGTAAAAATTTTGTTCTTTCATTTGTCAACATAAATAAATAAAAGCCAGAGCTTGTTTGAAAAATCGTCACGGATAAATCGACGCAAAATTTAATTATATTTTATTAAAAAAAAAAGAAAATTGAAATCGGTTTATATTTGGGCTCTCAAAATTGATTTGTCCACAGCAACCTTTTTTCCCCACTGTGCGCTGTTTGTTGGTCAATGGCTTACCGCGCTTCCATGCTTACGTCACGTTCACATATAAATTTAACTGGCAGCGCCTCTTACCGCTCAACAATGTGGGTCAAGCATCTTAAATGCTTAACAACAGCCACTTTTTAGTAGCCATTTTACGCTGCGCGCTCCGTGTCATATCCACAATCTACGTAGCTTACAATACCAGCTACATACATACATACATATAACAGCATAAACTTTACTTTCATTTCATTTTACTACTACTACATAAACAGCTTTACCTAAATACTACTTACACAATGCCTCAAGTTCCTGCTCGGTCATCCTTAGTTATGCTCGTCGTCGCCGACGTCAATTCAAAGTTTGGTGAAAAAGTTTCCTTGGCAGCTAATAAAGTTGAAAATTGTTGTTGGCGCAAATGTTTCACGTGTATTTTACTTTACCATTTAGTTAGAAAGACAGTAGTGAACTCAGGAATGGCATGGAAACTAAATTGTGAAATAATTTTAATTTAATTTAATTTAATTTCAAACTTACTGCACAAATTTTCAATGGCATGGAAAGTATTGAAATTTTATGGTTTGAGTGCTATGTAGAAAAGCAAACTGATTGTTGTTATTGTAAAAGGAAATGGCAACAGGTTGGAAATTTATTTGCATAACAAAAGAAAACTTTATGGACAGCGGTTTGTATTGTTTTGTGGAAAGGGCGGCTGGATTTCAATTTGTTTAAGTTCAAATTTATTTGTTCAAAATTTTAAAGTATAAATTAATTAATTTTCAAATCTGTGTTCAACGCTTCCTCGAATCGGAGTCGATTTACATTACATTTGAGCCTTCCTTCCGCTTTCACTTGTAGCCAAAAATTTAGGGAACTCTTTAAGTTCGTTAAATTTGAGATATCCACCGAGTGTTAAGAAAAGTATTGAGATATGCTTAAGATATGCGGTTGATATATCAAAAATACTCTGATGCCAACGTTCTGGTGTGAATATCGAAAATTGAGCCGAAACTGCAGAGCTAAGACTCCGCATGCATAAGAAGAAAGCTTAAGCTTCGATTCGGTTTTCAGTACAAATTCCCGAGCTTAGGCTCACTTCATCAGTACAAAAAACTGAGTCTAAGCTTAAGCTCAATTATTATGCCTGAAGGCCAGGAATATCCCACCTAAAAGCATCACCGTCCGGGAACTTATCAAATGTGAGGAATGTGCTTTGTAAGGTCAAGAACCGCTGGAACTGCGGAGTCCTTCATCTCAGAGCCGGAAGTTGAAGGAATGGGTTTTACTGTAGAAGCTTCACTGCTAACTCCGGTAGAGAGCTACAATTATATTAAGTAGATTTATTTGAAAGCTCTATCTTTCACTCGCAGACCATTCTGCTCCAAAATGAGCGAAGTGTTCAAACTGGCGAGAGGAAAATAAGGTTAGGTTAGGTTACAGAATTGTCCATTATGAGCGCCCTCTTTAAGTGAGTATCGGGAGGAGACACATACCTATAATCAAAAGAGTAGCTTCAAGTCATTATTCTACTGAACCAATTACTATCCCTAATGAAGCCGTGGAGATCCAACAGTTCCACCTCCGCTAACTCGCCTAGACTAATGAAGAAGTATGAACCCAAGTCCTTGTGAGCCTCAGCAAAGAGTACTTATTGGTATTCGCCACCGTTGAAGGATCAGTGCTATAGCACAGATCTATTAAGTTTCCTTTCCCTACTAATCCGCGGCCATTATAATCTTGTGGTCTGGCAGTCTTCCCGCTTGTTCCACAAGTCATTCGTCGCGGCCGCGGTGTATTCATCAATTTTCCTAACCTGATCACTAAACGGTGGTAGCACGGAGCGATCCGCTTCTTCTTTTGGCATTTCTGAGCCACATTCGGCCATATCATCAGCCGACTCATTCCCTTCAATATTTCTACACCCGTGGACCCAGCATGGAGTGACGATGATACGGCTCAGGGACGCCAGCGTGGTGCGACATTTCCAAACAATTCCCGATTTCACTATTTTAGATTCTAGATATTGCCTTGGCTGCTACCTGACTGTCGACACAAATAGTGGCTTTGTCTTCTGGTACTAATAAAAAGACTTGCCGCCCTCGCTATAGCTAGATATCTAATTTGGAAGACATTGCAGTCGTTTGGTAGACGTCCTTTCGGTTAATTTGCAAACCCATCTGCTACAGGTATTCCTACATCCCATTCTTCACTGGTCACGAACCTAATAGGTACTTACGCATTGACGTCCCAAACAGGCGTGATGGAATCAGTTCCGGCTTCAATGTGAGCTTTAATTCAATTGTTGAATGCCCGAAATTGCGTGCCTTCCACGCATTGGCTTCGCAGAGCCTGAGGGCGCTCTTTACGGGCGTACCATGAATGAAAATATGCAACGGTTGCAAGTGAAATATCATGTTAAGCCCTTCCTGAGGTACGCTACTCACTGCCCCCGATGTGCCAAGGCACGTAAGTCTTTGCACCTTTCCTATTACTTTCCTGTTATTCCTTTTGTCTAGAGCCCTCCACCATATTAAGGACCCGTGGGTTGCCATTGGTCTCATGACCCCCATCCCATACGTGACGTACGGTGATAGTCCCCATTTCTTTCAAAAGGTCCTTTTGCACGCTTAGTATGCCGCTAGAGATTTCCAATTCAACTTGGAGTACAGAATGATTCCGAGATATTTTGCCTCGGAGGAGGATTTCAAAGTAGTTTCCCCTATATTCGGCAGAGATACAATGGGCACATTCTTATGTTTCCCTGGTAAACAATACCAGTTCTGTACCCTCAGTACTCTCTCATTAGTATTATAGCATAGCGGGCATCACACCGTCGGTTCCGCTGCTTTGGATCGAACGATTTGATGGCTCAAGCTACTTTTTCCTTTTCCAAAATATCTGAAACCTCTGCTATAGGAGCACGAGGCCGATTTGTCACTTGAATATTTACAATTTCGTCCGTGCTACCTAGAAAGTGGGTGTCTATTGAACATTCAGGGTTTCTTGGCTAGAGACCGTCCAAGAGCCGCCTGGCCTTAAGGCGCTGCCCATAAACGTGATCCGAAAAAGAACAGTATCAATAACTTCTTCCCCAATTACGGAACGTTGGTTGGCTGATTACCCTTGTTACATATGACTTGTTTAGTGGAAAGAACAAAATCAAAAATAGACTCACTCATGATGTCCATTTGCATCGCAACCTATTACTATGTACATCCTGCCCGCTTGAGCCTGCGCCACAAGCAGTCGGAAAGCTGAGAAGAGATTATCTTGGCAAAGATTTTGTTCTAATATCGAAAGTTCAATTATTCGGCTCAGAAAAAGCGGGTGGTTAATTGGTCCCTGAACGAACAAATTACTGCGGCTTTGGAATGACTCCCAGTAGCTCCTTCTGTACCTACATTACCTCAAGAGAGGGCTGGAAGGTGTGGGACTACTGACAACTTTTTCCACGGAGTTTTCAAAACTTGGGGCCAGGGTTTTTGGAGTTGTTTTTTGGCGGGATCTCTCCATCAAAACTGCAGTGTCTTTCAGGAGGAAACAGCTGACACCAAGGAAGTGGTAGACTCACTGCTGAAGAGTGTGATGTCAGTTAGGGAGGCTAGCATATACATACCCTGTTAGCGAAGCTTCTATTAGGACCCCAAACGCTAAGATGGTGCGCTCGAAATCGGTAATGAAATGTCCTCTCAACCGCGTCGGAGTAGTGACATTGTCGGAGACTGCCTGGCTGATGATTTGGCAAAAAAAATTGTATCACCTAGTTTGGAGCAACTGGGCGGGTCTCTGTCCTCCTGCGGTTCACGCTTGGGTGGTTGGACCTCATATAAGTTCAACGAGCGCTGGGCTTAAATTTGGGCATGCGCAATTGCATGATTCCTCGGGCCTGTAGTGGAGCAGAGGCGATCAAAGGATGCTTGATAAGCCTCAGTCCTCGCTATTCGTGGGGGTTTTTACAGGCTATGGTGCGTTTGGTATTCACGTAATCTTAACTGATCTCTTTTACATTAGCTTTCAAGATGATGCTGAGGTAGAATCATAGCAACGCTTTCTATTAGACTGACCTGCCTTCGCGAGACTAAGATGGAAATATTTTTGTTCGTACTTAATTATTTGATATTTCGCTGAGCTTTATAATCAGATACCTCAAAATCGAAAGCCGTAGTAACGGCCCTTATAGTGGAAAGTATAGTTAGCAACTCCGGAACACCTAAATTTAGCCTTACGGATTATAATTCACCAGAAGGCTTTTTCCAGTCATGCTCTAGAAATCTGGTGCCCGAAATTTCTGGTTTCTGTGCAGGGTTTTTATAGCCGCACGACGGTCTTTCTGCCAAACGCAGGAACATAACAACTATTCGTTTCCGAGATTATAGACTCATTTGAATAATAGACGCCCATGGACTCATCAAAAAGGATAACGGTATGTGGACTCAAAATAGCTAATAAATCACTTGATTTTTTGGCTAAATACACACTTTCCTTCGAAAGTCTCGTGACACCCACCAAAAGACCATATAGAGGTAGACCTGACGAGCTCGCGATGGAGAATTCTTCTGTATATAGGTACCCCATAGGGTAGTACTATCGCCACTACTCTGGTCGCAAGTTAGTGGCCAAAAATATACTGAAGAAAATGGAAGGAGCTGCTGCTGGACTCACAGTTTCTATCCACGCATTGCTCACTTATATGTCGAGGACTACATGACATAGATACATATTTGGGTAACCAAAGATGGACTTAGCATCAACGCAGAGGAAACGGACCTAGTGCTAAATATTTACTAAATCGCACCAATATGTACATAGAAGAGGTGCTGATTTTAGGACAAACAATAAAATTGGAGCATGACCTTTGCAGCAGGCGGGAAAAGAGTTGACTAAAATACAAAAAACATGCGTGGAGCTTACGACGGCAAGCTTATTTTATCTCCTAAGAAGGATGACAAAATATTTTTTTATTTTAAATTTTTTTTCAACATAGATTGATTAAAAGACAAATACTGATAAAAATAAAATATTTCACACAAACAGTGTTGAAATTTTGAAATTCCTGTCCACATTTTGTTTGCAAGTCAAATATTATTGGCATTGTGCTACTATGATAGCACGGCCGAGTAATCATAAGCAACTTATGTACAGTAGTCGAAAAAATTATAGCACCACCAAATTTTGACAAGTTTCAAAATATTATTTCTTTTGTTATTTAATTTCGGTTAGTTTTTTATAGTTCATTGTTTTCGAACATCCGTATAAATACAAGTTTAAAGGCAGTGTCACACGATTGAGTATTTGCCGAAATTTGGTGCAAATCGTATCCCAATTGTGTGAATACCCAAATATTTTTCTTTATCCCAATCCCGAAAAATAATTTGTTAAAATTTTTCAATAGAAGATTGCTCGATTGTACCCAATCTTTTTACTACAAAAAAAAATTCCCTAACATCTAAAAACAGTGTGCCTTTAAATGAAAAAAACTCCATTTTTACAATTTTTCCAAATTTATTTTAAAATTGTTATATACATGAAGAAAGTAATATATATGTGCGTAAGGAATACTGTGTTAAAATTTTTCCCGCCAATATTTAATTACTTTTAAATAACATGACTTTTAAGTTAGGACGTGCGAATAAACTCGTTATTTGACTGCATATAGTGCTAGGGGGCGTATACGTTATATACCAACTACGGGTATATGGACACGAGTTGTTAATTTTTCTTTTTTTTAGGATATCTTTTTTAAGTTTTCATTTAAATACAATTTCGCGATGAAATCTTGCTCTTTTTGAAAAACTGAAGATAATGCATTGTCTAAGATAAGTGTGCCACCACTTTCGTTTTTGTCAAAAAATTTAACAACTCGTGAGATTTCCTCATATACCTCAAGGAAGAGCCAATTCCTTTGCATGCCAATTATCATATCATCCAAATAAATAGTGTTTTTTTTTAAGGAATATGTACAATATGTACATGTATTACACTTTACGCAAAATCTCAAGTTTTGAAATGACGCGAAAACCTTATATTGGGTCGCACAATATGGAGCTTTATACCGTTTTTTTCAGATCAGGTAATTTTCCCAAGATATTTTCATTGTTATGAAAAATAAAATTCAAACTTTAACAAGAAAAAACTAAGAAAATAATTTTTTTTTGTATTTTTATTATTTGTATTAAAGTCTGGTCGTTTGCAAAAAAACCAAAAAAAAAATCAAGCTACTAACGATGAAAATCGATGGATAAATAAATAAGTGGTGAATATTTAGTCAAATGAAAATTTGCAATAATTTTTGTAAGAAATAGGAGCAGGAAATAATGTTACTCATACGCCATATCGTACTAGGCCATACTCGTACATGGCGTATGAGTGACATTTTCCGTGTCAAAGTTGGAATTTTTTTTATTGGCAATGCAAACTCAGCGTACCTACAATGTAATTTGCTATGGTTTACTAAAATGGCACTTTTAAAAAATAATACTATATAATTAAATTTTTTTTAATTTTTCGTTTATAGTTACTACTATTTCGGCAACTAAAGTTTACTAGTTTCCACAGCTGATGGAACTGGTCTATTTTTTTTTTTTTTTTATGACACTTTTGATTTAGCCACGTGGTTCTCATTTTATTGGCACTTTTATTTTTGTATTTGGCACTGATAGCTAGGAACGACTGACATTTTTTTATCATTCCCCTTCCCGAAAGCCTGCCTACGCTACTGGTTCCATTTTCAGTTTTATAAGCTAAGATTTCATTGCTGCATTTTGGACCAAGCACCGAAAAAAATGCTTTTAAATAAAATATTTTCATGAACATTACAGTCTAGTTTGTAGGTATGTTCAATTGTTCAATTGTTGTATGTGTATTAAATTCACTTCGAAACGACTAACACATTTATTTCTACCGCGTCTCACATTCACCATTTGCCGTAATTCCCACTGCATCAGCTGCACATTGCAAATGGTGGTACGCATGCACCGAGCTAAAGATTCATTTGAAAAGTACGTGCAGACGGAAATTGAAAATAACAGCTAGTCATGCAATTGGTATTATGTGAGAAAAGTGGTTTTGAAAACGATTATTTTAGTGGGAGTTGCAAGTGGCAGGCAGTCTCACCAATCGCTTCATACAAGTACTTAGATAAAATTACACATTCTTAAATGAAAACTTTACTCAATTTTAACAACACAGTCATAGCTAAATATTTGAAATATTTACTTGATAAAATTTTATAATTTGTGTATTTTATCTGCACATGCATATGTACATTCATATATGTATACTTAAAGGTGTTTACACAAGCGTGCTTTCTATGCACATGTCCTTGCATTCTCTGGTGCATAATACTCCTGGTTCGTAGAAAATACTATTACCAAATCGATAGAATGCATTATTTGCTGTTCAATTATGCTTTATGGCGTGACGGCATGCGAGACTTGAGTTCCTCGACAATGCACTCAAGCATTTAATGCATTTTAAATATTTCCGCTAGCAAGTGATTTGGAATACTATGTGGCAATTGTATGCACATTAGACCTAACCACCTTACAAGCAAACAAAAAAAGTGAGTCTTAGGGCCGTTTTCTCAAGTAGGTTTTAACATTTTTCTAGCCTTTTAATACAAATTTTGTTCTGAAAAAATATATTTAAAGGGCAGATAAATAGGACAATTATGGCTAAGTAGTTGCAAGTACTTTGTAAGACAATTGAAAGACAGTAGGCAAGATAGTTTAGAAGATTTTGTTTATTTTGGAACGAAGTCCTTACAAAATAGCTCCTTTGCCCACTTTCATGGTGAAAAGCTTGTTTTGACCGAAAGCACTTGAGCATGTTCCAAATGGTTGGAGTCGCAATGGCCGAGTGAGCAAAGCAATGGCATGCCGTTCGAGAGATCCGAGTATCGAGTCCTTGGGCAGAGGAATTTTTTTCAAATTAAATGTTTGTTTTTTACACATATTTTTTATTTTTTTTTAATGTTAAATTTTCTTTGTTTTAACAAGAAAAATATATAAATTTAATTTCGATAAATTATTAGAAATTGAAACAAATTTTTTCGGTTGTATTTTATTATCTTATTGTTTTAAAAAGAAGTAATTATTTTTTTCATTTAATTTTTAGAAATTTATTTTATTTTCCTAATTAATTTTTTATTTAATTTTCTGTGAATTTTTAGATTATAATATTTTATAAAGAAACATATTTTTAGCTTGTTTTCTTTGATTTTTGTATTTTTTTTTTTTATTTGAACTTCTTTTAAAAATTAAAACCTAAAAATAGTGTTTTTTGTTTTAAAAAATATGCTTTTAATATAATTTAATATTTTTTCCTTATTTAATTTAATTTTCTTTTGATTTTTAGATTTTATTGTACTAAAAAGAAACAAAACTTTTTAATTTGATTTAGTTTTTAGTAACTTATTTTAGTTTATCCCCTTTTTTCATTTGTTTGTCAAGTTTTAAATTTTATTGTTTTAAACAGAAATAATACATTTTTAAGTAAATTCAATTTTTGGAAACTTTCTTTTTTATTTTAATTTAGCCTTCGTTTACTTCATTTAGTTTGTCGTCTTTTTAATTTAAAATTTTTCTTCCTTCTAACTTTTAGATTTTATTGTTTTAAATCGAATTAATATCTTTTTTTATTTCATTTCATTTTCAGAAACTTATCGAATTTATTTTTTCTTTTTTTACTATATTTCTTTCTTCCTTATTTAAATTAATTTTTAGATTTTATTGTTTTAAAAAGGAAAATTTTGTTTTAATGTCATTAAATTTTAAGGAAGTTATTGAATTTATTTTGTCATAGTTTAATCTATTTTTTTCTTCCCCTTTTTGATTTAATGTTATTTTAATTTTTAGATTTTATTTAAAAAAAAGTTTTTTTAATTTTTTTTTTAATTTCATATAATTATTGGAAACTCATTGACTTTATTTTTTCGTCTTTTAATTTATTTTTTCATCCTTTTTTGAAGAAATATTCTTTTAATTTTTACATTTTATTGTTTTAAAACCGAAAATATTTTTTTTTATGCCACTTAATTTTTAGGAACTTATTTTTTATTTTTTTTTTGTTTATTTTCTATTTTAATTTAATTTTACTTTTTATATTTTTTTTGGCTTTAAAAAGGAAAATATTTTTTAATGTCATTTAACTTTTAATTTAATTTATTTTATGTTTTTTTTTTTGTTTTAATTTAGTTTTCTTTTAATTCTTAGAATTATTGTTTTAAAAAGAAGTTTTTTTTAAACTTATTTTAATTATTTTTTCTTTTCAAATCTAATTTTTATATTTTTATTTTGTGTTATTTAAGGCCTCTCTGCAGCTCTCTCTGTAGCGCTCAAAAACGAAAAATTCTTATAAAATGACGCACAAGAAGTGGAAAAGAAATTTTCTTCTATAAAATTTTCTGAAATCAGTATGCAGCTCTCAAGCAAAAATGCTCGTTTATTAATTTCTTCAAGAAAATTTATAGGAACAGCAAAGTACTTTCAAACAACAGAAATAATAAAAAATATTTCCTTTGGCTTTTCTTGAGAACTGCAGACCGCCCTTAAAAAAAGTAGACCTAGATTTATTTTTTAGAAAACCTATTGCTAAAAGCAAAACTACCTCTACGTTCGGTAAAAAAACGAATTTGACTTCAAATCGAAAAACTTCCTTAACAAAAGTCTAATGATTTTTGGAGAACTTTAATTTACTGACTTTAGGGTGTACGTTAGGATACATATATTTTTCGAAATTGCCTCGCCAAAATAATTTAGAGTAAGGGGAGGACGGCGTATTTCTGGTACTCCAAAACCGCCCACAAATGCATTGGGTGTCCCATAAAAAATAGTTACCATTAAAAAAAGGTTAAATAAAAATTTGTGTATTATTCTTTGAGGTCTCCTAAAGAGATGTAGAGTGTGCCGATTCTATACTATTTCTACGAAAAATTGTTTTTCCCCATATAAATACATGGGAAACTTTGAGCACTTTGAGTGACCACTAAATATTTTTTAATTTAAAAACAAGGGAGCACTTTTTTTTTTTTTGAGGCCGACTTAACTTGTTTCACATGCATTTTCTGACCATCCTAATTTACATACATAAATATATCCAAAATCGTTATGCATTGTAAGTAAATGGCAGCACTTACACAGCAACAATTTGCCAAAAGCTTTGATTTCGAAATTCACTATAAAACGCGCACTCACACACGCGTTTGCAACTCTAGAGATGTTTCCTCGCTTCACCAACCAGCAGCAACCAATAAAAAAAGGACTCAGACAAATGCCCTCAAAATAACGATATTCATAAATATAAGGAAAGTAGATAAAAGAATAAACTAACCAAATATGGAAATATTCGAAGAGGCAAACAACTGTAAATCGTATGCCATTAAAACTATGGGAAAAGTACTTGTGATCAACGACGACTTGGGGCGACTACTCAGCTTGTGGCATTCAAGGACATTCAACAATGCAACAATGAGTGGCGTGGCATAGCTATTCATGCTGTGTGCGTACATATGTATACTTTATATATATTTAAGTATGTACATTTGCAAGTTTGGTTAGTCTTCTTAACGATGCTCTTATGACACTTTATCAATATTGAAAATTAAGCATAAAAGCGATGAAGACATCAAGACAGTGAACTGGTCTATTGATAGCGAAATAAAAGCTAAAAGCTAAACAAAGCATTTCAGACACGCGCCACCAACTGAACGAAAACAAAAACAAGCTTCAGCTAGCGGATAATAAAAGAAAACATTTAGCCTTTTCTCGCTTGAATGGTTTCAGTCTATTCAAAACTTATCAGTAGTCAACTTTCACACGATAGCCTTGAACTAATTTTTGGAAAAATTGGCTTATACGTATGTATAGGGTTTTCAATTTTCTTCTTAGGAAAGTAGAGTAAAAAGTAGCATATTTATGGTTATGTATTTTAATTTGGATGTTATTCATAGTTTATAATAGAGTTTGGACTGTGTCCTTATAAGTGGAAAACAACATCATTGCATTGCCCCCCACGTGCCCGTTTTAGGGTCTAGTTATTTTCCACGCATAACTTGACGTGTATTTAAATAGCAGTATATTTCTGGCCCATTTTACTGCAATTTGCTATTTATTTTATTTTTGGTTAGGGTTTGCAGAAACCTGAAAAATGGCATAGATTGGAAAACTGCCACTCCCACTACACTAGGGGGGCGGAAAGGGTATGTGTTATCAGATTTTAATGAAATTTGGTTTTTTCCTTAGTTTCTAGCATAAAAACTTAAATCTGAAAAATTATCAAAATCGACCGACTTGCCACCTATACCACCACCAGCTATACAAAAACCAATATCGAAGCTAAATGGTACTAAAATCGTATTAAATCAACCATATCTTCTCCCTTGGCAAAGATGAAAAATCGGATCACAACCAGTGATGCCAATTTGCGAGAAATTATCTCGTTGCGAGAAATCGAGGAATGAGCTGCCTTTGCGGGGAATTTTGACTATTTAGTTTTAAATCATTAAAGAATATACCTAGAGTTTTTGTAAAATTTTATTTTTATGTCACAATTGCAACTCTGCCAATTTCGCATTAGCAACACTATAAAAACATTGATGTCAGCAATCGAGGCGAATTTAATTCGATTTTTCGACACTTTGACCTCGTTTTTTTTTTCAAAATCTGGAGCTGATGGAAACTTTATGCTTACGGATTGGTAATCAGAACAAAAAAGTCTATCGAAAACATCGGTAACGTTTGCCGTACCAAAATTATTTATTTTTGTTGGCTGTATTAGCCATTAATAATGAGCAAAAAATCAGATTTCCGCTTTTTCTACAGAAATTTTACCTTATGTGGTAATAATAATTCAATGAATATTATCATGCATGTGCAGGCATGGGCAGTTTACGAGCACAGAATGGGCTGGAAGTTAATAGCTTTGTTCCACACGCTTTCCGAGCTGCTCCGGTAATTAGAGCGTAAAAATAAGTTACTCTCTCACAAGTGTCAAAAATGTGTCAATACGTGCCGAAAGTGTCCAGATCGTGAGGAACGCAACAAAAAACACATTTCGTGCCCGGAATCAACAATAAGCTCTGTCCGGTAAAAAAGTCCGGGCTGTTTCAGGCACGAAGAAAAAGACATTTACGATCCAAAAGTGGAAGGTATTCGCTCTCTATTACCCATTTTTCTAGCGTAAGGAACGCTTTCTGTTTTGGGCACCTGCAGATCCCGCGGGCTCGTGTGGAACAAACCGAATGTTGACTCAGTAGTAAAATAATTTTCATCTATACCTCGGTGAATTGCATGTGAATTTTCTTTGAGTTTTGCTAAATTATATTCTCAATTAAATACAATATGCTGAATACTCGAAATAAAACAATGATGTTCTTGGTTATTACGAATGACTTTACATAAACCCCCCCTAAAGAGAAATCCTGTGGCCCGCCCTGCATACATATATAGTACATACTTTCATAAATACATATAGAAAACTAGTCTCATATTCAGTGGTCTCAGAAAATCAGTCATATGGGGGCTTATTAAAGTTCAACAACTCTTCCAAATAATGTTGCCTTCATATTGGATCAACCATTTTCAATTGTGATTGTGCTGATGCAGAACGCCAATCAGCTACTTCGAAACACTCTTGATATTGGGCCTAATGCAAATAAAGTCAGTTTAAGCTCAGAGTCAATTCTTGCACTGATGAAGTAAGCTCAAGCTCAGAACTTTGTACTGAAAATCGAGTGCGAGCTTATGCTCACTTTTTCAATTCAACATAACATAACATAAATTTTGTCTCCGTTCGTTTGGCGATTCTACCGAACCGATTTCAAAACCAAAAACACCATTGGAAAGGCTTTTTTCTCTAGATGTGCAGAGTTTTTATGGTTTCAAAATTGGTCTAAAATTACGGCCTAAACCGTCGTTGAAACATCTCCGATTTGTGTATAGATGTTGCTGCAACATTATCAATTTGACATGTTTCGCCTGTTGTTTCACTACACATTTGAAATTAAGCTTTGAAATAAAGATAAATATGAAGATGAAGAAATAAATGAGAACGATGAAGTCAAAAAAGGGCAAAATTGAAGATAAAGATGAAAATGGAGTCAATGACAGATGCATAAGAATTAGGGTAACTAAGAGGGTAAGAACATTTCTTGAATTTATGAAGTAAACTTCTTTGGCGGCAGTTGGTTGGTTGGGAGTAAATGGTCAAATTCAAGGGGAATAATGCACATGGAAATGGTTCTTAGCGGTTTAGCGCTTTGAGAATAAAAACAAAAACAAAGATGCCTAGAGGTACAGGCAAAAACGAAGATCAAAGCAAATTTAAACACTTTAAGGTAAAGGTGAAGAGGAATATGCAAAAATAAAGATAAATATGAAGAAAAGGATGAGGATGAAGATCGATATTGTTATCGATATAATCCCGATATTTTTATCGATATAATAATCGACATTGCTATCGATAAAATAATCGATGTTGTTATCGATACTGTTATTGATTAAATAACAGCTATTGTAATCGATATAATAATCAATATAATAATCTATACTGTTATCGATACAATAATGGATATTGTTATCGGTATAATAATGGATTAAATAATTGATTTATATTGTTATCGATATGTACAATAATCGATACTGATGATTGTTATATTTATCGATGAATTAATCGATTTTGCAATCGTTGTATTTTTTTATATGTTTATGGATATCGTTGTCGGTATTTTTATCGGCACAGTTATCAACAGGGTTATCCATATAATAATCGGAACATGGAATGTGATCACATTAAATGACATCACATCACATTATATCACATGATATGAAGAGACATCACATGACTTGACATCACATGATATATCATCGTATGATATGACATGGCATTACATGACGTGGCATCACATGATATGACATCATATGGTATGACATCATATGAAATGACATCAGAGGATATGACAACACATGACATGACATCCTATCACATCACATAAAATCACGTCACATCTTATCACGTCATCGCACCTCATCTCATCTACGTGAATAGAAAAAGAAAAGGATACAAGCAAAGATGTGAAAGATAAAAACAAAGATGAAGACCAAGGCAAAGTTACCGATTTCAAAACCAAAAACACCGTTGGAAAGGTAATTTTCTGTAGATGAGGAGAGTTTTTGAAGTTTCGAAATTGGTTGAAAAGCGTCGTTTAAAAATTTCCATATTTGTGTATGGTTGTTTTTGCAACCTGTTCAATTTAACCTGTTTCGCATTTTGTTTTACTTCGTATTTGAAATTAAACTTTGGAATAAAGATAAATATGAAGATGAAGAAACAAGTGATAACGATGAAGACAAAAAAAAGGCAAAAGTGAAGATAAAGACGGAAATCGAGATAAAGGAGAAAATGGAGACAATGAGAAATACATAAGAATTATGTTAAAAGATAGGAATCGAAATAAAATCAGCCATAAAGGTTACTGAAATTTATCGAATCATCTAAGTTTATAATTATCGAAATTTATCCATGCTTATTAAGTTATCGCAACGTATCGAATTATTCAAACTGATCAATGTTTACTGAGTTGTCGAAATTTATAGACACATAAACTTAGTTGTCCAAATTTACGGATAGTTATCGAGCTATAAAAACGTGTGGGATTAACGAAATTTGTCAAATTAAAGAAATGTATCAAGTTATCGATATTTATTGAATTATCATTATTTATAGACTTAACATAATATGTCGAGGGGTCGTAATGCATGGAGTTCTTTCAACTTACAGAGTTATAGATAATTATTGATCTACTGAAATTGGTTGGTTCAACGAAGCAAAGTTTATGGAATTTTCAAAATATATCGATTTGTCGAAATTTCAAGGTTATATAAGCTTATCGATTTATCACTGCTTATCGAATTTAATCGCCTTAACAAAGTATAACGAGTTATCAAAATGTTTAGATAGTTTTCGAAAAATGTGGAGATGTCAAAGTAAAAATTTATAAAGGTATCAAAAGTTTTTACATTTTTGAGCTATCGAAATTTATCGAGCCATCGAATTTCACAGTTATCGAAATTGGTCGAGTTAACGAATTTTGTTGAGTTATCGAATTTTAGTGTTCTTAAAATTCATCGAACTATCGATATGTATCAAATCATCGGAATTTATCGATAAACTTGAATGTATCGGGTCAATTCCAAGTCCTGCCGAAGTCCTCCAAAGACCTTCTCAGATAAAAAAAAAATTAGTTACGTATTAGCAGAAGATTTTCCGGTTAGTTAATTTGTACCGTATAAGTATCGCTACGTGTTAAGTTAGAAAACCTCTCCAAGGCTTCTAAAACTAGAAAAACTGTCGAATTTCGACAGTAACTGGAACTCTAGTTTCATTTAAAAGTACCATTTCGGATCAATATTTGTTAGGAGCTAAGCATAATCTTAGCTTTCCAACACACTACCTAGTAATTCTTGGCAATTGTCTTGATCATTATATGTGTACTAATATTTGAACTATTTTTCTTGTATCATTTCAGAACTTATGATGGCATCATTCGACTGCGAGGAGCCAAACAATGCAGAAAAGCTTATGTATGATTTAAACTAGGAACGCACAAAATGTTAAAGTGGAATAAGGCAACAACTTTCGTTGCATAATAATTATTTCTTTTTTTGTATATATGTAAATATGTATGTAAAATATCAAACATGATACTACCTAAATGTGAAAAGGTGCTAAGTTCATTTTTCTTCAAAATTTAGATTTGATGCAGAAAGGCAGATAATGCGAATCGTTAAAAATCTTTAAAATCCTCAAATGAAAATTTAAAATTTGTATTCCTTATATTATTCTTTTGTTTTAATTTTTAATCCTAAAAATAGTTTTAGATTAAGTTTCTGTTTTACCTAAAAAAAAAAATATTTGTAATGCTTGGTATTTTTTCTAATTTCGGTAAACATGCATTTTCCAACAAAAAATATTTTTTCCTAAATTATGTGTTCTTGTAAATTTTTTTAAAAAATATAATATCGTAAAAACAATTTTTTTTCTAAAAAACCCCAATTAAAGAAAAAATTTTGAAAACAGAAAATACATATATATATAAAACTTCTAAAAACATAGACAATTTCCTTTTATGTGAAGTTTTGAGTGGAAGATTTGAGTGGATTTTTTGGGAAATATGCTACCCATGATCCTGAAAGGGTTAAGCTTTCCCTAGATTTTATATGGCCACACACAAAAGCTCTATCTGCGCATTACAGCTTTACTGGGCAATTCTTGCAACTGTCTTCCAACTTATCTTGAAAGTTCTTTTCCGTCTTTCGAAAGAGTATTGAAAAATTTTCTACCGAGGAGGTCTTAGCGTTATTCTGTGCTTTTCTAAAAGATGAATTAAAATACAAACTATGTTTTTCCTTTTAAAACAATCAAAACTAGAAAAATAATTTAAAAAAGGTGAAGAAAATATATTTAAAAAAGATAAAATAAATAAAAGTTTTCTAAAACGAATTCAATTAAAAAAGTATGTTTTCCTTTTATAATAATAAGATCTAAAAAATAAATTAAAAAATTAAAAAAATATATAATCAGAAAAAGGAAAAAATAAGTTCCCAACACTTAAAAGGAATAAAAAAAAAATAGTTTCTTTTTAAAACGACAAAATTTTAAAACTAAGAGAAATAAAAAATATAAAGTAAGAAAAATAAGTTTCTAAAATTTTAATGAAATTGAAAAACTAATTGTCTTTTCAAAATAATAAAATCTCAAAACTAAGACAAAATTTTATTAAAAAATTAAAAATTTTATTAAAAAAATACATAAAATGCGTGTTTAAAAATTAAATTAAATAAAAAAAGATTTTTAATCCATCGCCCGAGTATTCTAACCTCGGAGCAATGCTTTGTTCACTAGGCCATTTCCTTTTGGCACATGCTCAAATGGTTTCTGTCAAAAGAGCTTTTCACTGTGAAAATTGGCAAGAGAGCTTTTTGCAAGACTTTCAGCCAGAATTGCCCTGTTAGAGTCTTACTAGAGCACCGAGATATTCAATTTATTGAGGCACATGTCTGTAGACGGAATCAGACCACAAAATAACAACAAATTTTAAATGAATTAGAATACTTTAAATTTATTTAACACGCTTAACTACAGCTTTAAGTTAGTCCCCCGTTTCCGATTCGACACTTTAGCAACATAAATGAAATCATTTTAATTTTTTCTTAACCAATTTATGTGTTTATGTTCACTCAATTGTGTGTAAATATAAATTTATTTTGAAACTCAATTAACTGTAAGTAAATAATGGCCGAAGATAAGGAGATGCATACATATGTACAATGTTTGTACATACAAATGTTCTAATAGGCATTCAATAGATGTTAAGTGAAAAATAAATATTTTGTTTGTTGTTTATATTTTGATTTTATTTTATTTTTTGCACTACAAACGCGAAATTATTTATTTTATAAACACAAATAAATGTAGCTGAAGTTTTGATATTTGATATTAATGCAAAAAGTTGTGCGATTTTTTCTCTGATAATTTAATGAATTAAATTTAATAGTAAATATTTTATGGAGTTTATAAACGAATGATTTAATGCAGCTTCCTGTTAAACAAAGAATGTTTTTATGAACGATTTTTTGCAGTATCATTTAGTATGTTGGTAGGTGTGTATGCCCACATATATGTATGTACATATTTGCTTTACGCTTGATGAAATTTGCAGATGTCAGCTGGTGTTTGTAAGTGTATTTTATATACATAACTGCAAATTTACAAGCACATCTACATACGCTAGTTAGTGTCAAATCGGGAGATGTGTATTTGTAAATAAATGAATGATTTAGAGGAAAAAAAAATGTTGAAAAAATTTATCAGTCTATCAGTTGTATGTATTCACATACTTATGTACATATGTATGTATGTACATTAAGGTGCACCACTCTCCATTCAAAAAAAAAACTCGGTGCTGTTTTTCAATCGGAAATGCAAATGATTGC
>NW_023458560.1:31359511-31377458 GCF_013731165.1 Rhagoletis pomonella
AAAAAATGTGAAGATTAGATCTAACTAAACTAAAACTAAATTTGAAGAGGCAAAAATAAAAATAAAATATTTTCTTGTGTTCTATTTATTAAAGACATAAAACATAAACATATAACACATTTGCAAGTTTTAAAAAATAGAGCTCATAAAGTCATCATAGTATTCTTTCGCTCTGAATTTGCATGTGGCGTATTTGTAAAATAGTTTACTTGTGCTGATGGCGTCATTTTTAGTTTAATCACTTCGAATTTTAAAGTGATGCGAAAAATATTTATCACCCACATTTTTAAACACACAAAACTTTAAACAATAAAACCGGAAATCTTTTTATGCCATAATTTTAATTCAGAAACTGACAATAGAGAAAATACCCAATTTTAGAAAAATCGATGAAAAACAATCAAGTAAGCAAGCCACGTGCAGTGACCAGCCAGCAGTCCAATAAGTTGTCTGCAGTCCCGTCTGCTCAGTGAGAGCAAGCAACTTGAGATCGAAGGCAGCATGAGTTTTGCCCAATTGCATCCCCTCGATGCCTCCTAGTCATTGCTGAGCGAGTTATTCACCCAGTTTCTGATGGTGGTATCGATGGCCAAAGTGGGAAGTGCTATGACTGGTTGCGGATCGAGGAATGCCTGATCTAAGCCGACGATGGCCAAATAGTCAGATGTCTGATTATCAGGTACTCCAGAGTGACCTGGCACCCAGTGTAAAGCAAACTCGATATGTTTACCAACATAATTTAGTCGAGACTTGCATTGTCGAACTACTAGTTTGGAAGTACTTAGATAGAGGGCTGGCCAATGTCTAAAGTGCAGCTTGGCTGTCACTGCAGACACGTAAACTCCTTCCCCTCCACCCAGTTTCCCCCACGTAGTCCATGGCTTTGAGGATTCCATTTACCTCAGCCTGGAAGACTGAGGCATATTCCCCGAGAGAAAAGTGAAGCTTATCCCCATTAACTTCGAGAAAGAGCTCAGAGTAAATTTTGGAGCCATCAGTGAAGATTCGACAATGAGTGAGTACGGGCTCAGTGCTGGAATTAAGCCAGCATTCAGCCTCAGGGAACTCAACATTATAGAATCTCTTCAACAAAGGTAATGGTTACCTACTATCCTGTAGCATTGAAAATACACAAGTGCTCAAATCTCTGCCGCCAGCAATTTCCGCCTAGCCCCACTCAGTTTTATACCATCGAAACCAGATACATTTTCGTGGACCCCCATATTTTTTCACGCCAACGTAGACCTCCCTCGAGTCTACCGTGAAACACTGGGGGTCCACCTGGATCACTTTGGGTATCACTGTTTTAAACAATCGAGCCTCTAAACTGCAAAATAAACATCTGTTGACTTTTTTGTTTCAACAGTTGACGGCTAGATGGCGCTGTTATATATAAGTATTTCGCTTGCTCCTCTGAATACAAATGAGGCGAGAACAAAGGCTGCTCGCTGTTAAGCAGCGACAGCAGGAAGTATGTATTGATTTTAGCTATATAATTGTACATAATTTAGCCAGGAATGTAAATTTTACTTTAAATTTCCGTTCTTTATGTTTAAATTTACGTTCACATAAATGTCAGCTGTCGGTTTGTTTCCCTACAGCCGCCTTGCTTGTGTTCAGCCCTTTATAGTTATATCACAACAAATAGAAATCGATTTTTACCGGCAGGCGTCGCCCATCGCATTATGCTGCCAGCTGTTTCTTTGCCATTTAAAAAGTAGATATGTGACACAGCTTCGTGATTTACTATTAAAAAAAAAAAAACTATAAATAAACATAGACATACATTCAAATCGACGAGCTTAAGTTGGAAGTATTTAAAAAAAATTAAATCAATTTTAAATTTGGCAAAAAACGTTACTCCTTCGCAGTCGGTAGGATTCGAACCTACGCTCCCAGAGGGAATCTGATTTCTAGTCAGACGCCTTAACCGCTCGGCCACGACTGCTGTTTGCTGAGGGCTGCTCAATGCGTTATAAAAGTAAAAGGGCTACAAACAACAACAAAGTTCAGTACCAAAGTTGAAAATACGTACTTGTTTGACAACAATGCATTTTTTATTGTCATTAAAAAATTGCAGCTAAGTAACTTAAGTTACTAAATTTAGAATAATATATTATTTGTAGCGTATGCTTACGCATAACCCGTTGATATTTATATCACTTACAGTTGTCAACAAAATAATGGGTTTGCGATATTTTCAGCAGTCAAGAATATTTTTCCTTCTCGATTGTTGCTTAATGGTCAATTTCCTTTGTTTGTTTGATTTTGATTAATTCTTTATGAAAGTATAGCTCATTACCTGAAAAACCATATCAATCGAAGTTTCAAACTTTGAGAAAAAATTATAAAAATTCAACACATGTTTACCAAAATTTCAAACTTTTTATTGATAATTTTTTTTTTTTAATTTAAGTATGCATTTTTATAGCCCATTTAATTTTAGCACAAGTTTCAAGAGGGGCTGCATAATAACGTTATTTTTATCAATAAACGAAAAGAAATTTCGGTTTTGTTTTGAACGTTGTGCTCAACCAAAAAAATTTCGTTCGGTGATTATCAAAACAAACCAAAAACACAAATCAAAAACATTTCATCAGAAAACAAATTAAAAAAAAATTTGTTTTGTTGCTTATCACGTTATATGTATCCCTTTAAACAATTTTCTGAGTGCTCAGAATTTATGAGTATAAAATGAGCCTTCCTTTTGTCATAAATTTGATTCTGAGACCAGTCAACCAGACTGACTCATTTCGGACTCT
Source organism: Rhagoletis pomonella (assembly GCF_013731165.1). Lineage (NCBI taxonomy): Eukaryota > Metazoa > Arthropoda > Insecta > Diptera > Tephritidae > Rhagoletis > Rhagoletis pomonella. The sequence goes on from NW_023458560.1 coordinate 31,362,274, forward strand.
GAGTTGAACCAAAGTTTACGTAGAAGTAAAAGTTTATTAATAATCAGAATTATAAAGAATATTTGGTTTTAAGAACCAGAAAGCGTCATATTTAAGACTCTAATATGACTCCTAACCTGGACTCATATTGGCGTGCCTTCTAAGAAGGCAAGTGCACTGAGAAAAGAGTTTAGTTACGTCAACTAAATATGTTTTTCTCAACACATGATTTAGTTATAGTCACATTATTTGGTTATAGTTACCAAATCACGTGTTGGTAGAAATATATTTGGCTGACTTTTTTCTGAGTGTGTGCACTTTTCTGACTCTTTTTTGAGCTCATAATTCACAACTCAGAATTCTGAGACGTTTCTGGCTCTAAAATGAGTCCGAATGTTTATAGATACATATACCGAAAATTGTTTACATATTTATATGAGAAGTATGTAAGTGTATTGAAAGAAAATTATTACCTCTTTTTTTGTTTCAAAAATTAACGAAACGCAATATTTTTTGATAATCAACGAAACGATTTTTTTTATTTTTTTTTTTTGTTTATAAATTTTATATAGCTGTGCAGCTTTGCATGAAAGTTTTTTAAATAGAAAATATACAAAATCAAAATTAGGGGGAAAAAATAAAAGTTCACAAAAAAATAATTAATCGCCGTTTAAGCTTTCTGCGCAGTCGGTAGGATTCGAACCTACGCTCCCAGAGGGAATCTGATTTCTAGTCAGACGCCTTAACCGCTCGGCCACGACTGCATTTGGTTCCATTGTGTCAAGAGCACCATATGAGTTTAGTTAAAATTACTTACATACATATATACAGTATCTAGCCACTTAATCAAAACCGATGATTAGTTTCACATGCATAAGTGAGGCGGCCTTAAATTGTATTATGCGTGTACATATATCGGCAAAATGTACATGTAATCATTGATGAAATAGTTCTGATTCAGTATTCCGTGAACTCACAGGTTTTTACACGAACTAGCAGCAAGTTACAGGACAAACGTTCCCGTACTCCAAAATCATATAAAATCATGAAGTGTCAAGCGATCAGCTGCTACTCAAAAGTAAACAAAAATTGTATATTGTTAAGTTGAAAGTGAAAAATATTAAAGTTCTTGGCTAGCAATCAACTTTTAATTTATTGCCTTCCACTTGTTCGGTTTCTTTTTTAGTTTGAAAGAAAACTGTTTGAATTCTTACAGGAAAAATGTGTTTTGTGTTCCCGTACTTTTTGGTTGTTACTAATTTTTACTCTCACTTCCGAGAGTAATTTTGCTGTTTGACATTTTTACAGGATTTTACACGAAAAGTATTGGAACAGAGCTAATATAAAAGTTTTTAAATTCTAAATGTTTTTATTTAGATAGTCAACAATTTATGTACCTATTCTTGAATTACTTTCATTATGCAGGACTACCAAAACAGGAACTATTCCTCCACCAGAAATAAATATTACTTCATGGGCTTCTGAATCTATAAAACTCATAACCTTAAAAAAAAAAATCAAGTTGTCCAGCTCGGCTTCGGTCATAATTTCGCGGCCAGTGGGGTACAAGTAAAAGCAGATTCTCGTTGAGCCCTGCGCACGATCGCTGGCCGAAGTAGCATAGAAAATGAGTTTTTTTTTTCTAAATAGCGGTTATACCGCGGTAAGCAATGCCAAATCTCTGAGTATGCTTCTGGCACGAACGTTCTCGAAAATATTTAATTGTCGTTCAGAGTTGGCGAAAAATTGTCCATTTGGGTTAATTGCTTTTTCAAACTATCCAGCTTAAAAAGAGAAAACACATAGAACTTTATGTAAAGTTTTTTTTTATTAATTTTTTTCTGAATTACACACAATACAAGTGTTTTTTTTCCAAATTGTTTGCACACATATAAATGTAATTTGTTTATATCGCTAATATTTTATTTTTTTATTGTATTTATTTTGCCATTGCATATTGTTGTCAAATTTTCGTAAGCATTCTTCTAAATCATTTCGGTAGAATTGAAAGCATTTAATAAATATAAATAAGAACACATTCGTCTTTTTTGTACGAATTTCTTTATAAAAATTTTTTATTAAGCAATGATTTCCTTATTAATCTTGGTATTTACTGCCTGTAATTTAGCTTAAAAAAGGTGGAAAATTCAGCTATTTCTGCAAGCTTTGCTTTTTAGTAGAGCTGGTTGGTGGAAATGTTTACGCTATTGTCATATTGCTGGCTATACATGTGACCGTGAAGTATTTATTAATAAATATACATATGTATACAGTGCCAGCAAATTGACAAGCGCCCTCGACTCAATATCAAGTATTGACAGATTTCCTTTTGTTTATTTAATAATCCAAATTCAAAATTTATACAAAATTTATAATTCAACAAATTTTCATCAAAATTTCCAAAAATTTCATATGAAAAAATAGATTTTGTACATACGTTGCATGGCAGAAAACGCGCAACAACCTCGGCAAAAAATATCAAAAATCAAGGGTACTTTATATGCCCTTGAAATTTGCACTTCATTGCCTACTACATTTTTTAAAGTTTAAAATTTGGTTGAATTATTATAAGTTTTGTTTAAAGTTTGAAAATCGCATTTACATGGTTTTTGTTATAGAATACCTTATAACTTTTATAAAAAATTATTAAATATTAAATAAACACAAGGAAAACTCTCAATACTGAGGATCAGAAGTGGCCGCTATACAAGTGGCCGCCACTGTATACATACATATGTATATACATATGCATCTATGGTTGGTATGTGTACGTAATGTTCAAGTTTGAGTACTTGTACACTCTTCTTAATTTTGTCTAATCTGTGTAAATCTAACAATATTATTGTGACATGATAAAATATTTTTTGAAACATTATTGCAATATTTGCTTTTATTTTTATTGTTTTTTTATTTCATTATCTTAATTAAAAATTAATTTAAATCACAATGTGTCAAAAAAAGTCATTTCAAAAAAGAACAAGTACGTACTACATATTAAAATAAGGCCTTTTGCATAATACCTTGTTACGTTTATAAATAGTTTATTATGCCTTGCACTGTTTTGTTTTTAACCGACTTCACATAAAGGATAAGGTTATCAATTTGTCGGAATATTTTTATTTTCTATTTTTTTTTGTATGTGGACCACGTTAACCGATTTCTATATATAAGGTGTTACCTCACAGGTGGTCCCATACTAATTTGGTTTAAATCCGATCATTGGATCATGAAGAAATTAACGATAATCTTAAATGTTTATATGAGAATTGAAGCCGGTTTTGTTTTTTGCTTAAAAATTACTTGTTTTTTTTTCATAAAATAGTTGAATTTTTATCGTTATAAATTTTTAAATAATAATGTGCTGAAGTTTTTGCTCAAAGGCTATTATTTATGAACGAAAGCTTCAAAATATTGAAACATTTTTGTAATACGGAAAGTTGAACTAAAAGCTAGTATAAATTATTTAAACTGAATGCAGAGAAGTTAAAATAAAAATGTTTGAATAGGTTTTTGAGCAGTAGTTTTGTAAAATGCATTTTTTTAAGTAATACTCGTAAGAGAGTATCAAATACAAGCTGTACGAAAGATTATGCGACTTCAAGTCAGAGACTTAATTTGAAACCTTTTAAAGAAATACTTATCATGTTACATACATATGTACATATGTATTCCTATACGCAGTGGCGGCCACCTAATAAAGGACACCACTTCTTTAGAAGTTTTGACCATTTGTTTTTAATTTATTTATTTTTTCTTACAGAAATATACATAGGTTATACCTCAGCAAAAACTATATAACTCAAACCTTGTACAAGATTTATAAAAATTCGACAAGTTTAAAAAAGTGGTCATCAAAATTTCAAACTTCGTATGGTTTTCGTTCTGCTACAAAATATATTTGTTTAAAAAATTAAAAAAAAAAAATGTTCAAAACTTGTAAAGAAATAGTGTGCCTAATTACGTGGCCATCACAGGTAATGTGTTGTATATACATATAGTGGTGGTCAAATCATATGCAACTGATACGAATATTTTAGAAAGACTGGCAGAAACTAGTTTTATGAAATAGAAACTGCAGATATTTATTTTGGCTAAGTTTAGTAGCTTGGTGCTGGCAGGATGCATAACTGTGGTACATGATAGATATTTTCATCGATAACGACAATTCATCAATAGTCATATTTTGCATGATTAATTACTTCAATGGTGAACATTTAACATACTATTTAGATGCGAATGCGTGAATAATCAACGACAGCTTCGTATTGGTGAAACATTTAAGTTATTAAATTGTCAAAAAATCATCATTGCGTAACTAGTTTCGGAGTACCCCGAAATGATCTCGAATAGGGTCCCAAAATAGTACTGAGGTAGTTCCGAAAAAGTCGTGAAATGTAGATGCATTTGTTTTGAACGCCAGTGTAAATCGTATTCAAAGACGTTTTTGAAACTTTTAATAAAAAACAAAAAAAAATGGAAACAATTTTGTAAATCGTACTTTTCTAATGAATTTCTGAACACGACTAAAAATAGTGTAGAATTTATACATATAGATTTAGCTCAAGACAAATCCGCCTCAAGTTTAAGCCTAAAAACATTTCTTTTTTTACATTTAAACTAATAAGCTTCTTTTTGGTTGCATCACATTTTGCATATTAAAATTAAAATTATAAAAGAACTTAAGTACAAAACTGCAAGTGCTTTGATTTTCATAAAAAAAGTTCTTTTGAATATACAATTTTTTATTTTGCGTTTGCGTTAGCCATTTTATTGCTATATGCTATTGTTGGCCATTTTTAATTAAGGCAATTCCCTTAAACTCAAAAAACTCGAAAATGCGAGAATCGGAAACATATGTATTTTATAAACGATTTGACAGTTTGGTTAGTTGCAGTTACATTACACTCGCAGTTTTCGAGGTGTTTTTTTTTTTCAGTTTAACCCTAGCATACCAAGATAATTTTTTTCTCAATTAATACTAATGTTGAGGCTACTTTAGGAAAAATATACTTTTTTTCTTTTTAAAACCTTAATTTTTTTTAAGGGCTCACACTTAGAAGTTTCTAAAAGAAATAAAAAAAATTAATTCATAAATCTAATATTGTTAAAACTAAATGCATATTGAAAGTAAACAAACTTTTCATCGTTTCTTTTTAGAGATAATGAGGGCATTGACACCTATCTGGTCATCGGGTTATATTTTTTATTTAGTTTACAACCAAAAACTCCATAGAATAATAATTTAAAACTAGATAACCTGATAACCATGCAAGAGTGAACACCCTCAATCAATAAAAAATAAGAATTAAATTTATCTTACTTTTAAATAGAAACTGATTTTTTTGTTTCTGAAGAAATTGCATTAATTAAATACATAAATTACGTAATTTATTTTGCTTTTCAACAGCATAGAAAATTAAATAGTATTTTACCTAAAAACAAGCAATGCTTTGCAATTCCTCAAGGAGATAACTTAAAGTACATATATGTACTTAAAACTAAATACATACTTAATAATACATAGTATGTACATAAAATTGTGTTGTTTCAAAATGATGTAAAAATAATACTTCCGCATATACATACGTTGTATTTATTGTGTAAAAAATAGTTTGCGAGTATAAAATAAAATACATAAATAACTGCTTAGCAAATGCAGAATCGTTAATTTGACATATAAACACATACATACATACATACATACATGCAATACATCTAAATAAAATAATCAGAGTTTCCGTTCGAAGCCATCAAATGACTTCAGCGCATATTTTAGTTTCTTCTTCTCCTTAAAGTTTAAATATTTGCAGTTGCATTATTTTATTATTTTTTAATTGTGCACCGAACCAGAACACACAAAATATTATAAACAACAAATGCGCCATAAGCATGATTAATTTTTTTTTTTCATTCAGCAAATACAAATTAAAAAACAAAAAACGCCAAAAATCTGCATTTCACTTTACGCATTTAGGCAAAGCGTAACGCTGATTTCTTGTGTTTACTTCAATGCATTTGTGTACGGAACTTTTGAGCATGATTTCGATACTTCTCATTGTTCTTATAGGCGTGCGATTTCCATACTAACGTTTTTTTTGTAAAAATGCGTTTTTCCAACCCTTCCTACTGCACATAGCTTTATATAGCAACTTTTTGTATGCCAGATTCAGCAGCATCCATATGCAACATTACTATGGAGCCAACCATGGCGACCACTGTGCGATCCAGCCATGTAACGGGATTGGGATAAATTAAGCCACCTTCATAGAATCCCAAATGTCCGCCGTGGGCCAATTCAATGTAAGCCGTATTGGGACGCGACACTGCAGAAGAAGAAGGGAATATATTATTTATGACATCTTTTACTTACAATAAAAAGCTTTTACTACACAATGAATAAAAAAATAACTTATACAAATTTAATAAAAAATAAAGATAAATAAAAAATATATAACATAAAATAAATATATAGAATAAAAAATCCATAAAACAAAAAATATATAAAATAAAAAATATATAAAATAAAAAATATATAAAATAAAAAATATATAAAATAAAAAATATGTTAATTAAAAAATATACAAAATAAAAAATATATTTATTAAAAAATATAGGTATAAAATAAAAAATACATAATAAAAATGAATATCAATAAAAAAAGAATATGTAATAGAAAATATATATTAAAGAAATAAATAATAAAAAAATAAATAGCAATAAATAAATAAAAAAAAAAAACATTAAATAATTAAAAAATATTAAATAATAAAAAAAACTAACTTCCTTCGCAGTCGGTAGGATTCGAACCTACGCTCCCAGAGGGAATCTGATTTCTAGTCAGACGCCTTAACCGCTCGGCCACGACTGCTGCTTAGCGAACAGCGGCCAAATGACTATTTTGTCAAAGCTTACTCAGAGCAAACAGTTCTCACCTAACGAACAGGGTTGCAAATTCGCAGGGTGCACTTGATGATTATTTTTTTTCGTTATTCGAAAAGTTTTTTGATGATGCATTTCCGAACATCATTTTTTGCATTGTTCAAAAAAAAATTTTTTGATGATGCGTTTCCGAACATTTTTGCAATTTGCAGGTTTTAAATATAAAATAAAAAACAACAAGAACGAGTTTAGTCCATTAATAGTGCGATCAGCTTACATATGTACATACAGCAGTGTTCACGAAAATAGCAGCGCTACGTATTGACAAGCTTTGACGATTTAATTTACTTTTATTTCATTTTAATTTTTTTTTTATAAAAATACAATTACATATTTCTACAACAAAAACCATACAAAGAACATACTTTTGTATAAGTAATTTTCATCTTTTTAGTACTCGCTGGCAAAAAAAAACCCGATTTTATAGAAATGTTTAAAAGTTTTGCGGTGAACTATCCACTTATCCTTATCGCTTTTTTCCTAACCAGAAATGTTTGTCAAATCTTTGGAAATTTGAGCAGTTAAAATGAAAGATTTCTTTGAATTGCAAATGGTAAATTCTTACAGAAAAACCTTTTACTTCTGCCGAAAAAAACAGTCGGTAAAATGGGGAGCTCTTGTTAATCAACAATTTTAGGCAGGGCCATACCTTTGAAAGCTGTATAAGAAGACCTTCCAATAGCTCGGCTATTCGGAAACAGGCGAGTAGGGGGTTTTTTCAAAGAAACAGATGTCAAATAAAAAGAGAATTGGAACAAGCGTCTCGCGGTGTGTGTGGAGCAAAGTTACAATGGTAATGCGTCATCATTAAATATTTGGTGAAAATTTCCGCTTCTATGAGAAGCCGATTTAGGAGGCCTGAAACTTCCATACAAAAAAAGAAAAAGAGTAAAAAAAGAGTAGAGCGGAGCCGCTGTATTTTAATCAGCCACCCTATATCTACATATATATATCGTTGCAAAGCTCGAACAGCTCATCGTTTTTGGGTCTAAATAGTACAATAACCTGGTTTCGGCGAAAACCAATCCCCTCTTAAAATTGCATTAATTTAACTCACTGCTTAACAACTTACATGCAAACTCCTTAATGGGTGGCAGCAACTCTTCCGGCACAAGTGGATCGTCCTTGGCATTAATGAATATCATAGGTTTTTCGATGTTGTCTAAAAAGTGTAATGATGAACTCCACTTGTATAACTCTTGTGTAGTTGAGAAATTATGTATACGACGTGTATATGCTTCATCCAATTCCGGCAGTGTAGCGGCAGCAATAATTTCGCGTTCATTTAAATTATGACGTGCCTTTACCTCGTCCGATAGTAAAACATGACGATGCTTCAGTATGATACTCTTCACATTCTCTGTCATCACATACAAATAGAAACGGCGGAAATTTTGCCAATTTAAGAGCCATTTGGTGCCTCTGTGGAAAGAAAAATGTACATATGTAGAGATACAATTAAATTTTATTAATTTTCGCAATCCAATAAATATTGGCCAAAGTGTATTGACATGCAGGCATAGGCAGGCAGCCCGCGGACATGCAAATAACAAATTGATTGATTGTTCCACTTACTCTTCTGCATTGTAGCCCTGACATATTGAAATGCCACCAAGTATTGTTTGAGGCTTCGTTTTTGTTGTCTCGCCCATATATTTCGTGACAAGATTGCCACCTAAGCTAAAGCCAACCGCAACAATGCGGCTATGTGGATATTTCTTGTGTAAATTGCTGACCATATCGGCAAAGTCATCGGTGTGGCCTGGAATTGTGTGTATGAAATATTGCATAAATGCAGTTTGAGTCATTTAGAAAAATATCGCTTTCAAGAAACATTACACTGGTGATCATTTTATTCGCATGTAATATGACCTACTCAATCCGAGTGTGACCGCGATTCTCTGCAAAACTGATTAAGCCAGTCAATATACATAGCAATTAAAGTGGAAAAAATTACGCACAGAATAAAAAAAAAGTACTTAACATGCTGTTGAGAAAAATATTTTAATTTATCCTACCTCTTCATTTGACACCAACAAATATTTTTAATTAATTTAAACCTAATAAAAATTATTGCATCGCTGATTTATCACTGACGCTCAAAGGGACAAATGTAGAAAAAAAGAAGTTGTCGTAATTTGTTGAAATTAAACTGGTTTTTGTAGTGGTTACCCTTTTCGAAAAACCCGAGGTTTTAGTACCGGTTACCAATTTCGAGGTAAGCGTAGTGGTCACGCCCATTATTTATTATGGTGATTTCCAAAATTAAATCGGTTTTATGGTATTGGTTATCAGTTTCGTAAAAACGGAGTGCCACACCCATTTTTTAATAAAAAAAAAATTACGTTATGCGTTAGGATTTTTATGTAGATCAATTTAATAATTATTAAAACCTCGCATAATTTGAAAATTTTCCAACTTTTTCTTTGTAATACCTTGAACAATATGTGTGCATTAGGGCGGTCCAAAAATGCACGTGAAATAGTAAAGTCGAAATTTTTATACTCTCATCCCTACGATTGTTCTATACCGAAAAACATATAAGTACACCTGTTTTTTATTTATATTTTTTTTACCAAAAATTATCTTGAGGTCGCTGAAAGCGCTCAAAGTTTTCTATGTATTTTATATGGGGAAAAAACAACTTTTCGTAGAAATGGTAAAGAATTCTTAAAAATCAATATTTTTCGGTCGGAAAACTCTGTTTCTCTGTAGAAGATACCCAATAATAATACTCAATTGTTTATTTAACCATTTTTTCATGGTGACCATAATTTAAAGGTCCACGAAAAACTTCCAAAAACCCCGAAAAATGCAATAGGAGGACCACTAAAAATCGTTAGCATTAAAAAAATGGTTAAATAAACAATTGGGTATTATTATTGAAAGTCTCCTGAAGAGAACAGAGTTTTCCGATCGAAGCATTAAAATTCAGACTTTACTTTTTTTTTGACCACCCTAGTGTATATACTATGTATACAAAGAATCTCTCATTAGTAGGCGTGGCTATGCGTATTTGCCAAAAAAAAAAAAACTTTAAAACGGTTTTAAGAGATTCGCTTTGTATAAGTTGAGCTCTCGTAAAAATCGACTGGCTATTCGACTACCCGAAATTATTCGAACAGTGACAGTTTTTCACTATAAAATTATTGTTATTAGCGCGGTTGGCTTTTGCCAATAAGCACAAGTATTCAAAAAATATAAAAAAGACAATGTTAACTGAAAGAAAACAACTAGTCGAAAAACCTAAAATCAACGGTTAGTCGACTAGTAGGTTGATTGTGAGCGGTTAGTTGAAAAAGTCGAAAGGAAACGGTTAGTTAATTAAGTGAAGTCGATAATTTTTTAAATAACTTTAATAATAATATTTTGGTTTAGTTAAATATCCCCTAAACCATTATTTTACATAGAACAGTTTTTAAACTTAAAGGGCCGTTTGCACCATGTCTGGTTAATTCTAACGTGGTTATCGACAGCCAGGTTATAACATGTGATCATAAAGCAGTCGATGTGCTTAACTGAAGGATGTACCTCCAGTTAGCGTTAACTAGACATGGTGCAAACGGCCCTAAGACATTGCGACGCTTAACACGTTTTGCGAATTCCCTAATGGCATATGAAAATTTAAAAATTTCGCTTTAGGATTTTTTTAAAATGCCGGTTTTTTTCATAAGTACCGTCATATGAGAATTGATCGGTAAATTGGTAACCGGTACAAAAAAACGCTTTAATTTTTTAAAGTTGGTAACCGGTACTAAAACTCGGGTTTTTTCTAAATCGGTAACCGGTACAAAAAAAAAACGATTTCATTTTTTAAATCACCGTGAAGAAATGCTTATAGGAGTACATTTTCAACAAATTGCGAGTTTTGTATTTTTCCATTTGTGCGCCAGTGATAGTAACAGCGATGCAGTAATCGCCAATCGTTTTTAATTAACCAAATATATCTTACTTTGATTAAAATACTTTTCTCAACAGCATGGCACCTTTTTTATCCTGTGCGGACTTTTTTCCACGTGAATAACATTGCCTGGACTAACATTGTTTCTGGATGTAAATGATGGCAGGGTTGGCTTGATTAATTTTTAAATTTAACTCACCATAACTGAAGATACGCGTCGACGTCACCTGAACACTATTCAGCGCACCAATATGATTAAGTACAGCACATCTGTAGCCATGCACTTGTGAATAATGCACAAATGTGCGAATATAGACACTCTCCGATGTATTGCCGATTCCTGGACAAATCGCAATTGTGACATCATCTGTAATTAGCAGGACATTATATCAATATTTTCAAAATGTTCCGTTTGAAATTTTAGTTTTATTAATTGCATACCTTCGGCTTCATTTATCGGCTGATAGAGATCGTAAGTGAGCGTGGAGCCATCCTGCAACAATAGATACACACGTTCACCCAACGGCCAAGGGCATTTCACACGGCCTACTATACTATGCAGCACCGTTTGTACGTGACCACTAAAACCCCATAAACGTGTGGGAACATAGCTGTAAAATAATAGAAGGATTACAAGAGCGTTTGTGAGTAAACAGATGTTTCGGTGAGAAATAATGTATGGGAATAAGTTAAAGCGTATTTAAGTGGTAGTACATATGTATGTATATAGCAAATAAAGTTAGTTTATTAGTCTTCATCACTAAATCGCCTATCAAGCGTGGGATTCAAATGTCCATAGTCATCGTGTCACCATCAAGAAAACGTGACAATCCAAGCACTTGAGTACTTGTAAAATATTCTCTCTTGAATAATAAATTGCTCAAGCTAATGTATAATTAATGGTCAGTTGATTATTTAAACCACTTTTGACGGCAGATCCGCCGCCTCCTCATGCTTAATTAGAAAATTTACGGAAATTTATAAAGTATATTTTCATATCTTTTAACAATAACAACACTGTGCAATACAATGAGCCGCATAAAAAGGTCGGGCTGTAAAGTTTATAACTTTTATTAAAAAATTACTTTTTAATGATTATTTACTGAGTTTTAAATTTAGATCGGAAAATCATTGTTATTTTTTAGTTATATTTTTTTCTTAGTAAATCAAACTAAATTTTTTATTTATTTTTTTTATTAGAAAGCAAAGTAGCTTTTGGTGTTTTCCTTAAGGAGCGGTAGCGAGCTCAAAATCGTCAAATAAATAATAAAATAATCGTCAAGTAAATATATGACATTCTTAAGGTAAAGAACTAATACTAAAATTAGGACTAAACCTAAGAAAAGTCCAAAGCCAAAGACGAAACGATAACGACGCGAAGCCGAAAGCTAATACAAACACGAAGATGAATTCAAAGACGAACACGAAGGCGATTACGAATACAAAGGCAAACACGGAGGCGAGAGCGAGGACGAACAAGAAGACGATGACGAAAACGAATATAAACACGAAGACAAAGACGAATATGAATATGACCACAAAGGCGATCACGAATACGAAAGCGAACACAGACACGAAGGTGAAGATGAATAAGACGACAACGATGGCAACGACGAAAACAAACACTAAAATAGTTATATCAATGGAGGCGATCACGAATCCGAAAACGAACATGAGGACGAATACGAACACAAACACGGAGACGAATAAGGAGACGACGAAGAGGTGAGGTGAGCAACATACATCTCCATCATAATCTTCAACTTCCTCTCCATCTTTATCTTCATCTTTATAGTCATCATCATCTCAACTTAAACTATATCTTCAACTTCACTCCATCTTCATCTTCACCGTCATCTTCATCTTCACCTTCAACTTCATTCACATCATTTTCATCTTCATCTTCAACTTCATTTCAACTTCAACTTCACGCCTGCAGGGCCCAGCACAAAAACAGAGAAAGTGCTCAGCATTTTCTTCTCCTTCACACAAGTGACTCATGTTGGGTTGACGATGATGCCTGTGGCAGCCTTATAGCTTGTATAATATTTAGCAACTTCCAAGTTTTTTTTAACTTGAGTATTTAGGCATCTCTAAGTATATGTTATTTAAGTTTCTTCACATTAGAATTGAACATTAAGCCCATTCGCCCTTCGGAGGCGGCGTAAAAATGGAGCTCCCTCCCCTTTGTGTGAAAACAACAAGGCGCACACCACAAATCGAAGGAGAAGCATGGCCGAGCACTGGCAAATTTGTAAGCGCCAAATATATGTATATATATATATATATATATATATATGTATATATGTATTTTTTATTCAGTTAAATATCGTATATGGACTGTGAATATTTTTAGTGCATAATATAAAAAAAAGACATTTTGAGTTGATACACTTTTGAAGAACGTGTGTAGGTAGGTATGTATGCAAATGAAGTATGTACAGTCTAAAGCCCTTGATATAACTACTAACTACGTAGGCAGCCAAGTTTAATTCAAAATTATATAAAATATATATTTTGCGCCTTTTTGCCAGCCGGATCACGTTGGATTTGCTGACTGAACGCATGACCTCCCTAAATTGATTCAATTTACGGTCATTTTTACGTGTGAAAGAGTACTTAGATAAATTTGCGGCAACTACTTGTTGTTGCTTATGTTTAACCCTATGGAAAATTGCTTTCCGGCTGGAGAATAAAACAAGGAAAATAAATACAAAAAAACTAAGCAACGATGATTAGATGAATCATAGGCATTTGATGGACAATATTTGCAAACATGTGCTTGCCGGTTTATTTTAAGCAAAAGTATTTTTTTAATATACACTGTGAATGAGGCGTAGCACATGGGGGCAGGAGGCCATGCATATGTACATGCATACATATATTGCGTTGTATGAATATATTCTTTTATTCAATGATATATTACTCAATTTACGTAATTATTTAAGTACTACAAATAGTAATTTAAATTTAAATCCTACTAATATTAAAAATGTGAAATTTTGTGAGTGAGTGTGTAGATACGTATTAGGTTGATTGACTCGGTTTTTACAAACCGGTTTTTTTGGAAGTCTATAGACGATTTTTTTGAAATCTTGATTTTTCGAATATCGAATAAACTGGATTTTTCGATCGAACAAACCGGTTTTTTTCATTTCATCCAAATCCAATAAAAGTTTTAAGTTTTTCAAAGTTTTCCAGTTTAAGGGAGGCCCTTTAATAGTTTTAAAATTATATCCTATGTTGTTTGGGGATGAAAAGTATATCATATTTGATTCAAATAAATTAATGCTTGGCGCTTAAACGCTTACTATGTGTTTGGCCGAGGTTCTCTTAAAATTCGTGTTCTGATTTTTTATGGCAGAAGTACACTCGAAGGTGTGCCATTGTTATGTTGCAGGGACCAGAAATTGAATCACGGATCTCCCGAGTGACAGTAGGCAAGCACTCGGCTATGGCGGCAAAAGCACTACTCAATACCGGAAAAAAGTCAGATAAAATGCAATAAAGTAATTAAAAAAATATTAAACGTGAAGTTTTAACTTTTGATCTAAAAAACTGTACTTATTCTGCTTTACTCTTTTCTAAATAAAAGCTAAATTTCAGAGACCGTACCGGTTATGCATTTTATAATAAAAGTCAAAAAATTAAAGTTATTTTTTGACTTTTATCATTTTGAGCAAATAATACCGATTATTTCTGCTTTTTATTTTTTTAAGGCAAAAATAAAAGTTAAAATTTGCCTTTTATCTTTTTGAGCAGAAAATAATCGGTAATTCTTGACTTTTATTTTTTTCAGGCAGAAATAAAAGTCAAAGTTAAAAATCAAGTATTCCAGAGTTGTGTATATTCGAATGTGATAGTTTTGAAGCTCCTACATGGATTTTAATAACCCCTAATACCCAAATACCGGAGTTAGTTCCAATCTATATGTATACATATACATATGTACATACATACAATACATGAAGGCATTTTTTGTTAACGACATCAGATCTGCACCGATTACTCGATTTGCAAAACTGAGGTGCCAAATTAAAGGGCTTAGCCTCTAGATATACCACAAGGTAGGACTCCTTTGTATAGGGTTGCCACCTTTTTTAAATTATAAAATCTGCACCGTTAGTTGTATTAAAACAAAAGAGATGACAAATGAAAGGGCTGGGCCTGTTGATGTGCAAGAAGGTCTCTTTTTTTTGAGCAGGGTTGCCACCTGCTTCTAAAATAAAAGACTTACACCGTTCGTTGTATTAAAACAGAAGAGGTGCCAAATGAAAGGGCTGGGCCTGTAGATGTGCAAGAAGGTTTCAGTTTTTTGAATAGAGTTGCCACCTGCTTCTAAAATCATAAGACTTACACCGTTCGT
>NW_023458560.1:31377468-31397786 GCF_013731165.1 Rhagoletis pomonella
CTTCTAAAATCATAAGACTTACACCGTTCGTGGAATTTAAAAAAAGATGCCATATTGATGTAAAGATCTGCAAGAAAGAACGTCATATTTTTTTTTGAAAAGTGTTGCCGCCTAATTAATTTTTATTTTTGGGGAGATCATCAGATTTACACCGTTCTGTCGATTCTCCAAATGAAATTTCAGATGAAAAATATTGACCTACAATAAATCAATGAATCTATGTGTTTTACCATCTGAAAAATTTTTGTTTTTTTTATTATTTTTAAAATTATGATCTATATTCCAAATTTTAAACAAAAAGGTCAAAAATTAGTTTTTAACAACATTTTGACGAGATGGAATCTCAAAATAGTTAGAAATTATGAATACGCGTATTGTGAATACCTGGGCTTTGGTGTATAAAGCTCATTCGTTCAGTGACCGTGGGCTTCCTTCTCTGACACAATACTCTTGACTACCTTGTTACCTCCCTGAAGCTTCTTGACACTCCTCATCGTGCCAGTTGTTCTTTTGGACTCGCTGAAATCCGACTATTTCTTCGGCACATGGTTTGAAATGTGGATTTATATGGTGTTTGTTAAATAATGAGCTAGACTTTTATGGAAAAATAATAAACATTAAGTAAACAAAAGAAAAATAACCAAAATTGTTAAAAATGTTGACCACTTAATTAGCTGATCACGAGTGTATGTTTATTTTTTATTTTTCCTAAAACTTGTATCTATCTTAATTATAAAATGTACGATAAAACAAAAACACCTTTTTATTAAGCTTGTAAAATTGTTTTAATCAAATTTTATTTTATTTTTACTTTGAATTTAAAACACACTTTGTATGCATTTCGGGCAGCTTTCCGCTCATCATCAGCAACACGACTGTATGTAGGTACATATCTTAATATAAATAAGTATTAAACTATCAATTATCGTTTACTTTCAGTAAATTTTTAACTAAGTTCGATACTATTATTGGAGATCATAAATAAATTTTCATTTGAAGCCCACTTTGTAATATTTTAATTAACTAGAATATTTCAAGCAATAAATTAGAAACTATAGGAAAACCATCGAAAATTTGCATACAATTACACAAAAGCCCTCTTAACCAGCTTTCGTTTGATAGCAATATCGAATGTCCTTAATACATTACTTACCATTCCTAGTTATACATTTCTTTAATAAGTGCTAATCCTATTAAAAACACCAACATATTAATTTAGTCTCAAACCCCTTTCCCATGATGCCCATATTGTGACATTTTACTGCCTATCATATTGTGGCGAATACTGCGGCAACACCAAGCGAACAACGAGAAATAGGCAGAATGTTCGAAGAATGACGTAGAATGTTCCACAAAGAGAAACGTCAAGTTGGATGAACACTGCGAACAGCGAGAGAAAGAGAATGAGCGATAAACTTCAGAATGTTCTAGAGTTGCCATAAGTGCCAGCGCAGGTATATAAGGGCGCCGCCACCACGAGGTGAGTTAGTTACAAGACAGCAAGCTACAAGTAAAGTAAGCGGACAATTGAGTTGCGAATAAGCAAGCTATAAGTTTAATTGTGTTAACAAGTAGTAAAGCGTTGTTATTGCTTTAACAAGTATTGTAAAGTGTTTTTACTGTATTAGCAAGTATTGTAAATTGTTTGTTGGACAATAAAGTTAATTGTACTACAATTTGGTCATCGTTAGCATTTATTTAACAATCCAGCGATACGAGCCCGAGTATATTTGGGAAATCACTCAAGGTTTCGAGGATAATCGTAACAATATTTCAAACAATGCATTTTTAATTAGGCGGCAACCCTTTAAAAAAACCAAAGCAGGTCTGTAGGTCAATATTTTTCATCTGAAATTTCATTTGGAGACTCGACAGAACGGTGTAAATCTGATGATCACCCCAAAAAAAAAAATTAATTAGGCGGCACCACTTTTCAAAAAAAAATAAGACGTTCTTTCTTGCAGATCTTTA
Source organism: Rhagoletis pomonella (assembly GCF_013731165.1). NCBI lineage: Eukaryota > Metazoa > Arthropoda > Insecta > Diptera > Tephritidae > Rhagoletis > Rhagoletis pomonella. The sequence goes on from NW_023458560.1 coordinate 31,379,440, forward strand.
CATCAATATGGCATCTTTTTTTAAATTCCACGAACGGTGTCAGTCTTATGATTTTAGAAGAAGGTGGCAACCCTATTCAAAAACTGAGACCTTCTTGCAAATCTACAGGCCCAGCCCTTTCATTTGGTACCTCTTTTGTTTTAATACAACGAACGGTGTAAGTCTTATGATTTTAGAAGCAGGTGGCAACTCTATTCAAAAAACTGAAACCTTCTTGCACATCTACAGGCCCAGCCCTTTCATTTGGCACCTCTTCTGTTTTAATACAACGAACGGTGTAAGTCTTTTATTTTAGAAGCAGGTGGCAACCCTGCTCAAAAAAAAAGAGACCTTCTTGCACATCAACAGGCCCAGCCCTTTCATTTGTCATCTCTTTTGTTTTAATACAACGAACGGTGCAGATTTTATAATTTAAAAAAGGTGGCAACCCTATACAAAGGAGTCCTACCTTGTGGTATATCTAGAGGCTAAGCCCTTTAATTCGGCACCTCAGTTTTGCAAATCGAGTAATCGGTGCAGATCTGATGTCGTTAACAAAAAATGCCTTCATGTATTGTTTGTATGTACATTTGTATATGTATACATATAGATTGGAACTAACTCCGGTATTTGGGTATTAGGGGTTATTAAAATCCATGTAGGAGCTTCAAAACTATCACATTCGAATATACACCACTCTAGAATACTTGATTTTTAACTTTGACTTTTATTTCTGCCTGAAAAAATAAAAGTCAAGAATTACCGATTATTTTCTGCTCAAAAAGATAAAAGGCAAATTTTAACTTTTATTTTTGCCTTAAAAAAATAAAAAGCAGAAATAATCGGTATTATTTGCTCAAAATGATAAAAATCATATTTTTAAAAGTCATTTTGGAATCAGAATCTACAATGAGAGACGAGTCTAATGGTACCTTTGTAAAAGCTATAGCATAATTTTATCACTATGCCTTTTTGATATCAAAAATTTTAAAATAACTTTTATTTTCAGTCTCTGCTAAATTTTCTTTTAAAAGTTTTATCGTAATTATCGGTCATGACTTCATACCTAGATAAGCATTTTCACTATATAAAAACTATGTAAAATAAAACCGGCTTATCCATTTTTTTCTTTCAAGAACGGCAACGGTTTTATTTTTTCAAATTCCAATATTTCGAAAATCCGTTTTGGGAAAAAAGCCGAATAGTCGAACATCCTAGTAAGTATGCTTGTTGCTCTTTCACGATAAAACTGCTGAACGGATTTCAATGAAATATGACACACAAACACATAGGTTACAGCCTGGATTAACATATGTGATATTTTTTGAAGAGGTTTGCCACCTTTTTAAAAAGTCAAAATCAATAAATGATAAATAAAATATTACAACAATGTGGGTGTCAAACCAAAGGGATTGGAAAACAATTTATTTTGAAAATATTTTAAGGGTGTTGCCACCTGTTGAAAAACTTAAAGTCAAATAGTTAAGAAGCTAAATGAAGTATTACAACACTGTGGGAGTAAAAAGTTGTGAAAAGGCTTCGAAAACGATGTATTTCAAACATATACTTTAAGAGGGTTGCCATCTGTTCAAAATGCTGAAAACATGTTAAACGAAAAACTTTAATGTGGCTATGAAACGATAAAGCGTTAAGAAAGCTTTATTTCAAAACTCTTTCACCGGGGCTGCCGCCTGGTTAGAAATAAATCAATTTAATTCCATTTGTACATAAATAAAGTATTACAATGTGCATGCCAATCGCAAGAGGGCAAGCAAGCTTTATATCGAATATATTTTTTAAATAGGGTTGCCACCGGTTTGAAAGTAATTCAATTTAAACAGTTACTTCAATGACATACTACAAAGGAAACATGTTGAAAAAAGCTTTCTTTCGAAAATATTTGTATGAGGGTTGCCAGCTGTTTAAATATTAAAATCAATTTAATAAAATATTACAATATGGATGTCAAACGAAAGATGTTTAAGGGAGCTTTGTTATGAAACCCGTTTTGAAGAATGTGTCATGGACAATTTAGTTGAAATTCGACAAAGTGACCTTTTTCTGGTACCTCGAGACAATAAGCAACTTGTTTAAATAAAATTTATTATTTTCGGTGATATGTATAATCTGTTTCATTTTTTATTATAATTGAAATCACGACTTCATGAAGGCGGAGCTGTGGGCAAAAGCTAGTATGTACATACATACATACATATGGATGTACTCCTTCTTATGCACACACAGAAGTGATTTGCATTTAAGCGCGACCTCAACGTTAAACGCTTTTTATTGGTATCGAATAACTGCCATTAAAACTTTTTGCAAATTTTCTTTTTTCTTGCTTGAGTGAGTAATTTTTATTATCTCAAAATGCAAAATATTTATACGCTTACGGCAGAAAGCCTTGAACTTGACTCGTAATTGTAAAATAAGCTCAACGAATATTACGTAATTTTCTTTTAGTTAGTATAGGCCTATGCGCGAAGTTGTTATCCTCAGAATTTATGTAGTGGAATGCTCATAAAACAACAACTTTTATTGCGTTGCATCATCATTTGTATGCTTTTCGCCTTTGCTCGCAATTCCTATTATTTTAATAACCCTCTAGCGCGTACGTATCGGTAGGTTCAGTTATTCAAGTTTTTCTTATACCAATCTTTAAAAAAATTTAAAACACAGCATCAAATTTTATTATTGCGATTCCCTTAAAATTTTTTTTAAATTTTTTTATAAAAATTTTTTAAGCTTGAACCGTTTTGTCATTTGATGGGCGTTTTTCAAAAAACATCTTTAAGAAACTATTTTTAACCGACTTCCAAAAATGGAGGAGGTTATCAGTTCGTTTTTTTACGTGTGTCAAGTTAGCACTACACTTTTCGAAATTGGAAAAGTTAACTACGGCATTAATTTTTAATATCTCAATTCACGTGAAATACGTGTGTCAAGTTAGCACTACACTTTTCGAAATTGGAAAAGTTAACTACGGCATTAATTGTAGTGTTTTTGTTGTAAATTTGTTGTGGAAAGAAAAAATTTGTAGCTCTCGTTTTTTAAGAAAAAATGGTATGTAGTGCTAACTTGACACCATACACCTAGTCGATGGAATTGAGATATGGAAAATGTTATAACGGCATTAATTGTAGCTTTTTTGTGTGGAAAGAAAAAATTTGTAACATATTGGATATCTCAATTCTATCGACTAGGTGTATGGTGTCAAGTTAGCACTACATACCATTTTTTCTTAAAAAACGAAAGCTACAAATTTTTTTTTTCCACAACAAATTTTAAAGTTAAAAGCTACAATTAATGCCGTTATAACATTTTTAATATCTCAATTCTGTCGTTAATGGTGCATGGTGTCAAGTTAGCACTACATACTAGATTTTGTTCGAAAAAGGGGCAACTCAATTTTTTCCAGAAAAACGAAAGCTACAAATGTTTTCTTTCCACAACAAATTTTAAAGTTAAAAGCTACAATTAATGGCATAGTACCATACTGGATATCTCAATTCTATCGACTAGGTGTATGGTGTCAAGTTAGCACTACATACCATTTTTTCTTAAAAAACGAGAGCTACAAATTTTTTCTTTCCACAACAAATTTACAACAAAAACACTACAATTAATGCCGTAGTTAACTTTTCCAATTTCGAAAAGTGTAGTGCTAACTTGACACACGTCGTTTTTTTTTTTATGTATGTTACCGCATAACTTTGGACCACGTCAACCGAGGTGTCCCAGAGGTGGTCCCATACTAATCTGGTTAAGATCCGATCAGTGGATCATGAGATATATATATATGTATATATTTTTTTTTTATGTGAGAGTTGAAGTCGGTTTTTTTTTGCTAAAAATTACTTGTTATAATATGTTTTTGCATCGGAAAGGTAGTGTCTCAGAGGTGGTCCCATACTAATCTGGTTGAGATCCGATCAGCGGATCATGAGATATATATATATATATATATTTTTTTATATGGGAGTTGAAGTCGGTTTTTTTTTGCTAAAAATTACTTGTTATTCATAAAAAACTCCATTTTTGGAGGATTTTTTCAAATCGGTCCAGCTCGCTTAAATCTTAATATTTTTTTTTTGTATACGTCCCAAAAAATTACATAGTTTCAATCTGATACATTTGCTAAATTTTTCGATTGTTACTTGTATTTATTTTTGGTTGTGAAGCTATGGATAGTTAATCACATAACTAAATCTCTTTTTCGATTTGTGTTATCATTCTTACAAACACATTTTTAAATTTTCAGTAAAATTTTTATTTTTTTTTTAATTCGAAAAAGTTCGAACTAGAACGAATTTGCACCACCAAATTTCGAATCGAATAATAGAATGGTTTGGCAATGTTCGAAATTCGGAAAAAATCGAATTTCAACCACCCACTACCCATCCCTAGTTTCAACCATATCATAACAATCATAAATATTCACTCATCTCGTGTTGTCTTGTATAAATTAAAAATAATTATTCGCTGCGTGCACTAACATTACTTTGAATTACTCTTAATGGCATTCAAATTAAATTGCCATTGTTTCAAGTAAAAATATGCGTGTTTTGCTTTCAAAGAAAAAATTGAGTAATAATAGGGTATTAAGTGGTCGTTTTACTTCCAAATGTACGGATATGCATGTGATGAGTTTAAAATTTCGCAATTTTGATTAGCGTGTGTATTTTTATAATATGTATTAATCATTTGGCGAAACCGGAAAAATCTAATCACTATAACATATCGAGCCCTAACCACCAAAATAACGTAAGCGACATTTTTTGCAAAATTTTATTTTTCATGCAGAAATATTCCTAGAGCATCTAGATGCATCTCTGCATCAAAAAGAAAATTTTGAAAAAAATGTCGCTTACGTTATTTTGGCGGTTAGGGCTAGATATACATACATAGCTCACATACATACAACTGATTGTTCATATATGAAATTTTTTGTTATTATAACTGCTCCATTTATGCAGCTAGGAAGATGAAGTTTTGCACTACTTGCACTCATTGTCAACAGAAAGCTTCTAGTGAAGCCTCCCGTCAAATGATTGTTCAGATGGCCGAAGGCCGCGCTGTCCTTACTTGTTTCAAGTTATACCCGGAACATAAATACATATATTGCAATGTCAAACTTATTTTTGAAATAAAATCGTTAAAAGAAACAGGCAAAAAATACTAGCTATTTACATATATAAAGCTATGGTAAGAGAGTTAGGACCAAAATTCAAAATGATATTGCTTGCAACTTATGTTTATTTGTTTATTTTTAATAATTTTCTTTTAAAAAATAATTCAATCTATAACAGCCACCACATAAATAAAAGTTTCAAAGCCTGTACAAATTTCACAAAACTTAAACAAGCTTTAAAAAATTGTCATCGAAATTTCAAACTTTTTAATCAGAATTTCTACAACATTTTCGGGTATGCAGTTTTGTACACTGAGAAAAAAATCAACAAAAATATGGATAATATTACCAAATTCAAACTTGAAAAGGGATCAAAGTGATTTTGGTTTAATATTACTGCCATTGTTGATATTTTCAAGGATTTGATGTTATCAACCACACTTTTGTTTACATTAAACTAATTTTTGTTTGCTGATTTTTTCGTTCGAATACGCTTATATGAGCGAATCTCACGAGTTGTTTTTTTTAGTGTAACTCCCTTCTCTCGTTGAAGCAAGTACCTACAATAAAAATAAATCAAGTCTTTAAAAAAATTGAGCCTTAAAATGTTTATTTAAGCGAAAAAGTACCGAAAAAATCATGTTTTTTTTAATAACTTTGGGAAGTTTTCAAATATAATGTTCATATTAGAGGCAATGGACGTTGGCATCAAATACAAAATAACTGTGAAGTTTCAAGAGTGTGCCACTAAATTAAAAAAAGGGCAGCATGTAGAATATCTGTCGCAGCTATTTTGTAATTTTTGAAATTTTATGATTTTTTTAATTTAGTAATTTAAGATACTTCAAAATGTTAAAATTAAAAGGTGAAAATGTTGTTCTTAACGAACTAATCCAGCTAAATAAAACAAGTATCACCAAATTAAAAAAAAATTTAATTAAGTAAAAGATGACTATGATTTGAGAAACTAAAATTCCCTTTTTTTAATTTTTATTAGCACACTCCAAATTCGTTTTAAAATTTTTAAATACATGAAGAAAGCAATATATACTTATGTGCATGAGGAATACTGTGTAAAAATTTTCCAAGCTAATATTTCATAACTTTTAAATTATATGACTTTTAAGTTAAGGTTGCGAGTAAACTGTGTATGGTGCTACGTGGCGTATACGTTACATACACAATTCCGGGTATTGGATTACGAGTTGTTATTTTGACTTTTTTGTTAAACCTATATATATTTTTTAAGTTTTTATTAAAATACAATTTCGCGATGGAATCTGGTTCTTTATGCAAAACTGAAGATAATAATCCATTGTCTAAGATAAGTGTGCCACCATTTTCGACCAAAAACATATTTTTGTTGAAAAATGTAACAACTCGTGAGATTTGGTTATATGTTCTGCACTTCACAGATGCTTTTTCATAGTTCGGAGACACAAAACAAACATTTTTATAATCGTTTTAACATATTGCCTCTGCCGGGATTTAAATCCGGACCTTTGGAAAGTTAGAAAATAACAGCAAATCTCTGCACACTCAGCTACAGCCGTTCTGTAAACGTGGCTTCAAATGTTTAACTTTCAATTCAACTTTCAATTTTCTTCGTCGTTTCATTGGTTTTTCACTTCACAGATTCTTTTTCGTAAGTAAGAAAAAAAAACAAAAACAGAAAAAAATTACAGCATTCGAACCCGAACCCCTTGGAAACTAATAACCCAATTGAGGTTCTTTAAATGGGAAAATGTCAAAAGCAAAGACAGCTACAGTTCAGCTACAGCGTTTGCAAATGTTCAACATATCTTACAATCGGTGCATTTAGCATGAAAAAATCAAACAATAACTTGTGTAGCCCATTCAATTTTAGTGTAATCAAATGCAAGTTTCGAATAGCTAAAAATTGGGGTTGGTTTTTGAGTTTTTTTTGTCGAGGATGTTGCGTATTTTCTTCCACCTAAGATATGAACAAAATCTATTTTTATCGACATCAACAAAATGTGTTTTTATATGGAAGAAACTGCTCAACACCCTCGTCAAAAAAATTCTAAAAATTCAACGGAAATCTTTTGCAACTTGAAACTAACACTTTATTACACTTAAACTAAAACAAAAAATTGGAATTTTCGAAGCTTTTATTTACATATGTTGTTCCTGTTATAGATTGAACTATATTTTTAATGAAAATCATTAAAAATAAATAAACAGAAGTTGCAGGCAACATCATTCTGAATTTTGGTGCTATTATTTTGACCGCAACTTTATATACAATACAATTCAAAACTTAGTGAAACATACATACATATGTAGGTACGTATGTATATATGCATATATTTTATGTATTAATATTGACAGTGGTTATTTTATCAGCTGCATGTTTTGCAAATTGCCAATTCTCTGTGTTCACAAGTTGTCCAGCTGCTAGTGAAGAAATATTCTACATGCATACATAAGTATGTACATATTGACGTACATGTATGAAATCTTAAATCCAAAGTACAAAATGCATAGCTTGGCAATTATCAGAGGAGAAAACATAAATAAATAAATAAAAGGAGATGGTAAAGTTCCAAAAATGTCTAGAATATACGGATGTGAGAGTACGTAATAAATACGAGTACTAAAATGTTATTGTTTTACTGTGTCTATGTACATACATATGTACAAGCATACTTATATTCGTTCAGCGTTTGATTGGTAAACGCAGAGTAATTTTTTAGAGGTATGTAGGTACAACGCTAATCCTGCTGCTGGTCGCAGGAGAAGAGAAGGAAGGCCTTGCCTCGGCCCAGAAGTCAAAGGACTGGTGTGCTTTATTTTGCCGTCAAAATCCGAAACCGAAAAGCTACTTTCGCGTATAAACAACCACCAGAAAGTCCTTTTCGCAGATTTGCACAAATAAATAATTGTGGGAATAAAAATCGCAAGGTGTAACTGCAACTGAAAGAACGCCAATCTTTTTCGAGAAAAAATTTCACCTTGCTCGTGCTGCACTGGCAATTTTAAGTTCTGCAGCAATCGAGTGTTGCCATATGATACTTGTAATAAATGTACCTATTCTCCTAATGCATTAGATATTTAGTAGCCTTGTACGATATACTGAAATTAATTAAATTCGCGAATTGGCCAAAGTATCTGGCTTGTAGTACCCTGCCTACAGCGACCCATAAAAACTTCCCAACCTTTCCATCCTGCTTCTTTAGTGAGTCTGTGTGCAATGTAAAGTCACTTTTTTACGACATTTTATCATGGAAGTTCCTGTCAGAGTATATTTTTTATGAGTGCAGATTTTTCCAAAAAAAAAAACCTCAAAAAATGCAATGGTGTGACCCATAAAAAATCGCTAGTACTAAAAAATGGTTAAAATGGTTCGAGGTCGCTTGAGGAGAAACAAAGCTTACTAATCGAAAAATATTGATTTTGAAGAATTCTATGTCATTTCCACGAGAAATTGTTCGGTTCCATATAAAATGAATGGGAAACTTTGAGCGATTTGAGTGACTTCTAAATGTTATTTGATTTCAAAATAAAAAATAGGGTTATACATTTTTTCGGTATAGAACAATACTAGGGGGTGAGAGCATTTAAATTCCGACTTAACTTTTTTCTTGACCACCCTAATGTACGACGTACTACATAAAAAATTTATTCCACTAGCTGATGACTAAAATAATGAAAAGTAATAAAAAAAATGTATAAAACCGAGAACAAAATACCACTTAAAAATATTATTATTTGCGAGTATTCGATAACAAAGTGAATTGTAGACAAAAGCATGCGTCATGGAAGAATTTAGCATGAAGATAAACTGGAAATTTGAAATAGGCGATAAGTAACTGTGCAAATTATTATTGTTTAGCAAAAATTTATTGTAAATATGTATGTAGGTATTTTTTACCAATGCAGCCATCAAAATTTAACTAAATTTAACAATGTGTATTTTGTTTCAGACATGCAGTACGAAATTTATCTTTTACAACAACATTAAGTCCGATTAATACACAACAAAAACACGCAAAATACCATCTATGAATTTAAAGAGATTTATTATGCATAGTGGCATATGTATGTATATGTAAATGCTGACTGCAACCACAAATTTATTGCACATACTTAATGTAGGTAAAGCAGGACAAATTAACACCTCTGAACACCGAAATATCGAGAAGTTTCAAGCATAAAACATTTATTTATATGCAAACAAACCAACATGCGAATATGTGTGTTTATTAGGGTGGTCCAAAAATGCATATGAAAAAAGTAAAGCCCTAATTTTAATGCTCTCACCCCCTAGGATTGTTCTATACTAAAAAAAATAATATACCCTGTTTTTTATTTTGAAATCAAAAAATATTTAGAGATCGCTCAAAGCTCTAAATTTTCCATGTAAATATTTTATGTGAAAAAAAAAAATTTCTCGTTAAAATGGTATAGAATTTTTGAAAATTAATATTTTTCGGTCGGAAAGCTCTGTTTTCTCTTCACGGGATTCCCCCTTAATAATATCCTATTTTTTGTTTTACCATTCTTCAATACTAACGTTTTTATGGATGCTACCATTTGATTTTTTTGGGGCTTTTGGGGACCTATCAAAAATAGTTAATATTAAAAAATGGTTGAATAAACAATTAGGTATTATTATTGAAAGTAAATAAATATATTATTATTGGAAGTACCCTGGAGAAATACAGGGTTTTTCGTATTAGGGAGTGAGAGTATTGAAATTCCGGCTTTACTTTGTTTTGGACCACCTTAATGTACATACATACATAACGAGGTATACTATGAGTCAAAAATGGCTTGGCGTTCGGCGATTACGCAATTTTTTGTTATTAAACAAAAAACAATCACCGCTTTATGTAGGTGCATACACCCTTGTACACTTATGAGCTCATTCATATTCAATTCTGAAATCACAGTTTTTGCCGGCATTAAATTGTTATACCCTACAAATGTATATTGATATGTACATATGTCCATTGGAATATACATACATACATATGTAAAAATGCACATATTCACATTTATCCGTTGAAACACAATACCGGCGAATTTTCGTCCAGTAGAGCGACGACGTCAGCGACATTCGCTCAAAAATTGCGCTCAGTAAAATACAACTACGACGACAACGAAATCAGCTGCTACCCAGCCAGCAAGAAAATGTACATTTTACGAACGTTGTATTTTACGAGGATGTTTCGATCGGCAAAAAAACAATAAACGATAAAACAAAAAATGTAATAGAAAAAGGTTTGTAGTAATTTGTCAGCACAAGAAAGTTTTAATTTTATTGGAATTTTTTCTTAAACCACAATATTTTATAATATCTATATATAATTCGCTCACGAATGTCTTTTCGATCCATTTACGACTTTTCGTAGGCGCTCCACAATTTCAAGCGAAAAAGTACTCGAAAACGAATGGTAAACGGCTATCATAAGCGACTTTTTATCCGGTTTTTCTTCGAGAAAATAACCAGTTACGAGCTCGTTTACGATGATTTTACTGGCTGGGTTATGACAAGGTACAATTAAAATTTTTACAAACAACAAAATGATTAATCTTTAACAAAAACTAATAGAGTGTGGTTGTTCACACTTGCCTGGTTATCAGGTTATCTGGTTAACAATTATTATTCTGTAATGTATTTTATTGTTGTAAACTGAATAAAAAATATAACCACATAACCAGATACTTAACCAGGCAAGCGTGAACAACCACAGTATTTTTCAATTTCAATTTAAAAACTTGAGAATATTTAGCATATTGTCACAATGAATCGTATTTTGCAGCTGCCGCCAGCGACGACAATAGAAATAAGAATTTACAGTTGCGAACAGTCGTCGGGCGAACTTTGTCGTTTGCTTTAGTTGTGTGCGTTCTCATATACGTCAGTGTGTTTCAATTTTTACAGCGAACATTCGCGACAAAAAATTCGCCATTCGCCGGCATTATGTTTCAACCGTAAAAAGTGATGCGATCAATAATTTGTAATTGTAATGTGAAATACAAATGTAAACATAAAAATAGGAATTAAATGTTTTGTTTACTAATCAATTAAAATCGCAAATTATCGCAGACATAGCGGCGTTTGCGTGACAGCGGCAAGTGTAGAATGAAAAACGTTTCAGAATATTTTGTCATCCATATAGGTAGGTACATAAGTACATACATATGTGCCATGCTAGCAACAGACTGTATATACATACATACATACATAAGTTTTGCCCATCTACTTCGATCTACTCTGAACTGAGAAGCACAAACGATCATAACTACTATCTACCCCACCTATCAATTTCTTATCAATGCAAATTTCTTTTCTCATGGCGCATAAGAATCCTTGAATTGTAACCAAAATATTTGCCTGCCCCTAGAAGGGGCTTTAAAGTTACAGGTTACTTGAGAAAACGGTTCTAGCCCGGGATAGGTCATTTTCCCTTTAAAGCAACATTTCATTGGGTTCCCAAATAATACTATAACATTTAACTAGCTATAGGTGTAGTTCAAGATGCCGTTTTAATAGAAGATTAGTAAAATTATGATTATTTTTTAATTCAAGGTCAAACCTCCTCACTTAAGCTACTTTGATTGATCGGCACAGATTTGTGCATACATATATATAGTATGTATACCAATATAAATTGTTATTACTAACCAAAATTTCTATCCAATATGCTTCTAACTAAACCAGTCAAATACTAACAACCTCCTGCTAATTATTCTCATGCATATGTATGTATTAGCATGGGGGTCAAGGCTCTTGATATTGCTTCATACGTGTTGTAATGTTCTGAGTCAGGAGCGGATGGCTCAAGACCGACCATACGTGGCGACGAGTCACACCCTGCGAGAGGTGCCCCTGCTTTTACTGAATATGGCGGATCTAGAGAGGACAACTCGATAAAACCCGTAATTCCGAGTGTCATCCGTACCGTGCTTATGGGATGAATGGCACTACGTAAGTGTGTCTTATAACGGTGGCCTCCAGATACCTGGCGCCCTCTGGTTGTAAGAAGTCTTGCTCGGGATATTGGGGGCTATGTCCCAGCTGACATCCCTTCCCCCATACTCGTGGGACACACATGAATAGTAAAAATATAAATCAAAAGCCAGAAGGAGCTGCACAGCTCCAAACAATGGCCAATGCTGGCCTTTCGACTTCTGTCGAAACAGAAACCATCGCTACGGAACTACCGGGGGCGCATAGTCCCTCGTACGACGTAGAGATGGTGGATACTAGCGTGAGACAGGATGCAAGTCCCGTCAGAACGCTATCTGATATCTTGCCGGAGGATGAGCAGAAGTTGCTTGCCTCTCCGGTGAACAACCCACCTCACCAAGCTCGAGAGCGGGAGCGGCTTAGCGGAGCCGGTCGGAAACGCCTCAAGCGGTACATAGAAAGGGGAATGAGCTATGAGCAGGCTAGAGAAAAAGCCAAAGAACCCGTTGGCCCACCACGGAGGGAAAAGAAAACTCTCCAAAAAAGACCTAGGTCTGATAGCTCTACCCCGCAGAGGCGATCCCCGAAGAAATTCGCCAAATCCAGTGAGGGATCTGCAGGGGGCAGGCCAGGTGGGACTGCATCTGTGCCCACCGGGGAGGCAACTGTGCCGCATGCACCTGCAGATTGTCGCGGAGAGCCGGTTTCATTTAGGGATGCACTATGCGGAGTGAAGCTGGGCTTAGTCCCAGAGGACTATCCAACCACAGTGTGGTCAACGGATGAGCTCAAAGCTATCCAAAATGCCATCCTCAGGGCGGTCAGGAGCAACACAGTTAGCGCTGTAAAGCCTATATTCAAGGGTTGCACCTTCCACTCGGGATGGCTATCCATCAGTTGCAGAGATGCTGCGACCGCGGGGTGGATACGGAACACTGTTCCAAAGCTGGCACCATGGAAGGGGGCGAAGATGAAAGTGGTCGAGGAGGCAGAAACACCTCGCCGCATCATTCTTGTGGGACTCTTCCCAGAGCTGGACAGCTCTGCCAGTGAGGATGCGCTCAGTCTGCTTCAGGCACAGAATGACGGCCTGAGAATTCCGGACTGGCGCATTCTGAATCGAGTACGCAGGTCAACAATGGCGGAAATCACCATTGCAGTTGACCCGCTAGCAGCGGACACGCTAAAGCACCGCGGGAACGTGGTAAACTATGGCTTTGGCGTAGTAAAACTTAGGGAGAAAGTCAAACCGTCGATGCCCGTGGTAGACAAAGATGCCGCCGACACCGAATACCCTAACTCGGAGGAGCAACCTTGCTGCTCCAAAGACGTCATCGTAGCTCCCAGGCAGCTACCCAATGACACGCAAGTGCAGCAGAAGTCATCGGAGGTTGGCACAGAGCTACACGTAGCATACAAAGCTCCAACAACGCCTCCAAAAACAGCAACAACAACATGCCCGACCCTACAACAGGTGCTGGAAGAAGCCCAAAAAGGCGTTGGACCCATCGCATCCCCAAAGCCTGCAAAACGGCCACCACTACGTGGCAGCTCCAAAGCGGCTATGTCCAGCCGCAAAGGCAAGGGAGATGCAAGGACGGCCGAAGAAGCGGTCTTGCTGAAGGGCAACAGGGGGAAGAAGGTGGCTGCTCGCGGCCGAAAAGACCGCAAGTAATGGCACCTCACCCCAAAAACCCTACAAATCTGAGGCACATTAAATGCCTCCAAGTGAACCTTCACCACGCGAAAGCAGCATCAGATGTTTTACATAGGAGGTTCACAAACGAAGGCTTAGGTGTAGCCTTCATCCAGGAACCCTGGATATTAAGAGGTGACGTCAAAGGCCTTAATATAAAGGACGGTAAGATCATCTATGCCGCCAGCTGTCGCCCAAGAGCGGCGATGCTATTATGTAACAAAATAACGTTTCTCCCTCTTTCACAGTTCATTACGGCAGATCTCGTTGCGGTATGGGCCAAAATTCCTAGGGGGGTGCAAGAGGCAGTACTTGCCTCCGCGTACTTCCCGGGTGAGGAGGAGATAGCCCCGACACCTGAGGTAAAGGCGCTTACGGATCACTGCCGGCAGAGTGGTATACCCTGGATCCTCTGCTGTGATGCAAATGCCCATAGCACTGTCTGGGGGAGCACCGACACCAACAAAAGGGGTGAGTACCTCCTTGAGTTTATAAGTAGTTATAATATAAGTATTATAAACCATGGCAATGAACCAACGTTCAGGAACGCTATTAGAGGGGAAGTCTTAGATCTTACTCTAAGTAGTCAGAACATGGCAGCTTCTGTCACAAACTGGCGCGTCTCAGGGGAGGTATCAATGTCGGACCATATGCACATAGAATTCGACATTGGCCACTTTCCTGAGCATGAACTAGTTTTTAGAAATCCCAGAAAAACGAACTGGGAATTCTTTCGCTTTATCATGGAAGAAGGTGGAAACAGCCATGGTGGTCAAATTACGACTACGCACGAGCTTGAAACTGAAGCTGAACAGCTTCATTCAGACATTGGAATAGCTTTCAATAGTAGCTGTCCCCAAGGAAAGGTAAAATCCAAACGTGATGTGCCTTGGTGGAGCAAGAAGCTTGAGCAAATGAGATGCCAAGCCAGAAAACTATTCAATAGAGCAAAGAATACGGGTGATTGGAATCCGTACAAACTTGCACTAACTTCTTACAACAAAGAATTGCGGAAATCCAAAAGAGCTAGCTGGCGAAACCACTGCGAGGAAATAAAGAGCCTCCCAGAGGCAGTACGCCTCCAAAAAGCTCTAAATAGGGAACACAAAAATACGATCGGCACTCTAAAGAAACCAGATGGTAGTTATACTCAGCATCCGGGAGAGACTAGCAGACTTCTGCTAGACACTCACTTCCCGGGCTGCAAAGCGGGCTATTATCTACCGGAATTGGGTGTCCCAGCACGCACTTCTGGTAGAGAGCAAAGCCTTGCAACTAAACTTACCACGATAGAAAGAGTGCAATGGGCGATATCTACCTTCAGCCCTTACAAATCACCAGGACCAGATGGGGTCTATCCTTGTCAACTCCAACAAGGTAGTAACTACATAGCCCCAGTCCTCTCCAGACTATACAGAGCGTCGCTCCTACTGGGTCACATTCCCAGTAGATGGACTGAGGCTAAGGTGGTATTTTTACCGAAGGCAGGTAAACCGGAGCAAATGCCTTCATCCTACAGACCAATTAGCCTCAGCTCCTTTCTCCTAAAAGGCATGGAGAAAATCTTGGATCAACATATCAGAGAAGTCAACCTAGCGGAACGACCACTGAATAAGAACCAATTTGCCTATCAACCAGGCAAGTCCACTGAGACTGCCATTCACAGCCTTACATCGAAAATCGAAAAGGCTCTGGAGTCTAAGAACATAGCCCTTTGTGCCTTCATTGACATTTCAGGGGCTTTTGACAACACGTCATACAGGGCAATAAGAGATGCCCTGATATGCAAGGGAGTGAGCCCCATCATAATAAATTGGGTGCTTTCTATGCTAAAAACAAGGAAGATCAGGATGGAGCTGGGAGGCACGAAAGAATCGATTACAGCCACAAGAGGTTGCCCTCAAGGGGGTGTACTCTCTCCTCTTCTGTGGACTATGGTTATAGACGAACTCCTGTTCCTACTGAACGACCATGGCTTTGAAACACAAGGATATGCAGACGATCTGGTAATCTGTGTAACAGGGCTGCATGACGAAACGATCTCCAACCGCATGCAACAAGCCCTGCGCATTACGCAAAGATGGTGTGACACCAAAGGATTATCCATTAATCCTACTAAATCTATTCTGGTTCCGTTTACCCGGAGGAAAAAGTTATCCATGACAGAATTGACTCTGGGCGGCACTAGAATAGGGCTCTCAAATGAAGCAAAATACCTGGGGGTGTGGCTAGATAAGACACTCACCTGGAATGTACATTTGGATGCAACCGTAAACAAGGCAATGAGAGCCTTCTTCGCATGCAAGCGACTTTACGGGAAGACATGGGGACTCTCCCCCAAAATGACTTACTGGTCATTCAACACAGTTGTGAAGCCGATAGTCACCTATGCATCCTTGGCATGGTGGAGAAAAGCGACACAAAGAACTGCTAGCGCAAAACTAAGCAAACTACACCGAATGGTGTGCATTGGTATAACAGGGGCTATGCGCACCTGTCCTGCTGATGCACTTAGTGCTCTTGTAGGCATACCGCCCTTCCCAATTCTAATAGAGAGGGAGGCCAGTCTCTCGGCACTGAGAATCCTAAACACTTCCGAGTTAAAAACCGGAAACATGACAGGTCATATGAAGGTCCTTATGAAATTCACAAATGACCCCATAATGCATATGAGGGACTCAGTAGCTCCGATACTAGTAATTTCTAGGAATTTCAAGGTATCTATTGCGGACCGAGCATCCTGGAGCACAGGAAACCCCTACACCAAACCCGGAGCTGAAGTTTGGTACACTGACGGATCAAAACTTGAAGATGGAAAAACTGGAGCTGGTATATTGGGGCCGAATTTTAAAAGATCGATACCAATGGGCAGCTACCCCACCATTTTTCAAGCAGAGATTCATGCGATCGATATCTGTGGCAGAGAATGCCTCAGAAGAGGCACATCCTCTAAAAACATCTGCATTATGTCGGACAGTCAGGCTGCCTTGCTAGCACTGAGGTCCCACATAATAACATCCAAACTAGTGTACGACTGCCTCAACACCCTAAACGGTCTTGGAAGCAAGAACACAGTATTACTGGGCTGGGTGCCGGGGCACGAGGGCCATGACGGCAATGAACAGGCGGACCGCCTAGCAAAACACGGAGCTACCACACTATTCTATGGCCCGGAACCCTTCTGCGGGCTCACCAAAGCCCACTTAAGGGAGGTCATAAACAAGTGGGTCGACAAAAAATTCGAAAGGCACTGGAATGAATGTCCGGGGCAAAGACAAGCTAAGCGGTTCATCTGTCCATCACAAGAAGCTTCAAAAAAGCTCATAAATCTAGGCAGGGAGGACCTTCGAACTCTCACTGGGTACTACACGGGACATTGTTCCCTGCGTTATCACCTCAGTAAAATGAATCTTTCAGACACGAGCGTCTGTCGCTTCTGTGAGATGGACGAAGAAACGCCAGAACACATCCTTTGTGAATGTGTTGCTCTCGCTAGACGCAGACTCGCTCACCTAGGCGGTACAACACTTAATCCATTCGAAATATGGAACAAAAAGCCCACCGAAGTGCTACCTTATATTAAAAGCCTTCATATATAGGGTAAAAGGCCACGCACAATAGACCACCTTAGAGGTCGCAGTGCTCAAGGCTCATAATAATAAAAAAAAAAAAAAAAAAAAATGTATTAGCATAACTAGAATATTTGATGAGTCAACAAGTTCAATAAATTATAATAATTATTGATTAGATATGTACATATGTACTAAAGGCCTGCAAATGTTGAACTACATATAAAACATAGCGACATGTGTCACATCATGCAAGTGCCACATGCGACATAGTCAGCATTATTAATTACATTTTATATACGGGAAGAGATTTTGTAAATTTTTTAAGCACCTATTATAGTAAAATGCATTAAAGAACTGTCTAATTAAAAACCTGTATATATTTTCATCCAAGGCAGGATCAAACAGTATTAAAAATATTCTACAACAGCGAACAACAGCTTAGCTAGGTAGCAACGACATGCTAAAACTGTGTGTTTGAGATGGAATGACATGCCACAACACCTTGTTTGAGTTGACATGACATAGCAATGCATGAAATTTTTGAAAAAGACATTTTTACAGAAAATGTTGAATTTTGCAGTTCTTTAATATGTACCTACCAAGGCACATTGAACAGGTAGTATCAGTATAGCAGCTGATAAGATTTTTTTATACCCGAGCGCACTTGTGCACAAGGGTATTATAACTTTGTTCACATAACGGTTGTTTGTAACAGGCAAAACGAATCGAGATAGATATAGACAAATGTATACATAAATGATCAGAATGAAAAGAGAAATCGATTAAGCGGTGACTGTCTGTCCGTCCGTCCGTCCGTCCGTCCGTCCGTCCGTCTGTGCACACGATAACTCGAGTAAAAATTGAGATATCTTAACGAAACTTGGTACGTGAACTTCTTTTGGGCGTGGGACGGATGGTATTGAAAATGGGCGAAATCGGATAATAACCACGCCTACCTCCCATATAACGGTAATTTTCAGAGAAACGAAAACTGCGATATTTTAGTAACTACTGAAGATAATTCACTCA
>NW_023458560.1:31397886-31427193 GCF_013731165.1 Rhagoletis pomonella
AAACGAAAACTGCGATATTTTAGTAACTACTGAAGATAATTCACTCAAAATTGATATTTGCAATGAGTTTTAGACGAAAAATAAGAATATTACAAAATTTTGGCAAATGGGCGTAGCCACGCCCACTTATGGTTACATGTGTATATCTTGGTAACCGCTACACCAATTTCTTCCAAACTTGGCACAGTTGTTGGTCCTGGTACAGCATACCAACTGGCCGAAAATTTCTAAAATCGGACAATAACCACGCCCACATCCCATATAACGGTAATTTCGAGAAATACAAAATCTTCGATAAATCAGTAAATATTGAAGCTAATTTATTCAAAATTGATGATTGCAACAATTCTTTACCACGAAATACGTTTATGACAAAATTTTGGAAAATGGGTGTAGCACCGCCCACTTGTGATCACATATATGTATCTCGCTAACTGTTCAAGCAATTTGTACCAAGCTCGGTATAGTTATTGTGCTTGCCACATAAAAGCAAACCGTTGAAAATTGTTGAAATCGGACTAAAATTGAGGCCGCTTTTCATATAACGGTAAATTTCAGATATGCTTGAAATTTCAATATTTCGAAATTTAAGGACGCTAATTTACTTAAAATGTATACACCCCGGCTTATCATGTAGCGGTAGCTTTCGGAAAGGTGGAAAACATATATTTAATACTTGCGCCGGGTATTTAATGTTCGGCTCCGCCCGAACTTAGACTTTCTTACTTGGTTTTAAATTATTTGGTCTCGAAAATGTCAAATATTTTTAATTTCTTCTCACAAAACTCTAAATTCTTATATTAAAATCTATTTGCATGTGAAACCTTTTTCCATACAAAACAAGCAATTGAATAGCAGCTGTTGGAACGCAGCACAACCGCTGATTACAGAAAATTGCAACAATTTTCATTTTTTCCAATTTCAATTCTTTATTTTTTTTTGTATTTGACATGGCACCCTTTGATTTAGAAGAAAAAAATCCGAACAGTTTTTGACACTTTCGACACCAGAGCAACAACAAAATACAAGCAAATGTTGTTTTGCTCTAATGCTACTACCTGTTTGATATGCCTTGGTACCTATCAATTTTAGACAGCGCACAGAGTCGTACTGGGCCCTAAAACATGGCCAAAAATGTTTTTTTTTTTAATTAGTAATCTGCCCTGTTTTGTTACTTTAAAAAAAATTTTGGCACTACTTTCAAAAAAAAAATTAAACTCGCTAGCGCTACTCAAAACGCCGTGCGCTTATTCGAAAGTTACTGTTCGTCTACGAGTGTCGCGTGATTTTTCGAAACGCTCAGATATCATTATTTTTAAAGTCCTGTGGTTTCAAGCAGGGTTACCACTTTAGTAAATTACCAAAAGTCATAGAAAAAATTAGGGTTAGTGAAAAGGCAAATTTTTTTCATTTTGGAGGATTTGTTTTTTTTTTTTTTGAAAACAAATATGTAAAACGTTTCGTTTTCGGCCAGTTTATAAAAATCGCAATTGTTACATTAAAAAAAATAAAAAAACCGGCTGCAAAAATATTAAAAACAAAATCAACGGAAATTTTTAGCTGCACATTGTTGGTTATATTAAAATTCTAAAATTTCATAGTTAAAAGTTCGAATTTTAAACGAAAAATTTTGGAATTTTTCTGAATGTTGAAATGATGATACAGGCATAACAGATGTGAAGCAAAAGCTCTCCTCAATCAAATATCTACATTTACATTGTATGTAAGCAGAAATGGTTAGCTGCTCGGAAAACGAAAGCTATTCTTCCCATAGGCCAACTATCTGAGGAAGCTGCAGAACTGCGTAATAAGCATTTTAGATTAGACTACATCAGAAAGTTTTCGCGCATAACCTGCAACACAGGTGTGATGAATGGGCTTCTTTTGATTTCTGATCCCCTAATAATGGGCATGCGAAGCAACACAAAGAAAACAAAACAGCCCTTGTCATCTGAAGTTTAAAAATTATTGTGAGAAAGTGATATAAAGAATGTTAATCGAAGCTGGCAGTACTGATGAATAAATGCATTTATAACTTCATTAGACAAAATATTGCCAATGAATTTAATTTATTATTATTTTATATAATTATTTTTCATTATTATATAGGTACTATTTATTATTTAACTTACTCGTACTATGCAAACTTACTTCTTTGGAAAACAGTGACACGCGTATGTATGCATTATCTGGCTAGTTTGATTAAAATGCTTTTAGGCTATTAATAAAATGTTTAAGAGGTATACATTAATATAACTAAAGGCATCAACTAATTAATAACAATATTTTTTATATGTATGTATGTATATGGGTGTATTAATTTATAGGCACATATGTACATACATATGTGTATATGTACATTAACTATTCTCCCCATCCGTTACTACCTATATCGATGAAACGCCATCACACACTGATCACATGAACCAGGTGCGGATAATAAATTCTGATTCATATCATTAAAAATCCAACTTGTCAATCGCTTGAAAGATAATAAAGTGCAAATTTTTATTAATGCGAAATATTCACTACTGTGATTCGTTGGCGTGTAAAAATGTTTATTAAAATATTTAGGTATAACGTCTATCTAGAAACTAATTCCATTTAAGAGCGGAGAGCATCTCCATAATCTTTAAATCGAGTACATGTTTGGCCTCTAATCAGTGGATTTAATCCATCCTTATAAATTTTAGTCATAGCTGCCAGAGTTTTACTAGACGATAACGAAAGTATTTTTGCACGTACATATATAAGTATTGAGGCGCATGTACCCAGCAAACAATTAAGTGTGATATACACTTGAGAATGATTTGAAATCAAAGCCTTTCTCATATGTCAACCGTTTGAAAATGATTTTATATTGATTTTAAAATTACAGCTTTCAATAAAGAGAAGAGTTTGATCTCCATTTGAGAATATTGTTAACTCTCAAATCAATTTCAAATGTTATTTATCAATTGTACTTCAAATGTGGAAATAAAATTTAGGTAATTATCCCAAAATTGGTCAAAATTTTGGAAAGACGCGTCTGGGCCCCAATAACAAGAATCCGAAAGCGGAAACTAACTTTTTTTACCCGATCAAAAGTTATTAACAAAAAACTTTTCCACAATATCACTTTTTTTATTCACTTACTACACTCACACAAACGCACAAAATGCCCATATTTCACTATACATACAACAACAATACTTCATTTTAGTCATATATGTCAAAATATCGCAAAATATATCACTAAAAACTTATATATTTTATTAATTAAAATGTATACAATTTTGGTGTGCTCAACGCAAAATTCACCTGCTGATGTGCGCTATTGCCACTCAATCTGAATGGAATAAATATTGAATATGTTTACACGGAGTACAGACTGTTATGTGGGATAATTAATAGTGAAAATAACTAAACAGTTAAAAAATCTCATTATATATCGAAGTATCGATAGGATATCGCGCGATTTTTTATTACAAATTTTCATTATATATCGAAGTATCGATTTTTATTGAAAAAAGCGACGCAGGCGAAAATTTGTAATAAAAAATCGCGCGATTTTATAGAATTCAAAATTCTGAAACAAGGTTGCATTGCATTATAAACCACATTCTTTAAGGCACGCGGAAATAGTTGGTAGATGTAGACGTTGGGTAATTGTATTAATTCGGAGTGCTAGAGAGGGGCAATACCGCACATCAGCAGGTGAATTTTGCGTTGAGCACGCCAAAATTGTTTACATTATAATAAATAAAATATACAGTATCGGTCATATCTATAGCATGCCATTTCAAAGTGATATTGTGTGCCACTTATGTTTATTTATTTATTTTTAAGAATTTTCAATTAAAATTTAGTTCATTCTCAGACAAACCCCATATATACCCAAGTTTAACAATTTGTAGAAAACTTCAAAAAAGTGCAACAAAATTTCAAACTTTTTTCTCGGAAGTGTTAGAGTTTTTTTTAGTACACCGTTTTTTAGCCCCTGCAATTTTAGTCTGATAATGTGCAAATTTCAAGTGGCTACGAATTACCGTTAATTTTTTAGAATTTTTTTTGTCGCATTGGCTTCCATATAATGAATAAACTCAATTTATTTGTATATGGAAGAAAACCGCAACACCTTTGGCGAAAAAAATTCTAAAAAATCAACGGTCACCTTTAGCCACTTGAACCTTGCACATTATCAGACTAAAATTGATTGGGCTATAAAACTGTGTATTCAGAAAAATTCTAACACTTCCGAGAAAAAAGTTTGAAATTTATATGAAAATTTGTTGCACTTTTTTGTAGTATTCTACAAATTGTTAAACTTGGGTTTATATGGGTTTTGTTAGAGAAAAAACTATATTTTAATTGAAAATTCTTAAAAATAAATAAATAAACATAAGTGGCACACAATATCACTTTGAAATGGCGTGCTATAGATATGACCGATACTGTATAAGGTTTTAGCGATATATTTAGCGATATTTTGACATATGTGGCTAAAATGAAGTATTGTTGTTGTATGTATGGTGAAATATGGGCGATTTGTGCGTTTGTGTGTGTATTAGGTGATTAAAAAAAGGTGCTATTGCGAAAAAGTTTTTTCTTAATAACTTTTGATCGGGTAAAAAAAGTTAATTTCCGCTTTCGGATTCTTGTTACAGGGGTGCAGAGGCGTCTAATGGTACCCTATTTTGATCAATTTCAGGGGTTGAAAGCCCACCTACCAATGTTTATTATAGGAAATGTACATTTCATATTTATTTTTTCTTCGCGATGTACATATGTATGTACATAACAAACGAAACAATTAAGATAAAGTAATTTATAATAAATTCGTCTTGAAGGGTTGCAGCTTCTTCAAATTCATTATTTGTAGCCCTTTGTATTTGAAAATGTTTTTCTATTCATTGTTTTTTTTTCAATTGAACTTAATTTTATTCTTACAATTTTTGATTTAACTGCGCATTTTTTATATCGTTTGATACTTGAATCTTTCTTCGAATCAACCTCAAATGAATTTCAAATGTAAAAACCTCGTTTTCAATTTGAGAATCATTTGAGAAAAACATTTGATATCAAATTGAGAAATACATTTTTCTCAAACGTTTGAAACTGTGTTTGCTAGGTAGGTATTCTTATATTCAGACGAATCGAAAATCATGGAATTTTCCTATCAAATTTCGTCTGATATGTAGTACCCATGATATTTTTATCAAGGTGGTACCTATCGATTTATTTGAATATTTTAATTACTGAATATTTTTTCCCCCATTTACTTACGGTTCTCTCAGTACTGGTGCAATTTTGTAAATACAATCCAGGAACTGTTGATCCAAACACCAAACGCTTGGCTTCAGAGGCTGACTGTTAACGTTTAGTATACGAAATAGGATGCACATTATAACCGCAATGGCGGTGAGGAATGCAGTCGACATTTTGGCTATGAATTTGATCAAGTGTATGTGATCGAATGAGAATAGTGTAAAATCGGAGATGATCTGTATTAGTTCGTTTTTTGATTTTAGGATATCATCCAGGAATAGATGGAAACGCAGCAACAATTTCGGAAGCATGCACGAAGGGTACTTACGAAACTTTTTAATAAAAACAATAGATTTGCTATCAAGCAAAGCGCTTAAAGTAAAGTGGTGTGTTATAAAGATTTTAAAATTAATATCAAAGTATATGTAAATGTATTCACATAGTTTTCGCAATTGAATGAAACGTCGTGCTGCGTATCGCCGAAAATAAGTTCTTATTTTGAGTGCTTTTTCAGGTTTTTGTTTTATAGCAATTTTCAAGACGTGAATGAGCAACCGTCAACCCGGCAGATTTTCATTCAAGTTTATTTCTCCCCTTTTACGCCTCCACTTTTATCTTTACAGACTTGTTTTGCTATTTTTTCTTTGTTAACGCCTCCTCACGTTCTTCCACGGAGTCTTGTGCACTATCTATGTATGTAGTTAATACAATTGGTTCTATCTTCGACTTTGTTGCAGAAATTGCCAGCACTTCACTATTGTAGCATTCGTTTCGCTTTCAAAATTTAATTACGCTACTAATTTGCAACAGAACCAATGCACATATTCAAATTTTTTGTTTGATTTTTCTGCACTCAATTTTCTTTCCTGTCTGGATATTTAAGGCGTTTTTTTCACACGAATGAAGAAAAATTCAGCGAATGGAAAATTTGGAAAAATAGCCACTCGTATTTTCTCCTCGGTCTTATTTATGGTTCTTTATTTTCTATCTATGGCGTTATTTGCGCTTTTGTTTTGTTTCCAGAAATTTGAACACGTTATAAATCTACGGCCACGAAAATGCTTTGTAAACTCACAGTGAAATTTCTATCGGAACCACAAATTTTGATTGCTTTTACTACAAATTTGTGCACACATATATATATATTTATTTATATTTCTTTATATTTTTTCCGAGAATCCACTCACAACTGAACCGCTTGACTATTCTCAAATTTGTATCGCAATACTCCAATTTGACTAATAAGACGACTGAGGTTGCATTGTCGATTTTTGTTACGTTAATGCGCCATTCGCTTAGTCCCCTTTCAGATTGAAAGCAATTTTTTCGCATTCTCTTTTGTGTTTTCTATTTGCTTCCACACGCGTCAATTTTAATTGAATTCAAGTCCTTGGTTCTTTAAATGGGGATCAACGAAAAGATCAAAAGAGACAAGAAAACTTGAAACGAATTGACGGTACGGAGGTATCTGTACTCTTCCCCTCTCTTCTCACATCCTTCGCCTACGAACGAGCAGACTTGAAAGCAAGACTTGACGTGTCTGAAAGGGGACTTAATGAATTTAATTAGCAAATGTATGATTTTCTCTTGTTTACTTTGTTTTTAAGTACGAAAAATACCCAAATAAGTACTTACCTTCATACCAACATTCATCATACAAGTTTTTTTATAAAATTAGTTTCATTACATTTGCTTATGTTCCTATGATATTATTTTGCAAAACGTTGCATATTTATAAAATTAATCGTAACAAAATGCATCTCTGTGACGAATGAATTTGTCTAGCAAGAAGAAGAAATGTCAATTTATCGTCAGCTGTCAATTTACCATTCCTTTTTGCTCCTTATTTTTGACAAGCTGCAATTTGCATTTTGTTTATATTGGATAAAACATTATGGATTCAACAAATGAGTCGTCTTTACGCAATTTGTTACAAGCTCCTGCGCATAATAAAGTAAGTTAAAGTAAGAATATATACTTGATAAATAACCATAATAAACTGCCACACCAAAATTAGCAGCCAAATCCACATAGCACGCTACAACCGCAGCAGCCGGCCGTCACACCTTTTGTTGAACCCAAAGATGTACAGCATGAAGTAAAGCTGCAGTGAGTATATTCATATACAAAAACCATAATACCCAAATACCGGTGAATAATATTTCTTTCAATTTAATAGAAACGTGGTAGCCACAGTCTCAGTTGCTTGCGAATTGAATCTTCAGGATATAAATTTTCGCACTCGTAATTCTGAATATACGCCATCACGCTTTCATGGCGTTGTAATGCGCATGCGAGAACCACGCTGTACAGCGCTTATATTCCGCACCGGCAAAATAATTTGCACAGGAGCACGCAACGAAGGTGAAGCCAATTTGGGCGCTAGAAAATTTGCACGAATTCTACAAAAGCTCGGTTATCCCGTGAAGTTTGTAGATTTCAAACTACAAAATATTGTAGCCACTGTAGACTTAAGGTTCCCTATACGCCTGGAAAACTTAAATCAAATGCATGGTCAATTTAGCTCATACGAGCCTGAACTGTTTCCTGGCCTAATATATAGGATGGTTAATCCGCGGATGGTACTTTTAATATTCGTCAATGGTAAAATTGTATTTACCGGTGCCAAAGCGCGGAAGGATATAATGGATTGTCTAGATAAGATATATCCTACCTTACTTAGCTTCCGAAAGAATTAAGGCTGTTGCATGTAGTATTGTAAGGAATTATTTTTTACTGTGTCTCGTGTGCTACGTTAGCTATATGGCAATATTTATGGACATATGTTTACCTATCTTGTTTATTTGCATATTTATTGTAATGTAGTTAAAACCGATTTCGCTGTAAGGAGCGGACACGACTTTACAAAGGTTGAAGTTGTGCGCTTATATAATATGTAGAACATGATACAAATATTTAAATGCTTTTTTTATGAAATAGACTTAATAACTTTCAGTTCCGGAGAATTACTGAGGAAAATAAGAAAATCAATAAAATTGCTTTGAACAAATGTGTTTTTAAATTTTTGAAAATCTCATTTATGCACTTGGAACAAATTCGTTTACATTTCGTTGGCACGGCATCCCTACACTTGACCATTCATTTACACTACAGTGGCTCTGCAACGCAATGTTGTCACGTCAGCTGTCAAAATGGATAAAAGAAACAACACAACCACACACACCGTATAGAAAGAAAACGTATTTGGCAAATTTTATGCAGTTTTTTCAACGAAAAAAATATTGTGTTTTGCATCTTTATAAACAATAAAAACAGCAATTAAATTGTGATGCAGAGTATTAGAAGCTGCGTAAAGAAGTAATATTTGTTTTGTGCATTGTTTAAGCTTGAAAATTAAGACGTGAAAATGTCTTTCGTACGCACCTCGACGGGTGGTAATGAGTCGGTGCATAAATTTGTGGAGGCCCTACGTGCAGACTTTAAGACACTCTCCCTGGAAACGAAAAAGAAATATCCATTAATAAAAGAGGTGAGCTAATAATTTATCAAAAAAAGGTGTAATATGAGATTCCCACTACTACAAATATGCGTTTGTTTTTGTGGCGCAATGGGGTGGGGATGTCGAAAATTTGTGCCACTACTAGGTGCAGCGTGCGTGGGGGTGGCAGCAAGAGATATTCTTCATACAAAAATATCGCACACGATCTTTAAAAGTGACACAACTCAAAATTACACGTTTGTCAGAAAATGCGAAAAACTATTTCTTAGCACATGCTAAAAATATGGGCAATGGAAACTTTACCTTCGTTTTTTTTCAAGAAATTATTACAAAAATTCGCTCCAGCTTTTGCTGCAAAGTAAATAAAACATCTATGTACATTTTTAGCGCATAACTTCAAAAATGCAAAATTTGAGTTGTGTCTCTTTTGAAAATCGTGTGCGATATGTATTAAGTGTTAGTAGCTCATTGTTAGCCAAATGCAACCTGGTAAATATATTAATGAATGGTTATATTTTGCTAAAAATAACTAGGCAATTGTAAATTGAACGTTTATAATTTGTTCATATTTTGTTAATTTTTGTTTTTCAATTTTTACTTACAACGTCATTTTTACCGGAATTTTTCCAGTCATGCGAAGAGGCTATTTCGAAGCTAAGTGCTGCTAGCAATAATCAGCAAACATCCGTTTATTACACTGTGAACCAAATTCTATATCCACTTGTGCAAGGATGTGAAACCAAAGACCTGAAAATCATAAAGGTGAGTCATATTTTCAAGCCCGTACATACATTTGTATGTGTATACACAATTTTACTTAGAAGTTACTTTACCGGCAAAACCATTGCTACCTATCTTATCGTTGCTTTGATCGTGATTATGGTTGTCAATGTTTGTATTTTATATATTGCAGTATTGCCTCGGTATGATGCAGCGCCTTATCACCCAGCAGGTGGTTGACCAAAAAGGCGCACGCTATATAACAGATGCATTGTGGATGCTTATGGAAAACAACATCGAAGAGGTGAAGGTCTTACAAACGGTTACATTGCTGCTGACTACCAACACCGTAGTGCATGGCGAAACTTTGGCCAAATCCTTGGTCTTATGTTTTCGACTACATTATACAAAGAATTCGACGATTGTCAACACCGCGGGTGCTACGATTCGACAACTTGTTTCATTGGTATTTGAACGTGTCTATTTGGAGAAAGATTCAGTTGCGTCTATACAGGATGCGGCGCAGAATGCTAATAGAGAAATTGTGGATGGCGAAAACAGCGCGGCGGCCAATGCTGATATGCAAACCTTTGCAGCAGATGCATTTTTCCTCTTTCAAGTAAGCGTCTTTGAAGTACTATTTTGGATAAAATTAATATCAATAAAAAATTTATTTTTGTACCAGGACCTCGTACAGCTGGTGAATGCTGATCAGCCCTATTGGCTCATTGGCATGACAGAAATGACGCGCACTTTTGGCTTAGAATTACTCGAAGCAGTATTAACTAATTTCAGCGCAGTATTCCATGAGGTAACTCGGTTGGCATTCGAAGCATAAAAATCAAAATAAGTGCAAACTCATATATTTTTCTTACAGAATAACGATTTCCGTTTACTACTTAAGGAACGCGTTTGTGCGTTGGTTATAAAACTGTTCTCTCCAAACGTAAAACATCGTCAAGTGCCGCCGCCTAGCAATGGCAACACTGCGGTACCCAATGACAAACCCTACTTTCCGATCAGTATGCGTTTATTGCGCTTAGTAGCCATTCTTATACAAAAATACCACACAATATTGGTACGCGAGTCGTTTTTGATTTTTTTTTTTATTCTTTTTGCATAACTAATGATTTACTATTTCATTACCACGCACAGGTTACTGAGTGTGAAATTTTCCTATCATTGATCATCAAATTCCTTGATCCTGATAAGCCGCACTGGCAACGCGCTTTGGCTTTGGAGGTCATACATAAACTTGCCACAAAACCTAATTTAATTGCATTCTTTTGCAAGTCCTATGATCTGAAAAATCATGCAACCAATATTGTACACGATATGATCTCAGCATTGGGCACTTATGTGCGTTATTCGTTAATAAATGCGGCAGCTTGTAAGCACAATATATTTTTGAGCAATTTTTTTTTACGTTAATAATGGTTTCTCTTCGTAGTGCAAAACGGGCAGCTTCCAGCAGCCAATCAAAATAATCCTACCGCAGCGCATAATGCCGGCAATCAATGTGGATTTATGTTCCGTGGCGTTTACTTGTCGCTGATTGCCACGTTTCCGCCTGGTGTAGCGAAATCTGTTTAGTAAGTTAACAGTAAACTAATTATTAAAACACACTTCATCATTTACCCATTCGTTTTTTTTTAATTTATAGTTTGGAGATGCTAGACAAGCTGGAGGCACCTAACATACCCGACAGTTATGGTGTCTCTGTAGCTTATGCTATACTCTTGGACATAACACGCTCTATCGGCGGCGTTATACAGCGTACGCCAGAAATGGTTAGTTAAATACTAAGAAAAGCCCAACAGCTTTTAATGAGATGACAAAAATTTCTAATTTGTTGCAGCAACAGCCAACACACAACTCTGCCATCATAACTGAGGAGGAGCACAAGCCGCTATGCTTGCAATTGATCAACTCCAGTTGGGCCGGTTTGCTCTCAGCATTCGTACCGTTAGTAGATGCCTCAATCGATGAGACTACAACGGATAATATTTTAAAAGCTATGCAGAATTATGCAGCACTTTGTGGCATGCTGGAATTGCTGGGCCCACGTGACGCTTTTATAATGGCCATTTGTCGTGCTTCCTTCCCACCACACTATGCAGCGGCAATATTTGCAAACAATGTGCATATGGAAGCAGACTTGCGGGGTATTTAAGAGTTTGTAAAATTTTATATTAAGCGCGTATAAAAATTGATGTTCCCGCAGGTCATGCACGCAGCAACAGTCAAGATTTGAATAACCAATTTATAAATACTTGCAATGAGGGAGACTTCCGCCAGCAAATTGTTGCCGTGGGTACACCATTGCCAAGCGCTTCGCTACCACACAGCATAATGCAAGCACCAGTCATGTTGACTACTAAAAATCTACAATGTATGCGTGCTATTTTGTTTTTGGCGCGCAGTAATGGCAGCATACTGGGCACTTCCTGGCATAATGTGCTACAGACACTGCAACACTTGGTATGGATTTTGGGTTTGAAACCATCGACTGGCGGTAGTTTGCAAGTGAGTATCTTCTAAGTTATGCACTGAGTGACGGCATGCAAATAAATATTTAATTTTGTTAAATGTAGGCTTTTCCAAAACCTGCTGTCGAAGCAAATGTGGGCATACAAACTGCAGTCATGGCCGATTTGCCAGTGCTGTCACAAATGTTGAGTCAACTTTTTGAATCCAGCCAGTATTTGGACGATGTTGCACTACATCATCTCATCGATGCTTTATGTAAATTGTCGCATGAAGCTATGGAACTCGCCTATGCGAATAGGGTAAGTAGTATTTACCCCTCTATTCTAACAGAGTCACAAAACTTAGCTCATCACTGTTATGATTTCTAGTGCGCCGCAAAATGAGCCACAAAAATTCGATTTTAAATGCTAGAAAAATACAAAAAAAAACTTAAAATTTCGTGCTTTAGCAGCATATTGATTGCAGCGGCAAAGTTTGAGGCTCAGTAGAAATCACAGCAGTGATAAGCTAAGGCGTGTGACTTTGTTATAATACGGCTGATAGTGTAAAATAAAAAAATGACAAAAAAAATCCATAATTTTATTAAAATCTTCACCGTTGCTAGGAACCCTCCTTATTCGCTGTCGCTAAACTACTTGAGACCGGTCTTGTGAATATGCCACGCATTGAAGTACTATGGCGTCCACTTACCAATCACTTGCTTGAGGTTTGCCAGCATCGTCACATACGCATGCGTGAATGGGGCGTAGAAGCAATTACTTATTTGGTAAAATCAGCACTGCAGTTCAAACACACAGTGCCGCTAAAGGAAAATATGGAATTACAAACAATGTTGCTTAGTCCGCTCTCCGAATTGTCGACTGTAATGCACGCAGATGTGCGTCAAAGGCAACTCGATTGCGTTCTGCAGATACTCAATGGCGCAGGTGAAATATTATCATTCGGTTGGCCGGCTATAATCGAGATCATTGGCGCAGTAAATGAGCATCATGGGTAAAATGGCGTGCTTTGTTTGGTATTATTTTCAAAGAAATATTTATACATTTGCATTTCATAATTTTAGTGAGCCGCTAATACGTACCGCATTCCAGTGTCTTCAGTTGGTAATCACGGATTTTTTGACTGTAATGCCTTGGCGTTGCCTACCGCTTTGCATAGGCACTGCCGCAAAATTCGGTTCGCAAACGCAAGAGTTGAATATTTCCCTAACAGCAATTGGTTTAATGGTGTGTTGAACACTGTATTACAAAGAATATGAGCTAAAACTATAATTTTACTTTACAGTGGAACATTTCTGACTTCTTTAATCAAAACCAAGAGAAATTAATGTCGACGCAGGTTGATGATGGCGCTATATTACCTGATTTTCCAGGAACTGTAAAAATGCCTCAATTCGACAAACTTTGGATGTGCTTGTATGCTAAATTAGGTGATCTGTGTGTGGATTTACGTCCAGCGGTACGCAAATCTGCTGGTCAAACGCTCTTCTCCACAATCTCAGCGCATGGCAGTTTGTTGAATCCGCCCACATGGCAGGCGCTCGTTTGGCAAGTTCTATTTCCACTACTGGATAATGTGCGTGCGCTTTCCAGTTCGGCAAGCAATGAAAAGGTGGATGCCAGCGGCAATATATTGATACATCATTCACGAAATACAGCACAAAAGCAATGGGCGGAGACACAAGTTCTTACACTTTCGGGGGTGTGCAGGGTAATGCATAGCAGAAGTGTTGGAAGATTTGACATGAATATATGTTTACACATTTATTTTTGTAAAGTAGGTTTTCAATACTAAGCGGGATTTGTTGCAAATGCTGGGGGATTTTGAACGTGCTTGGTCCCTTGTTTTGGAATTCATACAAAATGCTGCCTTGAGTAAAAATGGTGAAGTCTCGCTGGCCGCACTAAAATCGCTTCAAGAAATTATGTATCACAATGCAGACAAATTGTCGCCGTCGCCACTTACTGACGAGGAGACAGCTCGCGATAATGATGAGGAAATTTGGACGGTTAGTTGAGTTTAGCGGAAAGTTTGGCAGCTTTTCAAAACTCTTATTACTTCTTTGTATGTAGATTGCATGGAATATTTGGCTGAATATCGGCATTGAAAGCACAAAGATCACAACGAAAAACAACGATGCCCAAGAGGAGTTTTATGTGCCTAGTCAGGCATTTTTAACAGCGCTAATACAAATTTTCCCAGCCATTTTCCAGCACATACAACAAAGGTGAGAAGTTGCGCTTTAAAATTTAAGCCATAAAATTTCAGTGAGTTTAATTTCTAAAAAAAAAAATCATGCAGATTTACCTTACCTGACTTTGAAAAGTTTTGCATTGTGCTAACGAATGCGGTCTGCATACCCGTGCAAACTGATGCCGTTCCCTATATAATGTCCTCTGTGTCGGATTCATTGCTAACGCCATTACACGATGGCATACTCGATTGTATGGATCTCATACAAAAGGTACTTGATTGTATTTAGTTACAGTCCAACTATAAGAAAATTATTTTATGACATTCTTATGTAGGAAGCCACCAAAGACGACTCTAATTTGAAACATATGATTCCTGTTATATTCCGGCAATTACTGGTTTTTAGTAAGTTTGCTTGCGCCCCACCTGCATATGCCGGCGTCGAGCACAAGTATGTCAAAACTGCGAACCATTACACAAACAATGCTTCCGTGGAAATGGTCAGCATGAATTTTATACCTTTTGGCGAGAAATCGATTTCCATATGCGTGAAATTATATCAGTGTACCGCCATGGAGGATTGTGTTATGCAGGAAAATATTTTACATGAAATCATCAAGGTGCGTTTCGTTATGGCGCAGAAAAGAAAACGCTTATACACATACTAATACTGTTTTTTCATTCATTTCAAAAGGCACTCCGCACTCCCCTTGCCATGAAGTACAAGTGTCTTTCGTCCAGCACATGGAAATTAGCTATATCTAGCTTGATTACAGTCCTACTCACGGGTTTGAAGGTGGCACGTGCTAAACCTAATTATTTTACAGGCATGTGGGATGATTTGGCTGACACACTCGATAAATTTTTATTTCCCGCGAGGTGAGTCATTCATCAAACGTAGACACATCTTTCCGCTCTATCAATTCAAAACAATTACTTTTCATTCGTAGCATTTGTACTATAGAAGATCGTGGCCTTGAAGAAATAGTGCTGGACGAAACAATTGATTGTCAGGTCATTGAACTGTTGCGTGACGAAGTTTTACCGCACGCACACGAAATGCCACATCAGTTCATTATGCAAATTGTTGTGCTACTCAATAAGGGCTCCATACATTCCGCATCTGACTCGAATATTTGTTATGAATCTGATTGGAAATTACGTGAAATTTTTGCAAAGACATGCTTTGAAACGCTGCTACAGTTTTCGCTGCTGGACGATACATGCAATAATAATCGTTTATCGGCAACAGCTGCGGGGGTGAATGCATCATTGAATTCGAATGTTTTCACAAATATGACAGGTGGTGGTGGGAAGGATTTCGCTGGACGCTTGGCGGTTACTGCTTTGCTACATCGATTCCAAGAAGTTTTGAAGCGTTTCAATGACGACGAACGGCAGAGTGGAAAGTGTCCATTGCCTCGGTAAGTAAATTGTAAAGTTTTGTATTACTTTTATGTCTATGAAGGAGTACACACATTTTTGAAGAGAAACTTCTTTAGCAGGGCATTTAATTAAAATATCGCTACGGATATTGTGTGACACTTGCGATGTAACGGAAGTGTATCCATTTTCCATTTTTTTGTTGTTGTTGTTATAACAGCATACAAATTCCCCAAACTTGCAATTTTTCTATCGCCGCTTTCAATAATGTTGACAGTGAATTATAGAAAATTTGATACGCAGAAGTTTAAGGTTAAGACCAATGGTGATTTCGTTTCTCCCAAAAAACGTCTGGCCCTTTACATAACCAGCACGACATAAATCCACATTTCCAACTTCGTACAAAAATTCAAAAAACTTTAGCAATTGCGCCCAAAAATTTCAACCTTTTTTTAGGTACGCAGTTTTATAGCCCATTAAAGTTTAGTGGGTTAAAGGGGAAATTTCAAGACAATATGAAATCGCGCTATTTTTTTAATTTTTTTTTTTGCGACAGTGTTGTTCATTTTCTGCCATATAAAGTATGCTCGACAATTTATTTTATAAGGAAGCAAATGCCTAGCATCGTCAGCAAAAAAAAAATATTAAAAATCAACGCAATTTTATATCGTCTAGAAATTTCCACTTTAACCTACTAAAATTTAATGGGCTATAAAACTGCGTATCTACAAAAAGTAAGACATTTTGGGTGTAATTGTTAAAGTTTTTTGAATTTTCGAACGAAGTTTGAAATGCGGATTTATGTGGTGCAGGTTATGTAAAGGGTCAGACTTTTATAAAAACATAAAATAAACAAAAGAAAAAATAGCAAAAACTTGTCCAAATTTCGCTTAACTTAATCAACTGAAAACAAGGGCATATAAAAAGGTGGCAGCCCTATTCACAAAAATAAACCCTACTCTCCGATCTGTTGGCTAAGCCTCTTCGTTTGACACCTCATATTTGAAAATCGGGCGAAAGGTGTAAATATCATAATTTTATAAGCAGGTGGCAACCCTACTAAAAAGTATAACCTTACTGCACATCTAGAGGCCAAGACCTTTCATTTTTGAAAATCGAATGAACGGTACAAATCTTATCCAATTAACAAAATTGACTTCGCATAGAATAGTATCTCTAGCCATATCAACTTTCCGCGAATGTTTGACGCAGCATTTATATTCACTTATGAACGAGATTGATAGCAGTACAATTGAATAGTTTTCGATAAGAAAAATATTTTTAAAATACAAACTAATTATATGAATAAGTTATTTTTCTCATAATTATTTGTGATATCACTTGGTGACGCATTCAAAAACAAGAGTATCTCCTCCAAACACCCATCATTGATCCAAAAACAATGTAATAGATATAGCACAGACGTAGCTTTAAAATTATAAAATTTTCATTTCAACAATCAACGTACCAAAACCGAAAACTTCAGCAAAACAACATTTCAGCATGCTGCATTTAAATCTATTTTGGTATATTTAAAGGTAAATTATGGTACAAACGAAAAATGTCATACGGCAACCATAGTCAGCACACACTAAAGTAAACAAACTGGAGATTAATAGTAAATTAGCGAAAAATAAGCACAAAAAACGTTGTGCATATTAAATTTACTCACTTTTTCGTTGTATACTAGCATTAATAATAAAATTTGCAATAAATAACTCCAAAAGGCCATATTTTCTTTTGTTTATTTACAAACATGTGTTTGTGATCAGCTGATTTTCTAACTTGCAAGTTTTAGCTGGGAAAAATTTTTCCAGCAGAAATTTGCAGCTCTCTTTCACATTTTGCTCTCTCAATTTCCCCTACTTTGCAAGTTTTTTGGGTACGAGAACGCAAAACCAGTAAAAGTTTTCTAAAACTTTAGATAGTTGGGCGTACGAGTACACTCCTAATGGCTTTGTTTCTTTTCTTTTCTAACAGATAATTATCAGGAAGAAGAATAATGGGAAAATTGAGAGAATTACGCTCAAAGAGAGCGAAATAAAGAAATAGTAAAGAAACGCAAAACTAGCAGAAACTAGCAAGTAAACAGCTGATCGATGTATTAGACTATTGAAAATATTTGGCGCGAATTTTTGTTCATCCATTTTGACAGCTGCTAGGTTCTGCTAGTAAAAATTTTACTAGCAGAAATTAGGAGGAAAGCGAAAAAAATAAGAGCGTAAGAACGAGGGAGAGCTGCTAGTTTCTGCTAGTTTTTTGGGTTAAGAAACGCTTTCCAGCAGAAATTAGTGATAATTTGCGATAATTATCTGTTAAGAAACAAAGCTAATATTTCTAAAATTACTACACATTACATTACATATTTTACAGCACGATCTGGACATCAAAATATCAAAACTACTAAAAAATTCGCAGTTGTCGCCATACGCAACACAAATTATTGTTCAATAACACAACCATGAGCAAAATATCAAAATGATTTTGATTTTAGTACAATAACTGTGCAATTTAGTAGTAAACAACCCCACACACCACACAATCGACCGACGCAATGTTTTTGTATGGTTTAGGGGTCCTATAACAGCGGCCCGCTTCTGCTTAATTTTTAAATTTCGAAACTTCCTAACCACCTCAGGTTGACGATTGTTCAACATTAGCGTCCTGCAATGGAATTGATGATCTTTGCTCAAAAGTAAACGGCTTTATCTTCGAATTTTCTCTCTTTTTCCTTTCCAAATCTTCGGCAAGCATTTTTACTATCTTGACGAAAGAGGTCAGACTACAGCTGGGAATTTACATCGATTTCTACAGTGAACGAATTTCGAGAGTGAACAACCCAAAAATTCTTTGGCTCACCTTTCATAGTGTGCTCTTTTTCTCAGCGCACCCAACCGCGATTTCAAAAAAAGTAAACAGCCGCAACAAAGCCCAAATATGATCATCCTAACTTTCACTTACTGAAATTTAACGAAATACACCGGAAGACCATTGCCACCCTCACTAGCTCGCGTGCCGTCAATGTCATCATCGGAGTTCAATCCCCATCATTTGAAGAAGAAGGACTTTCAGTTGCCAAGAGAGACCCTGACTCTGGCACAATTACGTCCTGGACCAGACCAGACCCCGACGTGACCAACGTATGTTCGGTATGTGAAAGTTCTACCCATGATATCAACGAACTCAATAAACACCCCTCTGCCTTTTGTCCGAACCCGCTGATAGAGTACGTTTCCCTGACTTACTTTAAGTACTACAACAGCCGCAATGGCAGAGTGAGGAAAGCAGTGGCGTGTTGTACGAGAGATCCAAAGTTCGAATCCTCGATCAGCGGAATGTTTTTAAATTTTAGCCGATTTCGAAAAAATGAGGAGGTTATCAATTCGTCGGAATATTTTTTTATGTATGTTACCGATTAACTTTGGACCACGTTAACCGATTTCCATATTTCATTTTTTTTAAGGAAAGGTGGTACTTCAGAGGTGGTCCCATACTATTTTGATGTATGTAGATCCAATCATTGGATTATGAAGAAATTAACGGTTCGCTTAAATTTTTATATGAGAATTGAAGTTGGTTTTTGTTTTTTGCTTAAAAACTAGTTGTTTTAATATAATTTTGTTTTTTTAGCTAAATTTTTAGTTTTCATTGTTTAAAAAGAAATATTTTAAAAAACATTTAATTTTTAAAAACTTTTATGTAATTTTTCTTTTTTTAATGAAATTTTCTTTTAATTTTTAAACCTAATTGTTTTAAAAAGAAAACTATGTTTTTTACTTGACTTAAAATTTAGAAACAAATGATTTTTATTTATTTATTTTTCTATAGAATAAATTTTAAAATTTTAAAGTTTCAAAAATAATTTGTTTTTAATTTTACTTCATTTTTAGGAACATATTTTTCTTTCTTTTTTGATTTAATTTTTAGATTTAATTGTTTAAAAAAGAAATTTTTTTTCAATTAATTTTAGAAATTTGTTGTATTTATTTTTCCTCTTTTGATTAAATTGTATTCTTATTTATAGTCTTTTTTGTTTTAAAAAGAAAAATTTGATTTTTAGGGATTTGATTTCTAAAAGACAAGCAGAATAACGTTAAGACCTCCTCGTTAACTGATAATGCAATTAGTCTTTCGAAAGACAGAAAAGAGCTTTCAATATAATTCCAAAGACAGTTGTCAGAATTACCCTGCTAGTAAAAACCCAAAAAGTTAAAGAAAGGTGGCGTCTTAAGCCGAGCGCTTTATAAATAAATTTTCAAAATATAATTCAACACCGAAATTTTGAAACTCTGTTGCATCTGTGTGTAATGTGTTTGTTGTTTAATCTTTCAGATTCCGCCTTTCAGAAATTTCCTTCGTACTTAAGGCCATCGCCACTCTGGTTGTATCCATGAAAAAGGCGCCACCAACAAAAGGTATGCCATTTCAATTACGAACGATTTTTTTTTTTTTTAATTTTAAGTATTCCAACAAACGCATTTGCTTTCCTTATTCTTAACTAGTAAATAAGCCAGCTTGGGATCAGCTAATTGGTTTATATCCCTATCTGGTTGATTGCACTACGACCACATCGCCCGAGGTGTCGCGTTCATTGCGTGAAGCGCTGCTACAATACACAGATCTACTACAACCACCAAAGTGTCTAAATACCGAAGCTGCAAATACTGCGAAGCTACAAAATACAACAACGCAATCAAATGGACAAGAGTAAAAATAAAGTTCAATTGAAGGCAGAGGCAGAGGAAGAGGAAGAGACAAATTTTGCAGCCGGCGATGAAATTCGTCAGAACCAATGACCTTTATGGGACTTTTACAATGACACGCAATGCAAGCGAAGCGAATAAACATAAAAGTTTGATATTTATTTTGAGCATAGTAATAGTTACGCTAACTATACAATACAAATATACATACATACATACATAAAAATAGACATACAGACATACATACGTATTATATAAACTATAATAAATTATCTATTCGATTACATTCTAATTTGTTATCAAATGCACACGCACGCTTTTCAAATTCAAGTATGTATATTTTTGCTACATATATACAAGTATGTATGTGGTGTATTTAAGTACGTACGTATCGACCAATGTAACGCCTAATGCGAAAAAAGCAAAAGTGTACCTTTAAAATAAAAGCACAGCTAGACGAGAAAAAGAAACAGGCAATTTCAAATTGCTAGCGGTGCATATAACTTTTATACACACTCGTTTTCTACATACATATGTATTTATTATTTGATTTTTTGGCAAGTCTAATTTTTTTCGTTGATATTTTATTTATTTATTTTTATTTATTTTTTATTTTTTTGTAATATAAATTTTTATTGAATACAATACTTTTTTGTTTACACACTTTGTATATGGGGCATTTCATGTTACCGCGGCCACCTCTGTGCGCGACCTCTAAGGATTTGGATGAAAGTTGAAGAGATTGTAAATAAACCTAATGAGTAATGATTTGAGGCCTTTTGTAAAGTTAATATGATTTATTCATATTGTTTTTGTTTTTAACACACCTTTCCTCTTTCAAAAATATACAATTTCATAAAATTTCAATGTCTATTTATCATATTGCTCGAGCGTTAGACGATCTAGAGTCCATACGCCTAAGTAGCCCATTACGCCTATTTGGGTACTTAAAGTTGACATTATAGACAATGTTTTTATGTAAAAATTTTTTTTAATGCCATAATCAAAAAAAAAATATCAAAAAGAAAAATGTTTACTTAATTTTTGTTTGTTTTTTATACGTTGCACATTAATGTAAAAAATGTATAATTAAAGCCCATAACAAGACGGAAGAAATAAATTTTTTTTTTTCATTAAGTTTCGTTGAAAGGTTTCCAAGATACAGCGGTTTAAAGAAAGGTATGTATGACGTTTTCTTAAAATTTATGTACCGTGTAATTAGGCAACCCTACGTCATATCGGCAAAATATGCTGCACGTATATTCACATCACCTAGACCTTCGATCTCTTCAACTTTCATCCAAATCCTTAGAGGTCGCGCACAGAGGTGGCCACGGTGACATGAAATGCCTCATATTTTAACTTGTCTTAAAACGTATTATATAGCATTGAATTGAAAAAAGCATTAAAATTTAAAATACAAAATGCAAGTTATTACCTATGAAATATTAATTATACAACTAACTAAATTTAGAGATCTTTGTAGTGAACGTTTTTAATAAGATTAAATCGATACAAAAAAAAACAAATATTGATACTAGTAATAATACATACATACATATATACATATACACGATATCTTGTCCTATTGTACTTTCAGCCATTGATAAAGTAATAAAACAAAGTTTTAGGCATAGAAAAACAAAAGCAAAGAAAATACGAATTTATTGAAGCCGACCTTTCTTATGCAACACACCGATTTTTCGTCATTGGTTAGTATGCACTATCTTTGGGTGTACTTTCTGTTGGCAACTGATTTTTTAACGCAATCCAGTACACTGAGCAACCTACGCAAGCACGCAGCAATGACGACATCAGACAGTCGGGTCTACGTAACCGGAACGACCCAGATTTATAATTGGCCAAGAACTGTCACTCCAGCAACACTCACCAAAAACTCTTTGGGGAGCTTGTATGCTGCTACAACAACAACAACAGCAACAACATCAGAACAGTGTTGTAGATAAAGTAAAGACGTCATTATGAGATGGAAAGTTTAATATTACGCAAATTTTGGCCGGTTGTATTAAATTTGAATTGTTGATACTCAAGTACCTGATAGCCATTGAATTAAGTATGTGCTAAATGTCAGTAAGTCTGTATCCAAGAATATCTTGGGTGAATAATACGCTTGTATGTATGAATGTACATTAGGGTGGGTCAAAAAAAGCAAGTTTTTTTTCGGATCCGACACACGAAAACTAGTTCCTAGGTGCCTCTAGAGAGTACTTACCAAATCTGAGCTTTTAATATTAACGGGAAGATTATGCTCATCATAGTTTTCCATTTTCAATTTAGTCTCATATAAAAATGGTCATATTTTATCACCATCGTCAATATTTATAGGAAATTGGACGCTCTACAAAAATGATTTCATATATTCTTTTCATTAATCTAACCATTTAAAAGATATTCAAGGTCAAAAATTGAAGTATTTTAAGGAAAATAACTTTTTGTTTTGAATTTTGTAACTTACTAAAAAATAATTATTGTCAAATGAGTTTCAATTATTTCTATAGGAAATTAAACGCTCTACAAAAAAAGGTGCTAATCGGAGTTAATCGATTACTCTAACCATTTAGAAGATATTCGCAGTAGAATCCCAATGCCTGATTTTAATAGTTTTTCAATAAATATTTTCAATTTATCCATTCAATTTATTAATTTTGACAATATTCATGAGAATTTGAGTTTATCAATTAAATTTTCAATCAAGTCAATTTTTATAACTTAAACTAAAAGAAAAAATATATTTTTGTATCAATACTGTATTGAATTATAAAATTTCATATGGCGAAATAGAATTTTTTTTCTGCTGATATGTTTGATGATATTTCTTAAATAAAAAACTTCTTTTTCTGAAATAGATCATAAATTATCTCAAAATTCATAAATTAAATGGATAAATTGGAAATATTTATCAAAAAACTATTAAAATCAGTAGGCATTGGAGTTCTACTGCGAATATCTTTTAAATGGTTAGAGTAATCGATTAACAACACGAGACCTTTTTTATAGAGCGTTTAATTCCCTATAGAAATAATTGAAACTCATTTGACGATAATTATTTTTTAGTAAGTTACAAAATTCAAAACAAAAAGTTATTTTCCTTAAAATACTTCAATCATTGACCTTGAATATCTTTTAAATGGTTAGATTAATGAAAAGAGTATATGGGACCATTTTTGTAGAGCGTTCAATTTTCTATAAATATTGACGATGCAACTGGTTTAACGATCTATTGGTGATAAGATATGACCATTTTTATATGAGACCAAATTTAAAATGGAAAATGGAATATGCTCATCTATTCTTCCCGTTAATATTAAGAGCTCAGATTTGGTAAGTACTTTCTAGAGGTACCTAGGAACTAGTTTTCGTGTGTCGGATCCGAAAAAAAACTACTTGATTTTTTTTTTGACCCACCCTAATGTACATACATTTGTACCTCTTATGTATGTACATATCAAGTTAGTATGATTATACGCAGTTTGTTTTTCGACCTATAAACACGTTTTCTTTGCTAATCAAGTTATTTGTACTGCAACAATACATGTGCAAATATTTGATAGCAGTTTCGTTGAAGATACATTCAGCAACAAACCACATAAGACGTGTGTACATACTTTTATGTAAAAACTACACTGGATGAATGGTTTTTTGTTTTTAATATTTGCTATATTTTTCCAGAGATTGCTTTAGGAACCTCTGGACTTCGTCCGTCAGTTCTTATACACGCCTAATGACGTGTCGAGGCGAGGGTTCTTCCGCAATCAAATTTCTGTTCGGGTGCCCACTTCGGTGACACCCTACTAAGAATTGTGTAGGAGCATTATATTATGCTCCTTAATTGGGAGCATATGTATCCCGTCATGCAGGTGGTGTTGCGGCGACATCAGAAGGCATCCGGTCGCTGTCCATAGTGCCGTGTTCTGGCAAGTATGTAGCTTCATCTACGGCGTCCTACTAGCCCCTGGGTGGCCACACAGCCGCTGCATAGGTTAGAATAGGCCGGCCAATTGCCTTGTACGTAGCCAACAACGTGTCTTTGTCTTCGCCCCAGGTGCTGCCGGCTAGCGGCTAGAGGACCTTGTTGCGGTTGTGTGTGCCGAAAGGGAGAGCAGACCGTCGAAGGTAACTTCGAGGATTTTCGGGTCATTCACCGTCGGAATTGGTTCGCCATCGACGTGAATACCCAGCTGCAGTCTCACCTCCTTGATCCAGGTGGTAAAAAGGGTTGCCGAGGATTTTGTAGGGAAGAGGGTTGGCTGGTAATAAAATTTTCCGGTTACAAAATCTTCGGTAACGTGCAGAATAGACCTGTTAGGCGGTTATTGCTTATGACCACTGATACATACGTATATTATATAATATAAGTCACAGAATTGAAGGCAGAATTCATGGTAAATCGGCCGTTTTGTAGAAGTGTAGCCTATAGTGCTGCCGCTGTTACTAATAAGCCTGTTTTAATTGTGTACATGAAATACATACATATGTAAGTACGTAATCAATATTTTTTCAAATAAATTTATGCAAATAAATTTTTGGTTTCATCATGTTTTTGTGTTGTAAATACAAACTATACGCTTTCATTTTCAATACAAATTAGGTTTATATAATCTTCATATAAATATTAGAAAGTAACTAAATTTGTGACTGGTAGGACAGGTTGTTGTTGTTGTTGTAGCGGCTACAACAATCCCGCCCAGATCGGTTGGTATCTCAGTCGTTGTCGTCAAGTTCCACTAACGGCAACCCTAGGAAGCGTGCAGCTTCTGTGGGATCTGTCCACAGGGACAAGGCCGTTAGGGTTGTCGGGTTTTCCGGGCATGCGAAGAGATGGTTCGAGTCATGTGGGGTCTCTCCGCATGCCGGACATTCGTTCGGCACATCCTCATTCAACCTACTCAAGTAGTAGTTTAACCTGCTGCAGTAGCCGGAGCGAAGTTGAGCGAGTGTAGTGCGTGTCTCCCGAGGCAGATGAAGCTCTGTCTCGTCTATGTCCGGGGGTGGTATGCCTAGAACGGCATTCACAGGTCTAGAGTCTACATAACTCGAGACTGAGTCCCTGTGAATGCCGTTCAGGGCCTGTCTGTACGCTGTCGGGTCCAGAGGTTGCTTAATGAACCTCTGGACTTCGTCCGTCAGTTCATATAGATGCCTCCTGATGTCGCCTGAACACCACTTGCACGGCGAGGCGCAAATGCTCCCAGTTAAGGAGCATAATATAATGCTCTGCAAGCAGTTCCTGATCGGGAGCCACAGAAGTGGCCACCCAAGCAGACAGCTGCTTGCAGAGCATTATATTATGCTCCTTAACTGGGAGCATTTGCGCCTCGCCGTGCAAGTGGTGTTCAGGCGACATCAGGAGGCATCCCGTCGCTGTCCTAAGTGCCGTATTTTGTACCGTCTGTAGCTTCGTCCACTGCGTCCTACTAGTCCCTGGCGACCACACTGGCGCTGCGTAGTTCAAAACCGGCCGGCCTATTGCCTTGTATGTTGCCAGCAACGTTTCTTTGTCTTTGCCCCAGGTACTGCCGGCTAGCGACTTGAGGACCTTGTTGCGGCTCTGTACTTTATTGACAATAGCGGTTGAGTGCGCAGAGAAGGAGAGCAGGCTGTCGAATGTTACTCCGAGTATTTTGGGGTTATTCACCGTCGGAATTGGTGTGTCATCGACGTGAATCCCCAGCGGTAGCCTGACCTCCTTCGT
Organism: Rhagoletis pomonella; assembly: GCF_013731165.1. Classification (NCBI taxonomy): domain Eukaryota; kingdom Metazoa; phylum Arthropoda; class Insecta; order Diptera; family Tephritidae; genus Rhagoletis; species Rhagoletis pomonella. The sequence goes on from NW_023458560.1 coordinate 31,423,796, forward strand.
CCAGGTTGTGAACAGGGTCGCGGAGGATTTCGTAGGGGAGAGGGCTAGACACTTTGCAGTGAAGAAGCGAGAAAGTTCGGAGAGATAGCCGTTTACTTTCAAACACAGGTCATCAATTCCATTCCCAGTCGCCATGATCGAGCAGTCGTCGGCATAGGAGACAATCGAGACTCCCTCTGGTGGTTGAGGGAGCTTTGAAATATAAAAGTTAAACAGTAGCGGGGAAAGGACACCACCCTGAGGAACCCCCTGTTTTATTTTTCGCTGCTTGCTCGTTTTGTCTCTAAATATTACCGACGAATGTCGACCACTCAGATAATTTGCCGACCACCGTTTGAGCCTCTGTGGGAGAGAGGAGGCCTCTATATCTTCTACCAGCGTGGAATGGCAGACGGTGTCAAACGCCTTTGACAAGTCCAACGCTACTAGAATCGTTCTCTCACAGGGACGGTTGCGGTTAAGGCCACGAGTTATCTGAGTGTTTATGGCGTTAAGTGCTGTTGTTGTACTGTGCACTTTACGGAAACCATGCTGATGCTTCGCTGGGGTCAGGTGGTTTGTGAAGTACGGGAGTAGCAAGGCCTCGAGTGTCTTCGCTACCGGGGAAAGGAGTGTAATCGGACGATACGAATCTCCTTTGTTGGCGGGTTTCCCCGGTTTGAGCAGTGGGACCACTCTCCCCACCTTCCAGATGTCTGGGATGATGAGAGTGGCCATTGACAGATTGAGGACCTCCGTTAGGTACGCTACCCCCGCAGGACCCAAATTTTTCAGCATCAGCATGCATATTCCGTCGGGACCCATGGCTTTGGAGGCTTTCGCCTTCCCGATGGCCACCTGAACTTCACCGCAAGTGAAAGCAAGGGGGGCACAAGTTGTTGGCAGTTTGTGCAGCCTTCTGGTCACTCGACGCTTGGCTTTGTCCACCGGAGGATGCAGTATGAACTGCCGGCTGAAATAGCTCGCGCATCGCTCCGGGTCCGACGAAGCATGGTCGCCGAAGGAAATTTCGACTCTGTCGTCGTGCTTCGTCGGATTAGACAATGACCTCACGGTTGACCAAAGCTTGCTCACACCAGAGGTGAAATTACAAGTCTTCAGGTGCTCCTCCCACTTCTTCCGCTTATGTACGTTTACAAGTTGCCGAATCTCCGCGTTGAGATCCCTGATACGGGGATCTCCGGGATCGGCCTGACGAAGGCTATCACGCTCATCAGCTAGAACAGCCGCTTCGGCAGGGAAGTTTGGACGTGGGTCCGATATACGTCCTGCCGGTATGAAGCGAGCTGCAGCAGCAGTGATAGCCCTGCGGAACTTACGTTCACCGAGATGGACGTCGGTTGGTGTGGGGAGCGCTGCGAAGGTGTTTTCGGTAAACTCCGCGTAACCTTTCCAATCAGCTTTGGAAAAGTTGATATAGGTCCGGTGTTTGGCGGAGGCAAAGTCGGTTGGTTTATCAATCGAGATGACTATGGGTAGATGGTCTGATGCTAGAGTCAGCATAGGTCGCCACGTTATGCTGTTTATCAGACCAGCGCTGACTATTGTGATGTCTGGCGAGCTACTGCAGTTACCCATAATCCTGGTGGGTGCGTCGTCGTTCATCGTGCAGAATGTCGAATCGTCTATCTGCTCAGCCAAGTCTGTTCCCCTACGATCGTTTGACAGGCTTGAGTGCCAAAGATCGTGGTGCGCATTAAAGTCACCTACTACCATACGGGTTTCACCTCTGAGGAGCGCACCTATATCAGGGTGATATCCTGCCGGGCAGCAGGTGACAGGGGGTATGTATATGTTAAATATTTCGAGCTCGACATCGCCTGACCGGATAGCGATGCCCTGACATTCTAGGGTGGTATCCCTGCGGTCGATGTCTGCTTCAATAAGACGATACTGCACGGTGTGGTGCGTGATGAACGCTAAGCCACCACCACCAACAAAGTTGAATTGCTGTGCAACTTCGTCTCTTGGACCGCAGCTATTAATATACCATGCCGACACATGAAGACGGTTATCTCCTCAATCTTGCTCTGTAGCCCGTTACAGTTGAATTGGAGGAGCTTCATGTGGTTCGGGAGACGTGTCGTGATGTGGGGTGTGAGTGAGGTGTATGTTCTTGCCGCCGTTGGCTGTGTGTGCTGCTGAGGTGATTGCCGCCCTATGGTGGTGGTGGGCGGCGTCGCAATTGAAGTCTGCGACCGAGCAGCGCAACACGGGCCCTCGAAGTTCCCCGTCCAATCTCGCGTGGTACGCAGACCTGAACATGCCCTAAAGTGGCACCAGCCAAGGCAGGTGTTGCACTTGACTGATGTCACATTACGGAATATTCTGGTCGGACATACCGTGCAGATTGTAGGGGGAACCAGGAGTTGTTGGCGGCGGCGTGTGGGTGGTGGTGCGGTTGTGTGTGTTATGTGGTCTGTGGTGGCTGTGGTACGGTCTGTGGTGTTATTATGTTGTTGTGTTGTGGCGACTGCGTGTGGTTGCTGTGTGAGTGTGTGGGGCTGCACGGGCGGACTATGGTTTGCCGTGGAGGCTGCTCTGTTTGAGCAACAGGGGGCCACGTACGACGTGGTCCACTGTCTGTGTGTCCGTAGTCCCGAGCAGACCCTGAGGTGACTCCACCCCTCGCAGGCATTACACTTGACTGAGGTGGAGTTGTGGTGTAATCGTCTTCGGCATACACAGCAGGTGTATATTTCTGGCCCAGGGTTTGACTCGATGCCAGCCCTGAGTAGGAGAATGCGTAGTGAATGTTGCCCTATGGACGGACAACTTCTGAGATACTTCGCCGACCTAAACGGGGTTAGATCGCCGAAACAACAGCCCTTGGTCGGGTGAAACCCGAGTCATTCCGGTACGTAGAACCGGCTGTCGTGGGAATGGTGGTAGGACAGGTCTTTGTGACTAGTGGTAAGTAATTATGTATGAAGTAAAAGTTTCCATAGACAAAAATTACAGCTTTTTATTTTTTTAATATCTTTCAACGGATTAATTAAATGTAGTTAAGTATGTATTTAAAAAGAGGTTACTACTGAAAGAGGGATTATTAGGACATTTTTAAATTTATATAATTTTATTTAATAAAATTATTTTACATGGATTGACCCTAAACAAGAAAGCGTGTTTATATAAACGTGGTACATAATAAAAACTCACCCTGAACTCAATAAAAACGCACTTTTATTAATCTAAATAAAATTTTTTATTTATTAATTTTTTATCATTAATAATAAGTATAATAACATTTTTGTTTTTATTTTTAATTTTATTTTTCAGTATTTTTATATGTATATATATGCGATTTTTGTTTTCTATTTTTCTTTTGTTTTGTTTATATTTATATTAATTAGAATTAGGCAATCAAGTTTTCAGTAATGTTTTTTGTTTTTTTTTTT
>NW_023458560.1:31427203-31428706 GCF_013731165.1 Rhagoletis pomonella
TTTTTTTTTTAGTTAATACTCGTTAGGTGTTTTTATTACGTACATACATACTTACATAAACCGTTAAGTGGGTCTCGGGGTTTTTTTTTTTGTGTAAGTATTTTAACTAGCCTGTACTCAGTTTTCTTCAGCTTAAACAATACAGTGCTATTTATTTCTGTGATTATTATTTTAGTTTCGAATACGTTTTTCATTACTTTTCTTTTAATTCTTGCCTAACTTTCCTGCCTATTTAACGTTTAGTACTCACAGAAGGTAATGTTATGTATGCCTGTTGGGGTATGTATGCGATGGTGGAGGCGTGTGCTCTAGGGTTAAAGGTCGAAATCGTCATCTACAATCAGCAATTATTGTGACACATCATTCATGTCGCCCTATTTATGTATGTATGTAGTTATTTATGGAACTCTCACTTAAATATAATACATTTCATTTTATGTTATTTCTGTTTCTTTTTAATTTGTAGCTTTTTATTGCAATTCTGTTCAACTAATCATCATTGGTTTTCATTTTTAGTTTCATGTCAAAGTGTTGTTGTTGTGGTAAATAACATTTTACATAAGATTAGTTTAATTTATAATGTCATGCCTTATAAGGGTATATTTTTGTATGCAGTTCCACTTTTTTTTTTCAAGGTTGGCATGTATGTACATATGTATGCATGAGTGTGCCCTATATGCATGCGTGTATGTATGTACATATGTTGTTTCCATGCTGCATTGGTGTGTGTGTGTGTGTTCCAATGATCATCATCACACTTAACGTTATTAAATCTGCGGTAAAAATTTAACAATAGTTCATCTTCGCGTACATATATATACTACAAATGAATGCACGTACTTTATACATATATATTTACATATGTATTTATGTATGTGTATGTATGTTTGCATGTGTGTAAGTGTGTTAGTAGCAGCGTTTTTTTTACAATAGTATTTTTTAATAATAGTAGGCATACAATAGTTAAATTACTATCTATCAAGTGTAGATAATATATAAAGTAGTTACTCTTCAACATTTTTGCTTAGCACAATTAGGTAGATTCTTTTTTTTTCTGAAGTTCAAATACTTAAAATAAAGCTGAGTCAGTATTGGTGCTAAAAAACAGAAAGAGGGCTGAGGCTGTTTTTTCTTGCGCAAGGTAGATAGTTGGGGATAGATATAGTGTGTATGTAGTACATAGTGTTGCGTATTTATTTTAAGTTAATTTTATTTTTACAGTAAAGTTGCACTTTTGTTAGTTAAGTATAAAGTATATAGTATGTAAGTATTTATCTAAAGTCTAGAGGTGGTTTTTTACCAAAAAGCGGCTACTAAAATAAAGTCGCCTCCCGGCTTAGTCACATTTAAGGGTTTACTTTTGCTGCTGTTTGATTTGTTTTTGTTTTTGTTGTTTTAATATTTTTTTGGTATGTTTTTTGTTAGCTTTATTTCCGTTAGTATATTTTTGTTGTAGTATTAGTTTAGTGAACACATTTCTGGTTCAAAATTTTGCATTTTTTT
>NW_023458560.1:31428806-31431304 GCF_013731165.1 Rhagoletis pomonella
GCGATAGAAATAAATCTATCGCCATGAAACGCCGCCAAGCGAACTTCGCATTTCGCTTTGGCTGTGTTCAATTTCATATGCTTGCGGGTGTTCTAATTTTGACAGCGCGAATTTCGCTGTGGTGAGTTCGCCGTTCGCCGGCATTGTATTTCAGCTATAATATTCACGCACGCCGCCAATTTACTGTCAAAAATTTCTCATGCACATACAACTTGTATGGGACCTAACGAAATTGAACGGCGTGCGTATGAAGCTAACTCAATTTCCAATTTTTGTTCTGCGTGACATTTTGATTTGACGTTTCGCTCAATGAAATCAAATGCAAACGCACGCAAGCCAATTTCGGGTGACGCAAAAAACCAAATTCGACGACGTGCGAACCAAAACGCAAGCCGCGAATATTAGGTTAGCCTGTTACACTTAATACATATCGCACACGATTTTGAAGAGACCCAACTCAAATTTTGTATTTTTGAAGTTATGCGCTAAAAATGTGCATAGATGTTTTATTTACTTTGCAGCAAAAGCTGGAGCGAATTTGTGTTATAATTTCTTGAAAAAAGCGAAGGTAAAGTTTCCTTGTCCATATGATTAGCATGTGCTAAATTGTTTTTCGCATTTTCTGACAAACGTGTAATTTTGAGTTGAGTCACTTTTAAAGATCATGTGCGATATTTTTGTATGAAGAATATCTTTTGCTGCCACCCCCACGCACGCCGCACCTATTAGTGGCACAAATTTTCGACATCCCCGCTCCATTGCGCCACAAAAACAAACGCATATTTGAAGTAGTGGGAATCTCATATTACACCTTTTTTTGATGTTATTAGCTCACCTCTTTTATTAATGGATATTTCTTTTTCGTTTCCAGGGAGAGTGTCTTAAAGTCTGCACGTAGGGCCTCCACAAATTTATGCACCGACTCATTACCACCCGTCGAGGTGCGTACGAAAGACATTTTCACGTCTTAATTTTCAAGCTTAAACAATGCACAAAACAAATATTACTTTTTTACGCAGCTTCTAATACTCTGCATCACAATTTAATTGCTGTTTTTATTGTTTTTTTTTTTTTGGATTTGGTTAAATTGGTAGGAACTGTCAGTTCGCAGACACCAGGTTCATTGTGTACAAATACAAGTGAGATATCTTAGCAATAGACGTCATCCTGGGCCACAGCTGCGATCATCTGTTTTCTAGAGTTGCTTATTTTGGTCTAAAGTGCGGTTTTTTGACCTGAGTTGCATTAAATAGTCTCTTAAAACTTGGTAGTATTTGCTGTTCAAATGGTAACATATATGCCCGAAAACTTGAAAAATATTAGATGATTGCTTTTTAAAAATGCTATTTATAAAATTTGGTTTTGATTGCGACATTAGAAATATACAGATTATAAAAGTTTTTCACATATGTTTTAAGATTTTAAAGCTTTTAAAATGTACGGTAGAATGCAACAATGTGCTTGAATTTGTTTGCTTCTTCGTCAGCTTATTCGTTTGCCGACTAGAAAAATGGTGAACAGCCATCAAAATACTGATTCAAAATACACACAAATGGGTGCGCGCAGCAAAATTCAGCCCTAATGGTAAGTTCATTTCATCGTGCGGCGACAAGTTAAAGGCTCCGTTATGCATACTTGGCATGGCTTGAGAGCTGTCACATAAGAAATCTGTTAAATGAGCCTCGCGTGTAATCGGTTATCGAACGCACAGCACTACATACGTAGAAGTCTGTTGGTTTTTGATTTCTACGTAAAAATGGTATAGCAGTGCATGCAATGCCAAGTATGCATAACAGAGCCTTAAGAATTTGCGATACATTTTCAGGCGAATGTATGCGAACGTTCACCGGGGGAAGAGGTATGGGACGACAGCTGGCATGGCATCCAGACGGCAATCTGGTGGCTTTAGCATTAAGTTGTAACCGCGTTAAGATATTTGACAAAGCTGAAGGCGAGCTAATACAGTGCATTCGTCGCCGGAGAATGATGTTGCATTTCACCCAAGTGGAAATTTCTTGGTGACTGGCGGCGATGACGATACAATAAGATTGCTTGATTTGGGAAAATTTTCCAAAACGGATCCAGGCTTTGAAAAAAAAAAAATATTAGGGAGTATAGAGGAGCTTTTTCAGATTCTAAATCTGAAGACCCCACCCTCCGGAGGCTTATAGTTTTAAAGTAATTCGCATTTAAAGTTGCAAAAAATACCGAATTTAACCTCACCTTTTGCTTTGTACACCAATTGAAGTGAAATGTCAGTGCTGCCATACATATGAAAAAATGCCTCAAAAACACAAAACGGAAGCATTAAAAAAATGCAGATAATGATCGCGCGATATTCAATAAAAAAATTTAATTATTTATTGGTCGATTTTTGATTAAAAAGTTGCATAATTTATCGAAGTATCGATTTTACAATAAAAAGCGATGTTTTATTAAAAATGTTCATTATTTATGGAAGTATCGATTTTTAGAATATAAAGCGCCGCAGGCGAAAA
>NW_023458560.1:31431404-31432536 GCF_013731165.1 Rhagoletis pomonella
TATTAGTTTAGTGAACACATTTCTGGTTCAAAATTTTGCATTTTTTTCTAAGAGTTTGTGAGTGTTGCACTTGATTTTTGGGCGTAGAATTGAAAAAACAGGTAATTTAAAAAAAAACCCTTCTCAAGACAAACTTTTATTAGTGGTTAATAAAAAGAAACACAATTTTTTTGCGGATTAATTCATTTATTTTTCATATTGTATTGTCATTAGGCTCTGAGCTAAGTGTAAAGTGCGAAGTCTATAGCAATTCGATCTTAAGATTTGCGAGCAATGACTTACCTTAGTTTCCTCACAACTTCGAAGCTTCAGCGGACAAGTTGAAGACCCTGGTGAAGATTGTAAGCGCAATCATTACGAGTCATTACTTTTTTTTATTTCAGACTAATCCAGAAACCCAAAACCAACTGTTAGATCATATTCATAGATACTGTCAAAAGCAGAATTCGGATACCTAGCAGTTTGTGAAGTTCAGACTCCCTGGAAAAAACCAACAATCACTTATCAGCCATTCTCGTTGCTGCTTTTAATGCTTCGTATCATCTGTGAAAGACCCAAGGTAAAACCAGACGACCGAGCTGGGAGCTCTCAGAAAGCTAGCTAGGGAATTTTTGAAGCTAGCGTAGCTAGTGGGAAAAGTACAAAGATCTGCTTAAGATTTAGAAGAAAGAAATAAAGAAGGCTAAGAGAAGCTGCCACATTCGCTTCTGCGGTAACAAAGAGAGTTTGAGTCCGATACCTAGAGGGTGAGGAAATTTTATCTAAAACTATCGCCTGGCAAGGACTAATTAAAACGGATCAGTTTGTAGAAGATTTAGTAACTCCGAGGATCATCTAATGGGCGCTAAATACTTCCACGGAATTTTCGAGCTGCATCAAGCTTAATTATATACCAGCAGCAAGCAGGACTGCAAAATGGTACTTACTGCCAGTTGACACTGATCTGCCAAAGGTTGTTAGGCGGATTGAGGGAGCCCTGGAAAATGGGGAATACATCCCGGGAGTGACCGGATCATGAAAAAATTGACGATAAATTTTTATATGAGAATTGAAGCCTCTTGTGTTTTTTGTTTAAAAATTACTTGTTTTTTTATGAAAGAATAGCTCGTTATCTATCAAAAACCATAAGTCC
>NW_023458560.1:31432636-31435563 GCF_013731165.1 Rhagoletis pomonella
AAAAAAAACAAGTAATTTTTAAACAAAAAACACAAGAGGCTTCAATTATCATATAAAAATTGATCGGCAATTTTTTCATGATCCAATGACCGTATCTAAACCTAATTAGTATGGGACCACCCTTGAAGTACCGCCTTTCCGGTAAAAAGGAATTATCGAAATCATTAACATATATACATAAATAAATATTCGCACGAATTGATAAACTCCTCCTTTTTTGAAGTCGGTCAAAACTTGCAAAATATCGCGTCGCTATTTATATCTTCGCCAGTGTATATATACATATGTTAACTGTGCTACAAATTTTGTGATGATACGAGGCAATATTCATTTTAAGTTTAAGTTGTTATAAAAAGGACTTTATAACTTGAAATTAGTAATTTTTTCAACCCACATAATAAGGGCTACTTACAGCCGTACAATATCGAATTTTGTGTTTCATTTTAAGTTTTTTTAAATAAAGATTTTTCGGGGTCGAAAAGTTTTTTTTAGCTTTAAAATCTTATTTTGAAGATTTTTTTGGAAAAAATTAAGATTTTTATCGGACTTTCTCTGGCAACACTGGTTGTGATACCACTCAAGAGTAATTTGTAGCCTTCACTGCATTACAAGGAAATAATATAACCAGAAAAGATCCTCTCATAATGAGCTTTCTCATGCTGCTGATTTCTGCACCAGAGATTTTGATAAAAAAAAACAGCGTAATAAGACTTTCAATCGGTTTCCTATTGTGCAGTTCTTGGTCAAGACTCCTATCAGGTTCGAGAGCTGCCAGTTTTCCAATCTAAGAATCTCGTACGGTCACTCCCGGGATGTATTCCCCATTTTCCAGCGCTCCCTCAATCCGCCTAACAACCTTTGGCAGATCAGTATCAACTGGCAGTAAGTACCATTTTGCAGTCCTGCTTGCTGCTGGTATATAATTAAGCTTGATGCAGCTCGAAAATTCCGTCCCATTAGATGATCCTCGGAGTTACTAAATCTTCTACAAACTGATCCGTTTTAATTAGTCCTTGCCAGGCGATAGTTTTAGATAAAATTTGCTCACCCTCTAGGTATCGGACTCAAAGTCTCTTTGTTACCGCAGAAGCGAATGTGGCAGCTTCTCTTCGCCTTCTTTATTTCTTTCTTCTAAATCTTAAGCAAATCTTTGTACTCTTCCCACTAGCTACGCTAGCTTCAAAAATTCCCTAGCTAGCTTTCTGAGAGCTCCCAGCTCGGTCGTCTGGCTTTACCTTGGGCCTTTCACAGATGATACGAAGCATTAAAAGCAGCAACGAGAATGGCTGATAAGTGATTGTTGGTTTTTTCCAGGGAGTCTGAACTTCATAAACTGCTAGATATCCGAATTCTGTTTTTGACAGTGTCTATGAATATGATCTAACAGTTGGTTTTGGGTTTCTGGATTAGTCTGAAATAAAAAAAGTAATGACTCGTAATGATTGAGCTTACAATCTTCAACAGGGTCTTCAACTTGTCCGCTGAAGCTTCGAAGTTGTGAGGAAACTAAGGTAAGTCATTGCTCGCAAATCTTAAGATCGAGTACAACTGGAATTGCTATACACTTCGCACTTTACACTTAGCTCAGAGCCTAATGACCAGGGAACGGATTTTTAGGACCTAAAAACATATAAAAAAGGCAAAATAAAATAACGAAATAGGCTGGAAAAGGCAAAATAAAATAGCGAAAAAGGCAGGAAAAGGCACTAGGTATTGCAAAAAAAACAAAATAAGGCACTAAAAAAGACAGAAAATACGAAGAACAATCAAAAAATACATTTATTTTAGAAATGTTTATATTACAAGTAATAAGAGAAAAACTATGAAGTAGTTTCATTATGGCTACGTTTCTTTATACATTCCGGATAATCTCATTTCACAGCCAGAATAAACAGAATGTGTTTGAAATATACGTTAACATATCATCAGGAACGTTCTAAAGAATAAGTAAACAAAAAAGATTATTCCAAACGTTCAGAATGAATAAAGAAATTCAGCCTATATGAAAAATTTGTACTTTGAATCTTTGACTATTTTATCCTTTCGAGTTTCTAACTCATAAAATTTTAATCTGTATAGTTGTAGTAACATTGAACCACAAAATGCATTTTGAAGTTTTCTGGCAGCATTTTCATTCGATTTTCGCGAAGAAAAGCCTTGAATGTACTAAATGTGTGCTCGACGTAAGTTGATACAAGTGGAGCCCAATTTAAATATGGAACGTTTGAAACGTTCATATTATCAGGAATAAGGGCGTTTTCCTCGCCCTTTACAATTTTATCTACACCCCTTATTGTATCCAAGCCTACGTTAGCTGAGAAAACGGCTTTCAATTTTTCCAACACCAATTTGGCAAGAGGTCCCTGCGCTCCTATAAGCCGCATGGGCATGTGCATATTTTTTAATCTTAAAAAGAAAATTGTAAATGCTATAATCACTTTTTTAAAGGTAGAAAAGGCAAAAAAAGGCAAATATCTTAAATAAGGCAAAAAAAAGGCAAATATCTTAAAAAAGGCAAAAAAAGGCAACATCAAATGTGTATATATGGAATCAGGGAAAGCTAAATCGTGGACATTCTTAATCGAATATACTCTATCTCTTTAGCAGAAAAAAGGCAATTTCCATAAAATACGTTCCCTGCTAATGACAATACAATATGAAAAATAAATGAATTAATCCGCTGGTTGCGCAATGTTCGAACAAATTTGGAAAATCCGTATTTATGGTCGGATTTGATTCATAAAGAAATAACTTCACAAAAAAATTGTGTTTTTTTTTTTATCAACCACTAATAAAAGTTTGTCTTGAGAAGGGCTTTTTAAATTACCTGTTTTTTCAATTCTACGCCAAAAATCAAGTGCAACACTAACAAACTCTGCCAAAAAAATGCAAAATTTTGAACCAGAAATGTGTTCACTAAACTAATA
>NW_023458560.1:31435663-31437478 GCF_013731165.1 Rhagoletis pomonella
TTTTTTTATGAAAGAATAGCTCGTTATCTATCAAAAACCATAAGTCCAAACTTCAATCTTTGTACAAAAGTTAAGAAAATTCGACAAAGTTCCATAACAATTTTGAGCTTTTTAATTCGATTTTTATTGATATTTTAACATGGACGTTGTTTTATAAATCTCACCGCCCCTTTTTTTTCTCGTTATACATTTATCCATGTATACCCATTAGCAAATGTTTTTTAAATGGCAGTTTACTTGAAATTTTCCATTGTTGCCATTTAAACTAGAGGGGATACAAAAGACCGTTTGTTCTTTTCCTCCACTCTCTAGCTCTGCACTAGAGTATATGTTTTACTGTGCGAGAGAAGAAGGCAGATAATATTGTAGGGGGACAAAAAATAAAATAAAAAATATTACATCATTCACAAAAATCTTCATTTCGAAGATATTTTCAGATTAAAATTTTACTTTTTAAAAAGTCTTCTTTTGAAGATTTTTAACAAAAAATAACCCAAAAAATCTTCATTTTCAAGATAAATCTTGACGTATGGCAACGCTGATCACAACGGATAATTAAAGAAATATCTACATAGATGTGGGCGAATCCATGTTGGAATCGACCATGTTTGATTTGGATGAATTTTGGTCATAACTTTTTATCATAGGAAAAAAAAAAGAATTTCGAAAGTTTAAATTTTCACAATTATGTACTTCGATTTCGCAAGTTTACTTTTTGAATATCCGAAAAATTATTACAGTTACAAAACTGGTTTTAACTAAATGTGACATTTGGGGCTATATAAAAAAATAGATATATATAAAAAAATCTAAAAATTATATAATTTTGAAATTCTAATAATCTTAAAAGTAAAAACTTGTATACATGTTTAGTTAAATTTTTTTTGTACAATACCTCTGATCTAAAAAGAAAAATATTGAGATTTAAGCGAGCTGGACCGATTTGAAAATACCTCCAAAAATGTAGTCTTATATGAATAAAAATAGTTTCTTAAAGATGTTGTTTTGAAAAAATCCCCTCAAATGACAAAACGGTTAAGGTATAAGAAATTTACATAAAAATATTAAAAAAAAATTTCGGAACGGAATCATAATAATGAGATTTTTGATGCTGTTTTTTAACTCTTTTTCAAAGATTGGTATAAGAAAAACTGAACCTAAACTCTTCCGATTTAGACTTGTGAGGTATCATTGGAAAGATATTTTCTCACCCTTTTTATTTCTTTGCTAATAAACTCATTCAAAGGATGAAAGAGAATGGTATGATGAGCGAACATAATTCAAAGTTGAATTAAGATGTGTTGGTATTTGAAAAAAAAAAATAAAAAATTGGGAAATGAAAGACTTTTTTTGCATATAAATAAAAATAGTGGGAAAATACCTTTCTACCGAGATCCCATAAGTTTAAATCAGAATAGTTTTGGCCCAGTTACTTACGTTTTTCGTAAATCAATCTTTGAAAAAGCAAAAAAAAACAGCATCAAAAATCTCATTATTACGTTGAAAAGATTTTAAAATATTTTTAAGCAGTTTTTTTAAGCCGAATCTGTTTTGTCATCTGAGGGGATTTTTTTCAAAAAGTTCTTTAAGAAACTTATTCATAAAAAACTCAATTTTTGGAGGTTCAAATCGGTCCAGCTCGCTTAAATCTCAATATTTTTCCGAAATATTTTGTAATCCCGGCGGAAAACCCGCAACTTTTTGTGGTGATGCAGTCTAATATACATTCATATGTACATATGTAGTATTTCAGTCTTTAAAGAAAAAATTTTCAAGGGGCTTGATAAGATAAGTGCAAGTATTAGTGTCATATTA
>NW_023458560.1:31437578-31443746 GCF_013731165.1 Rhagoletis pomonella
TTTTCAAGGGGCTTGATAAGATAAGTGCAAGTATTAGTGTCATATTACTTAGGAATTATAAAGGTAATAAGTATGTAGGTTAATACTATGAAATTAACTTATTTTTTTAATAATCATGACTTTTTCTTGAATTCACTGGGTTGTGAAGTGTTTAGCCGCATTCTCGAAGAAGCAGAGTATTAAGATTGTAAAGTGAAGTTAAGTCTTGTCATGAGTGCTGCTAACAAAATCGTGTTTTGCCACGTTATGAGCGTAATGCATGAAGGTTCGTGAAATTTCGTACGTCTATACATAATTTCCTGCAATTGTAATGCGCACAAAACTTGCTAGGTTGATCGGGCGAAAATATGTATGAAAATAACATAGTTAGTGCCGCAATCTCTTTTTCTGGTTTAGGAATAAACTTGACATGGGCTTGGATGAGATATGCTAGTGTAGAGCTGCCATAAGCCTGAACCCATCGATCAGGACACTTATCATTCAAATCAAAAGCGAAGATACAAGTGGTGGCAATATATTTCTTATAGTGAAGTAAAATTGCTTTCGTTTTAGCGTTGCATTATTTTGAAGTAATTTTTGATATTATAAGCAATGTAGTTTTGTGGCACTATCCGTAGAGCTGAATGATTGATGATGATGTGTTGTATGAAACACTCAAGTTTTGAATTTTTTTTTTAATCATAAAAGAACAAATTTCTCTTGACTTTGACGTAACTTGGAAAAATGTTTGGCTTAAAGGCGTGGTCTTGAATACCACCATTAGCAAATTTCCACATATCCTAAAATGCGCTTCATGAATAGAGTTTCAATCTAACTAAACTTTTAATTAAATAAAATATTTTCAATATTCGTATTTAAGAATATTGGGTTTTTTTCACAGCACATTTTCAAACGGAAAGCTTTTTACGCTGAGTTGCCACCTACATACATAATAACAAAAATAGTTTAGCAAACGTTTTTGCCAGCGGTGAAAACAGTTAGTAATTTATATATAGCTCAAATATCAAGTGAAACACTTACGCTCGTTAGTACATACAATTAGGAGATTCACAAGGCGTCTTAGGCGTCGTTGTGTCTTATAGGCGTAAAATTTTTAAACGCATAATAACGGTTAAAAATTTTCAAAGGTTTTGTAACCCCACCAATATGTTTTCAAATTAAGTTACAGTATATGTATGCATGTATAATTAGGTCTTATTACATTCTTCGATACCGCTAAAATCATTTTAACCGCTAATATATTTTGAAAACATTTTACGACACTTAGGACTCTTGTAAATCCCATAAATATTTTGTGTGCCGTTCAAATATTTATTTCTATGTATGTATGTACATATGTACATTAGTGTGCCTTACAAAAAAAAAAAGTTTGAGGCTTCAGCTAAAATTTTCGGATTTACGTGAGCTTCACTGATTTGGAAATATGTATCGCCAAAAATCGCATTATTTTGATTCCGTAGAAAAAAATTCAAACATATTTATCCAGACCTACTAAGCGTTAAGTTCGTGTATCATCCGAAGTATTTTTGGAAAATTATTTTTTAAGACTTATTTTATTTATAAAAAAATCAATTTTTTGAGGTATTTTCAATTCGGTCCAGCTCATGGAAATCTTAATATTTTTTTGAAATATTTTGGCGAAGGTCTCAAAATGTAATAGATTTTATAATTGCGATAGAAAAACAATACCGAATGTTTTTATTGTACACATATGCATGTAAAGTGTTGCACACTAATGTACATAGCTATTGTGGGTGGTTATTTATGTTTGTATGTATGTTTGTTTGTTGGTGTTACGCAAATTTGTGTTTGTATGTATGTATGTATCTTCAAAGTTGCTTGCTTTGCGCCATTGAAGCCGTTTTTATTCTTTTATATGTACTCGTACCTACTTATGTATGTTTGTATTTATGTATTTACACTTAACAAATATTTTTGAAAAATATTTGCAATTTGTAATCGTTTATGAAACAAAGCGTTTGTTTGGTGCACTGCTGAGTGTGTTTGCTTTGATTTTCGTTTAATTTTTGTTTTTCTTCTTCTTCTTCTTTCACCTTGCGTTAGTTTTCCTATAACGTTTTACAGTTGCTATGCAATTGTTTAAATACTTTTGTTTATAATTAAAAATTTTATTTTTTTTTAACTTTCAATGTCGATAAATTATCATGGGTTTTTTCCTGTGTTTTTTTTTTCAATTAAAATAACACGAATGTATGTATGCAATAATTTATGAATGTATGCTTTTTTAAGTGTTTGTTATATTTTCGTTTTAATTTAGTTAATTTCGCATAACTATTTTATACTTTTCTTTGTTTTGTTTTATTTTTGCTGCTTTCAAAAGTCTTACCCAACTCGCTTTGCTCTGCGCCGCTTTGTTTATTTCAGCCTTACTATCCTACCATTTTGAATACATTTGGAGTAATTTTTTATTTATTTTATGTATTTTTTTAATTTTTATACTAAAAATTTTTTATCTTCATTAATATTATAGTTTGATTTAATATTTCATAATACTAATGTAAATGTATTTCGTTATTTATTTGTTTATTTTTTTTTAATTTTCTAATTAAATTTTCTCTCTTTTTTTTGCCTATGGTTATCTATTTTTTGCGGTGTTGGTTGTTGTCGTTGAAATAATGCGGTAACTACAATGGCTGCGGGGTGCATGCTTGTATATATTTATGTATAATTGCGATTAATAGTATGTATGAAGGTATGTAAGTTTGTATGGAAATTGAAATTTTTTTCTACAACATTTGTAAATTTGTCTTGTCTGTCGGTTGGTTGGTTGGTTGATTGGTCGATCGGTCGCAGTATCTGCACCTAACTTTAGAGTGGCGTTTGAATGTATACATACATATATTTACATATGCATTATATGTATTATTTTTTATATTATTATTACCCGTAGTATGTAAGCATTAACTTTATAAATTTATTTCACTAATTTTCTTAACTTATGTAACGCTTTTTTATTATTATTATTATTTTTTTGTTTGTGGGTATCTTTTTTGTAGGTTTATTAGTCTTTAGATCTTTAAAGTTTTTACAAAACTTTTTTTAGTATATTCGCTATTCATGTAATTAATTCTATCAAATGTATGATTTCGTAAAGCTGATGAATTTTGAGAAACAATTCGCATAAGGGTGAGTAAGTATTTATGTATGCATTCAATTTCTCTTTCAATACAAAAACAAATGTGAAACACGTTTCTTTGCTATGCTTAGTAAGTTTTTATTTTACATGACTCTGTGGATACTAAGTACGTATGTACTATGTATGCATGTGTAGTATGGTGGTACTTAAAATATCAACATCATGGAGCTACCCTTTTATTTTTTTCTGCAAAATTAAGTCATTTACGACAAAAACAATGTAAAAAAAGACTAAGGGTGGCTACCAGGATTTTAAAAAATTTAATTACTTTTAAAAAATCGCAAAAAATCGACAAAATTTTGGCATTGACCAGCTATAACTCCGCGAGTTAATTTATGAACTTATATCAGACATCAAGTGAAAATTTTGTAAAATTTTTGCGACTTTAAAAAAATTGAATTTTTTCCAGACGCGATAGCGACCCCTAAAAATTTGTTTAAAATTCTAAAATCTTCGTGGATGTCTTTAATTTGTACATGGAACAAAATAAGACGTTCATATATTTAAGGGCCACCCTAATGTGTAGTAAGTCAATTCATTTAATGTATGTATATTTATACTTATATATGTAAGTGGGTATAAATTTTTTGTTTTTTTTCTCTCTCTTCATTCAAAATTAATCTTATGCCTAATTAAAAATATATGTTTTTACTTACAACATTATCGTTTGAGTATTATCAATATTCTATACTAGTTCTTCTTTTGTTTTTCATTTGTTAGTGGGAAAATTTATGTATCTACAAGTTGTTTTTGTTTTTATTAAAATTTTTTTTTTAATGTACATTATCGAAAAATTTTAATGCTTCAGTTTTCTATGGCATAGAAACTTTAATGTTTACCCGTTGTTGTTGAAAGAAAAAAGCGTTTATTTTTAACGGATACTTAAAGCGAAAACGTAAATAGTAAACGAGTATTAGGTTGTATGCAGTTTAAATAAATTAATTTAAATTTTTTTTGCAACAAATATGTTTGTAATGCATATGCGGTACATACAAATGCGTGGGTATTATATTTATGTATGTACATATGTATGTATTGTGTTCATTTCCTACTTACATACATAATTCAATTAACGCATTTTTATTTAATACATTTTAAATTTTTCTTTATTTTATTACATACAAATTATAAGGCAGAAGTTTGGGTTGAGAAAAATTTTTAGACGCTCATTTCCCTCACATATATATTACACAGTAGCCTAACATTAACACTTCGGCAATACACGAATTTCATCCTTCGCATGCCTGCATTGATAAATCGAACTATTTTGGTTTTTTAACTGATCGAAAATATTTTCAGAGATAAATTTCATGTCATTTATTTTAAATTGAAGTCGAAATATTTTTTGATGCTACATAAATAAGGTGAAAATTTAAACAATCAATAAAATATTTTCCTTTATTAGAATGGCATATACTTTCAAAACTACATAAATTTGATCCTTCTCTTTTTCCTTAATTTGAATACATTTCCAGATACCTCTTTCGGAATAAATACATATGTGCATTTCACAATAATTCGGAAACGGGGCCAATTGCAAAAAAACAATGGGAAAAGAGTAAAATTACATACATTTTGAAATGTCTGCATTATATCTATTGCATTAGTTATTTATAGCTATATTACTACATTTCATTAATCTGTTGAAAAAAATAAATAGGACAAAAATTTTTTCTATGAATGCTTTCACTTCATAAATAATTATGCCACCAGTTGCAATTTTAAACATTGTTAAATATTCCTAAGCAGATAATATCAGCCTAAATTTTAGTGAAAAACTAAAAAAATATAAAAAAATAATAATAAAGCAAGAGGAATAAAAAGAGAAAAAATAAATAAAAAAGTTTCTAAAAATTAGACGAAATTTTTTTTTCCTCTTTAAGCAGAAAATTTAAAAATTATAATTAGATTTAAAAAGAAAAAATTCAAAAAAATAATTTTCGAACATACTTTTTTTTAACAATAAAATCTAAAAATAAAATGAATATTTAATTAAAAAAGCTTAATAAATGAAAAATAAAATATTTTAAAAAATAATAAAATAAGTTTCTAATGATTAAATACAATTAAAACAATTTGGGTATTAACAACGGTGTCGTAAGTATCGTATTGTTTTATATCGTACAGTTTAAAAACTTAAATAAATGTTTAAAGGACTTGAAACCACAACCAACAAAATATTTTTTAACACCACACGTTCCATGCGAACGCCCTTCATATATTTTTTGCCGTTTAAAATACATATACACTGTTGTGAATACCCCATATATTTTTCTTTTTACAAGCTTTTATTTATTAACCAATAAAATCTAAAAACTAAAAGAAAATTAAGTTAAAAAAGAAAAAAAAAATTATCAAAAAAATAAAACCATACAATAAAATGTAAAGGTTAGATAAAAATTAAATTTAAAAAAATTTACGTCAAAAAAGAAAAAATACATAAAATAAGTTTCTAAAAACTAAATGATATTATCAAAATATTTTTCTTTCCAAAACAATAAAATCTAAAAATTTAAAGAAAAAAATTAAAAAAATAACCTTAAAAAAAGAAAACAAATACATAAAATGAGTTTCTAAAAATTCAATGAAATAAAAAAAATTATTTTCCTTTTTAAAACAAGAAAATCCTAATTTAAAAAAAAAGATGAAATAACAAAAAAAATTAAAAAAAAAAACAATAAAATAGGTCTCTAAAATTTTTTTTTAATAAATAAAATCTAAAAATTAATAACAAACGAAAAATAAATAGAAAAAAGAAAAAAATAAGTTTCTAAAACAATTTTGAGGTACCCAAGACTTTTCTAGTTTAAGCAATTAAAATTAACACTTCTTTGTGTACATATATTTAATTCAGCGAAGATGAAAGAGAGCTTAGGCGCCTTCATATAGAATATAAACAAAGCTTTAAAAAATTTTGTGACTTTCGAAAAACCCTGCCGAAAATTCAGCAACAATTGACAACTACCCAGCAAAAAACACGATTACCACAGAAACGAAAGTGGAAACGAGCT
>NW_023458560.1:31443846-31478426 GCF_013731165.1 Rhagoletis pomonella
CTAGAATACGTTACCACTAAAAGCGATTACCTATTTTTTGCTGGGTAGTGTAAATTGGCAAATGAAAAAAGTGCGGTAATCGATTGGGTATGGAGTAAAATTTGGAACATGCTTTTTGAAGAAAAAATTATTGCTATAAATTAGGCCGGATCGGTCCTTATACGCAAGATATTCAACAAATTTTGTTCAACACGAAAGTTAACTTTACAAATCGTATAGTTTTTTTGAGCTTTAAGTTAAATTGCGTTGCGTCTTTACTAATTAAGCTTTTACTTCGATAGTATTTAGGTGCTATAATATATATTATATGTATATAGATCTATTTAACTTTACATTATAAAGATATTTCGCTTTGAATCAGAGTTTTTTTTTACATGTCACTTAGTTACTTAATGCATAGAATTTTTTCTGTATCAATTCTTAAAAGCAGACACAAAATAGTTCAATCTTTCAATGCACTTCCACACACCATCTTTCTCCTTTTAACATATAGCTAACTTTTAGTTTTTTCCTCTAATTATACAGACACACATATTTTAAACAAATTAATACACTAAAAATAACATTTAGCTTTTGTACAGTTTTCTTAAAAAATTAAACAAATTAATTAATATCCAAATTTTAATTTCGTTGTAAAAAATTTTCTTCTTTTGTGTTTTTTTTGTTTGCTTTCTGCTACAATGCTTTTATCCATTTAAGTATGTTGTTATTAGGTTTTAATTTAGTTTAGTTTTACAGTTTATTTACAAAAAAAAAATAAAAATATATGTATATTGTTGGAAAAGATAGAAGGAACAATTTGGTGGCACCTTTAACAGCAATCTTTATTTTTTTTTATGCTTTAATTACGGCTAATCTACAAATGTGTAAATGAATTTTTTGTTAATTGCATTTGCGTAAAGTTTGTTATAAAAATATTGAACATGACTTGATTAAAAAAAAAGATAGTATTGTTAGTTTAGAACAAAAATCAATTTCGAAATTCTATTTATTGGCGCAGTAATCAATTTTTGATAATCAGTTATAGCCAGGGAGAGCTTTTCTCCAGAACCCATCTATATACTGCCTAATCTACGCAAAGCTTAAAAAGCTTGGTGCCCTTAGACCAGCGATGGGCAGGGATAGCTTTTACTCTGCACACGCCTATACAAAATGTATGGAAAGCTTAAAAGAGCTTTGCACGCGGGCAAGGCAGTGCCCATCACCGCTTTAGACCCACATGGGAAATGACCAATTCGGTTTTTGAATATAATTATATTTACCTATCTTACAATTAAGGCCTCAGTTACTATTGATACGCATCAAGTTCGTGCACCTTTTGTTTTTACGTAGAAACGTGCTGACTCTCAAATAACGAACGCAGTGTAACCACCTTTTTCTTACGAAGATTCCGGAGCAGTTCTACTTTTACACAAAGTCACTTACTTAATGGACATAAACGTATCGGGGTTTTACAGCTTGCTATTCGTTAGTATTTCATATAAACCAGCTACGACCAGAGAAAGAAAGAGAGAGCTTTTACCCCGCGCGAGTTTACAGTGATCTGTTTCATATAGACCGGGGTAACGATCGAATGGAGCTATTACTCTGCGCGAGTTTATGTTAAATCTGTAGAAAGCTTTTCCCCAAAGCCAAGTTAAGGTCGTTTCTGATGTAGACCAGTAAATTCCGATAAGCTTTTCAAAGTGTCATGTATGTAGGTTTTAAACCACTGATGGGCACTGCCTTGCCCGCGGGCATAGCTCTTTCAAGCTTTCTATACATTTTGAAACGGCTCACAGAGTAAAAGCTAGTCTTCGGCGATATAGATTTTACATGAAAAGCGCACAGGGTAAAAGCTCTCGCACAAACCAAAAGCTCCCGCTGACCAACGCTCCTTTAATAATAATAATAGATTGGCGCTTACACATATTTTAGTGTTTGGCCGAACTTCTCCTCCGATTTGTGGCATCCGCCTTGATGTTGTCACACAATTTTGCGCTGACTCCGAACGGAGATTATAATTAATAAGTATAAAGCAACCAATTTAAGTGAATGTGTGAGTATGTATAGCACCATTTTTATTTTACTTTTTTATGCAAACTTTTGCGCGAGCTTTCGCCGAAAACTTTCACATTGCAGTATTGCAGAAGGAAAGAATAGTTTTATGTGGTTATTCGAATTTTTGTTTCTTATTAGAGGTACTCTTATGGACTCTTAAAACTTTTTTCGCGCTGAAATAAACTTGCTTCGCATTATTTATGTGTAAGTATTATTTGTATGTATTAAGAGAATATCGATATCGATAAACTTATCCGTAAATACATAATTTTATAACAAACTGTACGCTAGCATTTTATTGTACGTAGTAAGTGTACATATGTAATTCTATGAACAGACATCAAGCTGAAAGTTTATGAAAAAGTCTTTAGAAAGGTTCCTTTATATATCTACAACATACATATATAGTATAAGGGTGGTACTTAAAATGTGAACATCTAAATTTTGTATGGGGACCTTATTATTTTGTTATACGAACAAAATAAAAACATTCACGAAAATTGAAAAATTAAAAAAATAGAATTAAACTTTTTTATCGGAAAATTCTATAAAAATTTTACTTTGACCAACTTTAACTCAGCAGGTCTAAACTTATTTATATACATTTGCAAACTCGCTGAGCTATAGCTGGGAAAAGCCAAAATTGTCGAATTTTTGCAATTTGAAAAAAAATCTATTTTTCAAACTCTGCTAGTGAAATTTTCGTGGATGCCTTTATTTTGTGAGTAGAACAAATTAAAGTGCTGCCCCATGACGTTAAGGATGAACCACCCTAATACAGTATGTATGTATGTACACATCCATTTCAATGCTGCTTCAAAAATAATTTAATAAAGTAATAAAAACTTAAATGAAAACATTCAGACAGTCCGAATTCGCAAGTTGCTGAAATAGTTAACTTTGTTAATTCTAAAATTCTTCGGACGGTCCAAAAGGGCGAAATTTCTTTAAATCATTAGAATATTTATACTCTCGACATATGTAGGTATGTATTTATACGTAAATGCATATGTCTTATGTTCCATTTAACTACAATACATACACATATGTATGTATACGACGAGTATTTCGAATCATTTCCTACGAAGTAAGATATTCGTTTGATTTTTTGTTTTGAAAAAATTCGCATAACTAGAAGCACTAATTAATATTCAACAATTACTAGACGCTAAATTTCGTCTTGTTCTACTTCTTCTATGAAGTACACGGTGAATTTCACCTACCTATACATGGTTTTTTTCTCTTAGTTAAGATGTGATAACTAAAAGAGAAATAAATTTTTTAGTCGTGTTTTTTTTTATATTTTTTTGTTGTAACAACGGCGTGAGCTTAGAATCAGCATTATGATGGAAAGGTTTGGCCGATCTTATTAAAAAATGGATTTCATTCAAAAAATGTGTTTTGCATAACGCAAAGTATGAAGAATAGTTCAAATTTACTAAAAGCGCCTGCCGCATGCGCGCAGTGGTAGCTAAACTTATGCACGCGTGCTAAAACTTTTATAGCTAATAGTTGATCCGAAGAAGTCGTGTTATATATGTTGGAAAACTTAAATTCTTTTGCAAAGAAGTGCTCGTAGGTTTTCTGGATTTTAGGATAAGAAGGAAATGGCGAATGCCCACATTGAACCCATTTAAACATGTCAATGAAAATCTTTAAATAAATTGAAACATATTTAACGCTCATTTTTCTACTTTCTGTTTCGCTGAGCTTCTGCTCCAATTTGTGGCTATTTATGGTGTGGGTCTTCATGTAATCACACAAATGCTGGGGCCTAAAATGTTACGACCCCTGCGAAGGGCTAATGATTTTTTATGAGAAGCTTTTTCATGGTGGAAATACACCCGGAGGTTTGACATTGCCTGCCGAAGGGCGACCGCTGTTACAAAAAAATGCGTGAGTACTAGGTACATACATACATAAAAAGGTTAGGTTAGAAATTAGGCATTAATTTCATTTAATTTTATTTATCTTGTCGGTATCAGTACACTACTTTTTCATAACCCCTTCGGGACTAGTTTCGAACTACTCAGGAATGATCCCAAAATTGTCTTGAAGTGGTTCTGAAAACGTCGAGTACTTGTCCCGAAAAGATCTTCATCAAGCTTTAACACACCGATTCCTCGGCGGACTGAATCTCCCCAACCACGTCCTTCTTCTACTGGAGCCTCACTAAATTCCTGTTCAACAGCTTCATCTCAACCCTCCACCACATCTGAAGCCATCTCCGATTGCGTCAACACCGTTCCAATGCAAGTAGTCGTTGCTCCTTCCAAAAACTCCACAACTACATCTCAACCCCCTACCACATCCGAAGCCATCGTTGCTCCTTCCAAAAAGTTGACAGCTGTTCCGCAACCTCCTGTTCCGCAACCCCCTACCACATCTGAAACCGTTTCCGATTGCGTTAACCCCGTCCCGAGGGATTTAATCGTTGTCCCTTCCAAAAAATCGGTCTTTATATCTAGGTTTTCAAAAGATACCACTGTCGATGATGTGAAGGGGTATTTAACTTCCAGGCTGATAGCAAATGAGTTGCATGTACGCAAGTTCAGATTCTCGTATGAAAGAAGCATTTCTTCTTTTAAAATAGACATATCCGAAGACTGCTTTGATAGAGTAATGAGCCCATCTTTTTGGCCAAGCGGTGCCTTCATTCGCGAATTTGAATTTAGATCTAGACCGCAAGGGCAAAATTTGGCTCAACTTCCGCTTTCCACCTCGGCATCAAAAAACTAATAAGTAACCTCACCATTAGCATTTACTACCAAAATGTGAGAGGTTTGAACACAAAGCTATCAAGGTTACACTTGCAGTCCTATGATTTTGACTTCAAAGTACTGGTGTTTACTGAAACCTGGCTCAAGCCGAATGTGTTCAACTCGGAAATTTTGTGTCCTAAGTATGAAGTGTTTCGAAACGACCGTTTAAATAAAAAAGGTGGAGGCGTCTTAATCGCTGTCCAGACTGACCTTTCTTCTGAAGAAATTGAGTTCACTGACACCGATGAAGTTGAATTCCTCTGCGTTCGAATAAGATATCATTCTATTAGCGTTTATCTTGTTGCTGCTTATATACCACCTAACTCGAGCCTTTCTGTTTATTTAAAACACTCCTCCTTACTGCTCTCTCTACATGCCATGGTGAAGCCCTCCGATACTGTTATTGTCCTGGGTGACTTCAATCTTGCGGGTGTTTCTTGGGATCTAATAGATGGTATTCTAGTACCAAATTCCTCTCGTGATCTCTTCAATCAATTTTTGAACGATCTGTCAGATCTTAGTCTTTACCAGATCAACTCTGTTAGTAATAACTTAGGTAAATGTCTGGATTTAGTTTTTGTGGACGATGTTTCCAACGTCACAATAGCCCCTAGCTATGCTTTGATTACCCCTGTTGATTCTCACCACCCACCACTAGAATTGTCCTTGATAAATTCACGCAACTCATGTTGCTTTATCAGTAAAAAATCAAGAGCGGAGCGTTACTCATTTAAAACAGCAGATTATAATAAACTTAGGTTAGAGATATCGAAGATAACTTGGCCCCAGTATGATGGGAATGCTGAAGATAGTGCCTTACATTTTAGCAATTCCTTACGCCACATTTTCAGTAAAATCATTCCTCTTGTTAAGGAAGCTAACGTAACGTCTAACGCTCAGTGGTTTACTGGCGAATTGAAACGCCTAAAAAATCAAAAATCCAAAGCATTTAAGCTTTTTAAAAAATCTGGCTTGTCTTCTCACTACTCCGCGTACTCCATTCTTAGGCATAAATACAATGTATTGAACAAAAAGTGTTACAATAATTATATT
The DNA here is from genome assembly GCF_013731165.1 of Rhagoletis pomonella. Taxonomy (NCBI): domain Eukaryota; kingdom Metazoa; phylum Arthropoda; class Insecta; order Diptera; family Tephritidae; genus Rhagoletis; species Rhagoletis pomonella. The sequence continues at coordinate 31,449,702 of NW_023458560.1, forward strand.
AACAGGGTTCGACTCAATATAGTTTCTAATCCCAAATCGTTTTACGCATTTGTGAACACAAAGCGTAAGACTAACGGTTATCCCTCAACATTGAAGTTAAATGACTTAGTTTCCAGTGACGAAAATATTATTGCCGATATGTTTGCTGGTTTCTTCGAGTCAAACTACTCTGCCAGTTCTACATCTTCCCAACTGAATTCGAATCTATCTAGCTACCCATTCGATCTGCCATCATTTGATTGTATCCGAATTCCATCGATATCTGCTGCGGACGTCCTCATTCATTTGAATTGTTTGAAAATTTCATATACAGCTGGCCCAGACGGTATACCCACAAGTGTTCTTAAAAGTTGTGCAGAGTATTTGTATAAGCCTCTGGCAAATATTTTTAATGCTTCCCTAAAACAGGGTGTCTTCCCATCTTCCTGGAAGGATTCGTTTATCTTGCCACTTTATAAAAATGGAAGTAGGACTAACGACGTAAACTATAGAGGAATTGCGAAGCTTTGTGCTATTGCTAAAGTTTTTGAGGCAATCGTTACGGAAGAACTATCTCACTCTATTACTTCTGCTATTAATCTATCGCAACACGGTTTTTGCAAAGGTAAATCAACTGTATCCAATCTTCTTGAATTCACTACTTATGTGTCTAATGGGTTTAAAAACAATCTTCGAACGGACGTGATTTACACTGATTTCAGCAAGGCATTTGACAATGTATCTCATTCAACCCTTATATATAAACTTGATCGAATTGGCTTCCCTCCTATTCTTCTCAGCTGGCTTTCTTCTTACTTAGTGGATAGGAAACAAAGAGTAATTTTTAAAAATTATACCTCCCGGCCAATACATGTCACATCCGGCGTACCTCAGGGCAGCCATATTGGTCCCGTCTTGTTTATTTTATTTATAAATGACCTTCCTAAGGTGTTGAATTACTCGAAATGCTTAATGTACGCTGATGATGTTAAGCTCTTTAAGTACATTAGTACTGCAGAAGATAGGGAGCATTTGCAAGCTGACCTAACCTGCATTTTCGAATGGTGTGAAGCAAATTCCATGTCACTAAATTTGAAAAAGTGTAAATTCATGACCTTCTCTAGAAAATCGTTCTATCCAAATTCGTATATGATATCTGACCACAATGTTGAGCAAGTGACCAATTTCATTGACCTAGGTGTAACTATGGATCCGAAACTACAATTCAAGTCTCACATAAACTCCTGCGTGATTAGGGCTAGAGGATTGTTGGCTTTTCTTAAGCGCTGGGCCAAGGAGTTCAACGATCCTTATGTCGCTAAAGTTCTCTTTACCTCTCTAGTTAGACCGATTTTGGAGTATGCATCTATAGTATGGAATCCTAGCTATCAAATTCATAGTGACAGGCTCGAATCAGTGCAGAAACAGTTCCTGTTATTTGCCCTCAAAAATTTATGTTGGGACTCGTCTAAAAATCTCCCACCCTACAAGGATCGCCTGAAGCTTATAGATTTGCCGACGCTTCAGAGTCGTAGAGAGATGCTTGGTGTTCTTTTTTTAATTAAATTAATGAACGGGATGGTCAGTAGTCCCTTTTTACTGAGTGAGATAAATTTTTGTATTCCTACAAGACCCACGAGACATTTTAAACCTATTGTGTTGAGTATTTGTAAATCAAACTTTGAAATGCATGATGCTTTTCGGTGTTTATGCCAAGATTTTAACAAGCATTATGATTGCATCGACATATCTGAATCGCTTTTTGTAATAAAGAAAACATTGCTCAACAAGTTAACTAAATAAACTAATATCTGCAACCGTGAACGAAAAAATTACACAATATCTATGACTGCTTAGTACAATTGTAACGGCTTCGTATATTTCCGCGACCGCGTAGGACAATAGGAGCAGGGATCGGAAACTCGGCCTTTCCGACCTCGCCCAACAGTTCGTCTATAGCGTGGAGCGGAAACTAGGACTTTCCGCCTGCCTCACTTACAAAGTAACGACTACGGGAACATGGATCGGAAGCTCGGCCTTTCCGACCATGATCAACGGCCTGTAAACAGGGCGGAGCGGAAACTAGGTCTTTCCGCCCGCCGCACACAAAAGTAGACTGGAGACAAGGCCTCGCCAGCTACCCAAATTGCTATTGAATATCATTGTTATCTTTACAAGTTAATATTTATAATTATTTCACTCTGTAATGTATCACACATACTTAAATATTCTAAATCTTTTTATCTCAACTGTCTGTAAGAAAACATTTTTCTGTAGACTAAATAAATAAATAAATAAATAAATAAAAAAGTCTTGAAACGGTACCTAAATAGTCTTTTACTAGCCCAAAAACGATTCCGTACTTGGCCAAAAATGTTTCTGACATAGTCTTGAAGTAGTCACAAAATTATCCCAAAAAGGTGGTCCGGAACTAGTCCTGAAATGTTCCCGAAACAGTCCTGAGGTGATCCTGGAATGATCACGAGATGGTCTTGAAATGGTGCCCAACATATCCCGACATTATCCCGAAATGGTCTTGAAATATTCGTCAGCATGTTCCGAAATGATCCCGATCTAGTTCAAAACAGGGTCCATACCTAGCCCAAAATAGGCCCTAAATAGTGGTGAACTAGTCCCCAATGGTCCTGAAACAGCTCCGAAATGGTCCTGAACAGTTCCCGAAATGAAAACGATGAAGTCGTGAAATAGTCCTGAACAGGTCCCAAAAGCGATCCCGAAAGTTCATAAAAATGTTCCTGGCATAATCCTGAACTAGTCCCGAACTGGTGCTCAAATAATCGTGAACTACTCCCAAAAACGTGATCGCAAACTAGTCCCGAAATGTTCCTGAAACAGTCCTGAGGTGATCCCGAGATGGTCTTGAAATAGTCCGCAACATGTCCCGAAATTATATCGAACTAGTCCGCGAAATAAACCTTAAATAACCGTGACCTGAACATTTCCCGAGACGTACGAGCGTTTCGAATCGATACGTTGAAATGGGTAATACGGTTAGTTTTACTACTATGCAAAAGAACCAAATGTTGACCGTACCTGCGGCTATTTTCGTCCATTCTGAAATTCCAATTTCCGATGTCGCATTTGATGGATTGTATTTGCCAAATGACGCGAGTAATGTCGCTTTCCAATTCCTTAATCGCTGCCGGCTTATACAGGTAAGTCGATTTTTGGCGGCCAATTCGCCGGCACGAAACGTGAGAATAACTATTCACACCGAATTGTTCTCGTAATAAAGCTTTAGTTTCACGCGGTATGTGGCAAGTAGCGCAGTCTTATAGAACAAATTGTCGACAAGATGACGGGCTATAATTTCCGGCAGCGAATAGTCCGTTATCATGACGCGATAATGGAGGCGCCATTCACAGTTTCGTTGCGGTCCATTCACCGCACTAAACCGTTGTTTTGTCTTGAACCTCTGCGGCTTGTTCTTTAGCCAATAGCCGGAAGATATGCCTACAATGTAGCCATTTAGAGAGAAGTTAGCCTCATCATTGAACAAAATTTTGGACGAAAACGCAAGGAACATATTTCCGCGTAGAACGCTGACTTTTGCAATACAGCGGATATTACCGCTAGCGCGCTTCTGGGCACAACAGACCGGTATGTGCTGTGCTATGCCCAACTGCCGCACTTTCTGTCCTTCCGTGTTCCGTTTGACGCGTCCCTCGGGCAGGAGTTTGGTTACGCAGGGTCTCGTCTGGTTGATATGAATGTGGATGAAATATCAGCCACATCCATCTTTTTGGTTTTACACTGTTTGCCCCACTGGATCGTTTGTGCCATGAAGATGTTCACGAATACAAGATGCTTCGATTTAACTCCAATTTGAAGTTGGTTCTCAAACGATCAGGAGGCGTTTACCATGCTTTAGCATTTCTTTGAAAAAAAATTTGAAAGGAAAGAAATTATAGCTGATGTTGATACTTAAGTCCTGATTTTGGAATTATATGTGGGTCAATCCACGTGAAAAATGGTTGGAATCGACCACTTTTGATTTTGAGGATTTTTTATTAGAACTTTTCTTTTATGATATAACGAAGTTCTGCCAAAAAAAAAGAAAAAAAAAGAAAATTTTGGAAACTATCATACTTTTTTAGTTACAAAAATGGGTCTGGTCTCGTTCTGATGGTGATACTTGCGGCTATATAACAAAATATATTTTTAAAAATTCGATAAAATAATTAAATACAGAATTAAACAATTTAAAAAATCGTAAAAGCAAAAACTTATGTATATATTTTTGGTCCAGTTTTTGTATACCTTCTGAATTTTCGAAAAAAAATATTGCAAACTATAAGTTAAAAATAAATAAAAATTGTTCAACATAGCTTTATATAGTTTGCAAACAAAAAATTTTTAATTCAAAAATTCATATTCAAAAAAACATTTTCTTTAAAGTTTTTCAGTTGGGGGTATTACAAAAAAAAAAAAAATTACCAAAAATGTTTAAAAGTTTTTACGTTCACAGTTTTTTTAATTTAAAAAGTCTGTGAATTTATTTATTTTTTGAATTTTTATACATATGTATATCCATATTTTTCCTTTATAACCCTAAATATCACCTTTAAAATAGGGATCCAGAACGCGTTCCAGTTTTGGTTTAGTTCTGCACGAGAACAAAATGTAATGTCAAGAACGTTCCCACAAAAGAACCAAACGGGAAGAAAAGTATTGAGAGCAGTTTGAACGGGAACAAAATGATAACAAAACGTTCGGAAACGTTTCCGTAAAGAACAAAATACGAACCATCCTCTCGGGAACGTCCTCAAGAAGAACATAATGAGAACGAAACTTTTGGGGAACGTTTCCAAGGAGAACGAAACTATGGAGAACGTTTTCAAGGAGGATCAAATAAGAACAGAAGTCAGGGGAACACAAGTTTTGAGAACTTAATGTTAAGAATGACAAGGGCGTCTGCGTGTTGGGATGAAAAATCAATTCAGTGAGAACCACGACTGTTATTTCTAAGCCAGAACAAAGCTTTATCATTTCATCTTCTAAATCGTTTTTTTTTCATTTTCTTTTCAAGAAAAGTTCGTGTCTTAAGTCTTTCGTTGACTTAATTTGCATAATTAACTTTCAGCTCTTTTTTGATTAGTTTTAATATGCAAACATAATATTCAAACATTTCAAACTAATGAACGCTATGTGAAACAATTTGTTCTCGCTTCCATTCTTCGCGAATAGTTCGGAAAAGATTTGCTTCCGTTTCGTTCTCTGTCAGAAAGTTCCTGAGACTTTAGTTCCCAAATTGTTCCTCGAGAGCAAGTTGCTTGGACTTGTGTTCGCGTTTTCTTCTTTACCGAAATGTTCCGAAGACTCTTATTGCCTTAGAAATATGTATTCCCGAAAGTATTGTTCGCATTTTGGTCTCTTTTATGGGACGTTTCACAGGGTTTTGTTTTAACACAATTCTTATAGATAGACAGTTTTGTTCTCATTTCGGTTTTGGCTTTGAAACGTTCTTGGGAAGAAAACTACGATAATGAAATCTATTTTCTACCATACCTTTTTTTCTCGGTCCCTGCTTAAAAACGAGACCGGAAGATAATATTTTTGAGAAATTAAAAAAATAAATTTGCAAAATCCTTGAAATTGTGAAATTTAGAATTTTGTATAACTTTAAAATAAACTTAATTCCTTGGCAGAACTTAGTTAGATGATAAAAGAAAAGTTCTGATCAAAATCCATCCAAATCAAAAATCATCGATTTAACATGGACTGACCCCAGTTTGGGTGTATTGCTATATGGAAAAGGAAGTTGTATGAAATCTTGTCCGTGTAACCATCAAGTAAGTATGTATGTACCATAAGTTGCTGTTCTCTTATCATGGAATTTGAAAACGATATTTTTGAATATCTGAAAAAAGACTGAATATTTTCCAGCAAGGGCTAAATTTTTAAGCATATCGCTAAAGAAGGAAATTCTGTCGGAAGAGATTTTTTTAAATAGTTGCGTTTTCAAGTCTTACGAATTTTAGTATATAATTTTTTTTTTTTTTTTTTTTAAATAATGTTCATAATGTAACTCTGTACAAAATTTAAAACAAAATTAACAAAATTTCGTAAAACTTTCACACTTTTTCATTGCGGATAGACTATTGCAAAAGTTTGAGTGTATGGGTATATGAAAAAGGAAATTTTATGAAATCTTGCCCGTGTAATTATCAAGTAGGTAAGAAATTTGAAAATAATACGATACACTAAATATTTTTGAATATCTGAAAACCAGAAGAATGAATATTTTACAGCAAAGGCTAAATTTTTAAGGATATCGGTGAAAAAGCAAATACTGTCGGAAAAGATTTTTGTAAATAGTTGCGTTTTCAAATCGTACGAATTTTAAAACACATTTGCTGGTAGAAAAACAAAGAGCATAGAATATCTTCGATGTTCTTTGAATAAAACAACATACAGTGAGTGTCAGTAAATTCTTCCAATTTTCGAAAATAATGTTAATTTTTTTGAAAATAATGTTCATAATATAACTTTGTACAAAATTTAAAACAAAAGCAACAAAGTTTCTGTAAAACTTTCACACTTTTTTTTGAGAATATTTAGAGAATTATTGGGTATGTATGCAGTTTTGTAGCTTATTTAATTTTAGTTTAAACTGGCTAAAAATAAACTTTTTTGAATTTTCAATTATGCGGAAAATTTTACACGGGTTTTTTATGCAATATTTTTTTTTTACCGATAAGGTAATTCAAATAAGCGGGGAAATCAATTAACCGGAGGACAATGAAGGGGGGAATACTGTCTAGTAAAGTACAAGTTTCAAATGGCTAAAAATACCGTTGATTTTTGGCAATTTTTTTGTTTGACAGCGTTGCGCATATCCTGGCATATCACGTGTTGTCTCATGTTGGTTCATATTGCAGCAATTGCGCAACACCATCAAACAAAAAAGTTGCCAAAAATCAACGGTATTTTTAAGCCACTTCAAACTTGCACTTTATTATACTAAAATTTAATTTAATTCATAATCAACAATAGCACAATAAAAATTTTTAAATATAATTGTTATAAGGCCATAAATAAGGAAAAACAAATTATTGAAATATTATAATAGCACAAAACATTAAAAAAAAGAATGGAAGAAATTGTACAGTACGATTCTCACGGTATGTATTTTATGTAACAGATTCTAAATCTAAAAAAATTGCTTCTCAGTATAAGTATCATATTTAGTTCGTAAGTTTTGCAGCTTCGTTTCCCAATAACTGCATAACTGGAATTTTCAAACTTGATTTTTTTCAATAATTTTCATAGTCACTAATAACAAAAAACCAAAACAAATATTTTTTTTTTCCATTAAATCATCAATAAATTTTATTCACATAAGTAAGCTCTGCTTTAAATCAAAGTGCGTTTTTTTTTAATTATCAATTATTAATTTTCAAATACTATTGTTATTATAATAATTTTTATATATGAATGTATTATGTACAATATTAACTTAAATTTTGTTTCCTAGTTTTCTGTTATTCACTTGTTAACCGACAAAACTGTCCGGAACTTTGAAAGTTTTGGCAGTTTTTCTTAAACTTATACCATGAGGACAAATTAAAAACGTATGTACATACGTACATAACCTCTCAACATTATTATTTTGTCATTGTGTTTTATGTATGTACATATATTTTTTCAACTACACTTCTGTCATCTTTCCGCAATTCCGTCTCCGCACCAACTAATTTTAATTTGTCCACATGCTAATTAACTAATTAGTTAATTAATAAATAATTTTTTATCAATAAAATTCAATTTTTTTCATTTTTTTCGCACTACTAAAATTATACAATTCAACAGTTTACACCATAAAATTAGTAAATATTGAATTAACTCTCCAATTTTTTAATGTTTTTGTTTTTAATATATCTTTTACATTTGCATTACAAAATCTTCATATTTTTGTTTTCTTCTTGTTGTTCACTTTATTTAAATCTTTATTTGTTTTTTTTTTTTGGATTTTATTTTAATTTATTTTTTTAGGTTAATTTTAATTTTTCATAATTTATGAAAACATTTTCGCCACTCTGCGCCCAACTCGTGGCGTAAAGTTTTCTGCGCGAATAACAATGTCCGCATATTTTTTCTCATTTTTGTTATCTAATTTTGCGGCTCGAAATTTCGCAATTACATTGTATGTATTTGTATTTGTTTGGGAATTTGTTATTTGTTATCACTTCCGACTTCGAATACACGCATTTTCTACAATACATAGTACAATACAATAAAACAATGGGCTTTTTGTTGCTGTTGCTTCTGTTGTTCTTGTTCTTGTTGTTGTGGTTGGAGTGTTTTTCTTTTTCTTTTTCGTATAATCTAGTAATGCTCGTACTCGTTACTCGCACGTTTTGGATTTACTTATTTGGATTTTTTTTTAAGCTTCACGATTGCAACAGTGAGTGAGTGAGTGTTTGGATACGAGTGCATTCGTTTTGTATGAATGTACACGAGTATATTTGTCTGTATAAATTTCTAGGAAATTTAATCATAATTTCTCCTTTTCTTCTTCCTGCAATTATAATAAATACATATGTGAACTTTAGTGTTGTAACAAACTTACATAACTATTAAGTATTTATGCATGTACATATGTATGTATGTTTGTATGTGGATTTTCATGTAAAATGTATGTGTGTTTACGTTATGTAAGAATATCTATGTATGTGGTTGTATGTATGTGGGCTGAAGAAAGTTTAATTTTTGTTTTAAGTTTGATCTTAAAATTACGAATACCTTTAAAAGCTATGTTTTTAAGTTTTTGTTTTTGTTTTAAATTTTTCAATATATAGCGTAGCATAAGTGACTGGATTTTAGACTGCTTAATTTTAATTTTTGTGTTTTGAATTTTTTGTATGTACTTTTTCACATTTGTCTAAGGGTTAAAGGATGCATACAATTTTGCACAGGAAACATTTTTCGCTAGTGCTCAAGGCGGATTCAAATAGTTACTACATACTAAATTTGTTCAAAACTATGAAAACCTAAAATAGTACAATAATTATAAGTAGTATATTGCAGTGAGCCTTAAAGTTTTTGTAATGATTCTACACACAAGCGGACATTGCATTGTATACTGGTATTTTATGCATATAAATTTTAATGTAAAACACAATTAAAAACCCATTGTAATTCTTGCACATGTCTAGATACCAGAGTGGAGTTTTGTAGGTAATTTTGTATTAATTCGGCCCCTTTTGCATACGTAGGTTAGCTACAAAGCTGCGAAATGACCCCGAACTAGTCCCAAAAAAGTCCCGAAATATAGCCAAAATTATTCCTAACTAGTCCCGAACTTTGCCCCGAAAAAGTCCTGAACTAGTCCCGAAATTATCGCGGCGAAGTCCCGAAATATTTCCGAAAAAACCCCAAACTATATCAACTAGCAGTCTTGGTTTACGTGTTACGGTTTACGCGTTACGGTTTACGCAAATTTTGCAGAGATTTTACATTAAAACCCCAAGTGAAAAGAATTTCAGTATTTTATTAATTTTCTTATACATAGTGCACGGATATTTTGTAGGTCATCTTGATACTGTAAGTAGTGAACGCTTTACCGGTAATTTTATGGCTTAGTACCATCAACTCGGTGCTAGAGATGGGCGCGAGACTAAATATTCAATCCCGATTCCGCCCATCCCGACGTTTTTCAGATTTCTACCTCGGATCCCATGGGTCCCAATATCTATCAGTAAGTAAAACTCACTTGGATTTCAAATTAATTATAAATAGTTCATACTTATCTTGGCCCGTCAATTAAAGTAGCTTAAGTGACTTAAGAAGGTTTGACTTTGAATTAAAAAATAATCAGTTTCCCTAGAATTTTATTTTTATTTTTATTAAGCATCTTGGACTACACCTATGGCTAGTTAAACGTTAAAATATTGTTTCGGAACCAAATGAAATGTTGATTTAAAGGGAAAAGGGTCTATCTCGTCTTAGGTTAATTTAATCGACGGGCGCGGGTATATATCTGTGTTTGTATGGCATAGTTGCTTATGTCGAAAGGCTGGCTTTAGTATAATGCAGCATACGACAGCGAATGACCGTTGAGGAACTTTTGGCAAACAAGTCAATATTCTTATTAAGTCTCATCAAAAAAAAAAGGTAAAAGTAGTGACCTACTCTGACGATATAGTGATTTTAGTAACCGGATTATTCCCATCTGTGGTGAGTAAAATCATGGATGGAACTTTAGCAGAGCTAGGCCGATGGATTTTTGGGAAGCCATGGGGTCTTAATCCAAAAGTGGTACTCTGGATGTACACAGCGGTGTACAGCCTTAAAGAACCAGTATAATCATGTGAACCTAGGCAAAGTTCAGAGGGCTGCATACATCGGGACCACGGGGCAATAAGAACCTGCCCTACAGACGCCCTCAATGTTATTACAAACCAGGACTTCCAACTATTTTCGAGTAAAAAATCCACACTTTTACAAAAACCCAGTAGAAAAAGCTGACAAATAAATAGGTTTATATTAATATAGTTAAAAAAAAAACGATCGGACATAGCAGTTTAATTTCTCGATTGCCATCTAAGATGAGACTGGCTACCGATTACATACGATCTGAAGTAGAGTTTTACAGAACTTACGGGATAATTCTTCCGTCGAGAGCCGACTGGGACAGGGAACTTGATGTCTCTACCTGAATACATCACCAGCACACCGATGGCTCCAAAATGGAACGCGGAGTTGGAGCAGGCATTTACTTTGAGTCCGTGGGAGTAAAAAGATCAATTCATCTGCCCAAATTCGCAAGTGTACTCTAGGCAGAAGGTCTCGCCACAGCTGAAAACTGCCGTCTCTTAGAACGTAGTCGTTTACGTCACGGTCTCGATCGAGGATGCTGGAGCATATGAGTTCACATCGTTGCGGGAGCTATCTGATATAAGTCTCCACAACATACTCAACTTTATCAAGCACGCCGGTTGGTTCTAACATATTCATTGGAGGTATGTGATATGGTATATGATATCAAAATGGCACTTAGTTGGTACTTGGGCGTAATAGGTTTTTCGCCACCATTCTAACCTAACCTAACCTATGCCCGTTTATACGGCGATGTCGAACAAACATGAGAAGGTTTTAGGTGCTTTTAAGAGAACTATTCCACGCAAGATCTATGGCCCTGTTGTCGTGGGCGACGGGTACCGAAAAAGATGGAATAACAAACTGCACGGGCCTTTTAACGACATGGACATATATATGTACATATGTAGTTCAACGCCTAAAAATACGATTGCGCTAGACTCCGGTAAAAAGATCTTTTGAATCGGCAAAAACAAGAGGCCGGATGTACAATTAGCGTAAATCTACAAAAGGAGAGAGGCAATTGGCAAAATTGTTTGGTCTCGGCCCAAACCGGCAACGGTTGTTGTGCCGACAGATAAATTAATAATTCATATCAAGAACTGCATTAAAAACGATATTTCTTAAATTAAAAAGGAAAAATATAACACATCGTTTTATTTATGTATGTATGTATTTGCAAGAGTCGACAACTGACGCACGCAAAATATTAATAGTTTGCTAAGTTTCTGCTTTGTGTTAGCGTTAGCCGAATTTTGGCTATGTGAGCAGCTGCATGTGAATGCATATTTTCATAGTCAGCTGTCACAGCGAGACGAACGCCAAAGCGACGCTAAAACTGTATGTAACCGGGCCTTAAGGGCTGTATGCTAACACACAGCTCCCGAAGAGCTGCAAAATAACCCTTTTCTCGCGAAATCGCCCGCTTCGTCGAAACGCCACTATGATCTGCGACCCAGTAAAGATTGGCATAAGTTGATGGCAGCTTGACTCTCTATAAAAATGCGAGTTTTCAGTGAAGAAGATTCATCATGTTTATCAACTTGACAGAGATCTCAGCCTTTGGGGATCTTGGAAAGTATGTTTAAAATAGCAGTCACTCAACTGTCCTTAACTAGACCAAGGCGGCGGCGAAGGGCGCGAGCTTATTTTAAACAAGGATCGCTGTGAAATATTGGTAAGCAGTGCGCCCTTCCACTCCGCGGGGCTTGGGTTCCAGCCCTGGTCAAAGTAACATCGCAAAAAAAAATATAGAAAAAAGGTATTTTACCGTTCGCTTCGCCAAAATAATTCGCTTCGCAACTGGTAATTTTCAACTTTCAGTCATTGTAAAAAACATTATTTTGGTATATGATTTCCCGGAAAGTACTCGGATACAATGGAAATCCCTATACAAACGATTTCTCATGGCCCACTTAAGTCCAACCTGAAGTCGATTCGGGTGCACTGTGTATACAATTAATGTGAGAACAATTAAAATTGATTTTATTGCAAATATTTATATCTTCTAAAAGCCTTTCTGGGCGTTTTTGGGCACAAGAATTCTGAATTTACTGTTTATTTTTACCAAAACCGGCCGCTCGGGTGCGCTTTCATACAAAAAAAACATGGTAGGAACTTGAAGGAAAAGTGCAAATAATATTTCTCAACAATGTTGCTAAGCAATGTTTCTTCATGTTCTATTGCACCAAAGCGTACCCAGCAGATATGTTTGGTAAAACCAATTTGCAAATTCAGATTCCCCGAACAGCAAAATTATTTTTCTATTTACAATCCAGACTTTCAGAAAAAATTCATTTCATCTATTCCCTAGCCGACTGCCGAACACTGTTATGAGTGAGAAAAAATTTTTTAAGTTCTCTATAACTATTATTTTGAGACTTATCAGCGAGATATATTTTTTTAAGTCTTCAACCACTTTTATTTTTAGACTTTTCATACAATTTTTTAAATATCAAAGGACGACACTTGTTGAACCTTATTTAAGGAATAGTTCAGAACGTTTTTTTTGAAACATTTCGGGACTAGTTCGGGTGCAGTTTGAGTTCAGGACTTTTCCCGGGGACCAAGTCCTGTACTAGTCCCAAAATGTACCGAACTAGCCGCGAGAAAGTCCCGAAGAAGTCATAGACTAGTCCCGAAATTGTCCTAAACAAGTCCCGCCTTTAAGACTTAAAATTTTTTTTTTGTGAGAATCGGCTGAAATTCACTCAGTTAAAAAATACACTTAAAATAAATAACATTCTGCAATGTCCGCTTTGTTTAATATCAATACTTAGATATATGTAGGTATCTAAATAAAAATTTAGGATGTACACAAGTACATAGCTTTACATATTGTTTAAATGCTAACTAAATACTATGCAAACAAATAAAACAGTTGGTATACGATGTTAACGAAAAATGCTTCTAAGTGCTTGCTTTTTTTCACCTCAACGAATGCACACTTAGGTGTAGCTATGTATGTATAAGATTAAGGGTTCTAAATATGTATGTATGTATACAAAAGGGAAAAATAATTATCATCATTACATCCTTAACAATACAACAAACAACAAATGTTAAAAAAAAACATTTGTTTTCTTCAAATTTTGCAAACTAATACACTCCACCTTTTCCGTCAATTTGAAAAATGAATAAAAAAATATGTAAAACATTCAGCTACGGGTTAATCGTTGGTCAATTGGTTGATGTTGGTTGGTGGCATGGTACTTTTTTTGGTACATTGGTTGGTTGGTTGATTGGTTGTGGGGTAAGTGATTGATTGCATGGATGTTATGGTACTGGATTTGTGATGGTTGTGGTGGCGGTGGCGGTTACAGTGACACTTGGTTATATGCTGTTGATGTCTGTGATGGTTATCGCTGGGAGTTTTTGTTTTAGCTTTGGTTTTTTTTTTTTGGTTACTATTTTTCATTCGTCAAATCAATTTATATTGTTAAAAATTCTTTGTTTTACTCGTCGCTTGCATCACGTTTATCAACTACACACAATCCACGTTGGGGTTATTTGCATTTTGTAGTTTAGGCAGCACATTTGTTGATGGGTTGGGCGGGCGTGAGACGATTGTTTTTTTTTCATATAATTTTTTAATTAGTTTATTTGCCATGGACGTGGGTAATTAAAAATTTTGTGGATAGATAGAAAAAAGGGAACATTTAATAATTTGGAATCAATTGTTATGCTCACAAGTACGTAAATGCATACATATACGATATATAAATAGAGGATTTATATTTTAGGATTTAAAAATACATATGTACATATGTACATGTATGTGTAAATAAATGCAAAAAAAGGTATCTAGTTATGGGGGTTTTCAGAATATTACATATGTACATATGTATATAAATAAATTAATTAGTTTTCAGGAGAATACATATGGAGATAAATAAATTAGATTAGCATGCCTAACAAGCTTACGATTTTATACATTGAAAACAAAAATCCATTTGAAGTACATACATGCATATTTAAAATGATATTAATAAATAAATTATATGTGATCGCGAAGAAAAAGGTGTTATCAACCAAACATATATTCACTCGAAACTGATCTCATTGCATTTTTAAAGGGCAGAATTAGGGTGGTCCTTAAATGTAGGAAGGAAATTTTAGCATCAGATTCTCAAGTCTCAACCCCTACGTCGATGCTACTATAGTCGAAGATATCGCATATAAATTTTGGTCCCGATTGAAGTCGGTTAAGGCGTGTCGAACAGGGGTCAAAGGTCAGACTACGCTACGAAGACGTCTTAACCGACTCAAATTGAGAGTTTAGTAGTATCGATTTTGGGTATTAAATAAAAAAAAAAATTTATTTGTTGAGTTCGACCTTTGACCCCTTTGCGACACGCCTTAACCGACTCCAATCGGACCAAAATTTATGTGATATCTTCGACTACGGTCGAACAGGGGTCAAAGTTCAGACTACGCTTCGAAGACGTATTAACCGACTCCAATTGAGAGCTTAGTAGTATCGATTTTGGGTATTAAATAATAAAAAAAAAAATTAATTTTTTGAGTTCGACCTTTGACCCCTGTGCTACACGCCTTAACCGCCTCCAAACATGACCAAAATTTATATGTGATATCTGTGACCGTGGTATTACCAATTGAGGGTGTGAGACTGAAAAAAATCGTTCATTTGATTTTAAGGACCACCCTAGGCACACAAGAGTCTTGTCAAACCTACTATTTTTCATTTTCCCATACACCATACAAACACGGCTAATTCAAATACAGATTTTTCATTTCCTTCCGGTTCACAACATGTGCAGACAGCGAATATGCTGCTTAAAATTGGGATCCGGGAAATAGTCAACCAAAACAGAAAAAAATGAATGCAATTCAATTTCTTGAATCTGATTAAAAGGTTGAAAATTTAGATGCAAATTCGCAGTTTTTCTAATTTTTGCACAGAGTTTGTAATATGAATTTATATGGTTTGTTAGATATCGTGCTATACTTTTATAAAAACATAATAAATAACAAATAAACGAAAGAAGAATAGGCAAAAATGGTTAAAATGTCGCGTCCCTATTTATTTTCCACCACTGTATCTATGTATGTATATTAATTTCATATTACTTTTCGCACTTATTTGAAAAACCTAGTTTTTCCCTCTTATTTCCAAAAATTAAGATCTGAATAGCCTAAGTTTTAAGCACCATATCTTTTAATAAAATGCCACAATATCGCTTTAAGAAAATAAATTTGCTCAACGGCAAAAAGAGTAACGTCCGCAACGAACATATACAATGATTTTAAAATCAACTCAACTTCAAGGACCTTCAGACATGGCAAACATATCGCCTGCCCGATAAATGTAGCGAGTTGTCTTATGCGGGATAGTATATGTATATGTCAGGACATTGTGCTATAGCACCAATTCTCCGTCGATGGCGTAGACCAACAAGCTCCCACTTCCCACGACAGCCGGTTCTACGTACCGGAATGACTCGGGTTTTACCCGACCAAGGGCTGTTGTTTCGGCGATCTAACCACGTTTAGGTCGGCGAAATCCATCAAACGTTGCTCGATTCTAGGGCTACATCTGCTCCGTACCCTTCTGCTCAGGGCTGGCATAGAGTCCAACCCTGGGCGAGAAATTGACACCTGCTGCGTATGCCGGAGACGACTGCATACAAACTCCACCTCGGTCAGGTGCAATGCCTGTGACGGGTGGAGTCACCTCCGTAACTGCTCGGGCCTACGTACGCACCGGCAATGGACCACGTCGTTCGTGGAACCAATCTGTGCGAATCGGAGCGCCTCCACGGCAAACCACCACCTGCCCGTGCAGCGCAGAACCAACATTCAACGCTGCTAGAAGGCATAGAGGCCTCCTCACTCCCACTGGGACTCAAACGGTGGTCGGCGAATTACCTGAGTGGTCGACACTCATCAGTAATTTTCAGAGACAAAACCAGCAAGCCACGTAAAATTAAACAGGGGGTACCACAGGGTGGTTTCCTGTCCCCACTACTGTTTAATTATTACATCTCGAAGCTTCCTCAACCACCAGAGGGTGTCAATATTGTCTCTTATGCTGACGATTGTTCGATCATGGCGCCTGGTAATGGAATTGATGACTTGTGCTCGAAAGTAAACGGTTATCTCGCCGAACTTTCTCGCTTCTTCACTGCAAGGAGCCTTGCCCTATCTCCTGCGAAATCCTCGGCACCTAGACGAAGGAGGTCAGACTGCAACTGGGTATTCATGTTGATGGCGTATCAATACCGACGGTGAATAACCCGAAAACCCTCGGAGTTACCTTCGACAGTCTGCTCTCCTTCTCGGCGCATACAACCGCAATTGTCAACAAAGTACAGAGCCGCAACAATGTCCTCAAATCGCTGGCCAGCAGCACTTGGGGCAAAGAAACGTTATTGGCAACATACAAGGCAATTGGGCGGCCGGTTCTAAACTATGCAGCGCCCGTGTGGTTGCCTGGGACTAGCAGGACGCAGTGGATGTAGCTACAGACATGCCAGAACACGGTACTACAAACAGCAACCGGTTGCCTCCTGATGACGCCCCCAACACTACCTACACGACGAGGCGCAGATGCTCCCAGTCAAGGGGCATAATACAATGCTCTGCAAGCAATTCCTTGTGGGGAGCCACAGACGTGGTCATCCTAACAAACAGCTGCTTGCAGAAGAGCCCTCGCCAAGGCACGTCAGGAGGCATCTCTACGAACTGACGGACGAAGTCCAGAGGTTCATTAAACAACCTCTGAGCCCGTCAGCCTACCGGCAGGCCCTGAGCGGCATTCACAGGGAATCAGTCTCGAGCTATGTAAACTCCCGCCCTGTGAATGCCGTTCTAGGCACACAACCACCGGACGTGGACGGGACAGAACTTTCTATGCCTCGGGAGACCCGCACCACAATAGCCCAACTTCGCTCTGGCTATTGCAGCAGGCTAAACTCATACCTGAGCAGAGCCCAACCAATGCCCGGCATCTGGAGAGTCGCCACATGACTCTCGGCACCTCTTCACATGCCCTGAGAACCCCACCCAGCTGACGCCCCTGTCCCTATGGACAGACCCTGTGGTGAAATGAACACGAAATCGTCCTAAACAGGGCCCGAATTGGTCGAAAAAGTAGTGAACTGGTCCCGAGAAGATTTCGGGATATTTGAGGTTATGTAGCAACGCAAATATTTTTTTTTTACAGAAAACTAGACAAAGTATCTTAAGAAAACACAACCGTCACTATTCCAATAATTTTCTGACTGCTCGGTGGTGAGTAGTAACCGACAAAAACGTTGCTATTCGACTAGTACAGCAACAGAATAGCCGGATAGTCGATTTTAACAAGAGCTGGACAACGGAGGTGAGAGTGCCCACGAACACAATGGAGAGTTTGGGGTTTATCAAATAAGAAAAAGAACAAATACAGTGAAAGCTGCCAGGGTCGGATCGCAAGGCACCAGCATTTTTTAAGACAGAAAGGTAAATTACAAACCGACTCTAGGGGCACAATGTATTTAGCTAACATGATTTACAATTTAAAAAAGTTTTCAGGTGTATATCTTAAACAAAATAGATCACGGAAAATGGGCAAGAAATGCTATACAAACGAACAGTCGTGGTAAAAAAAGATTATGTTATGTGTGTAACTTTGTAAAGTTATAAATAATTAAATCAACTAAAATGTAAACAAATAAATGATGTATGTATGTATATAAATAAATACAAACCCATATGTTAAAATCAAGCGAAAATCAAAAGTAAATAAAAACGCAAATACTAAGTATTTTAATTTTTTTTATTTTTATTTCTTTTTTTAGATTTTCCAAATTAAAATTTATATTTTAATTTTTAAATCAATTCTTGACTAAGTTTAAGTGAAAATAAATGATATAATAAATTATTATTTATACAAATAATAAATAGAGATAACATTAACAGATTCGTAGATATAAGGTTTAAGAGCCGATTTTATAAAAAATAATCATATCATAGTGATAATAATAATAAGAAATTAAGAGTTGTGAACGAAAAACAAACGAAGTAGAGTACATAACAGCGCCGAGATAATTATTTAATTGTTTAATACTAAAAATATATCAAAAACAAATAATTCATTATAAATTTAATCGAAAGTGGAAATGAATGGTATACATATTAAGTTTAAGGCGCATTTTAATTAATAATATTTATTATATTTATAGCAGTGATTTCATACGCTTCTTGTTATCGGATTATTAACGCTAAATTGGGCTTTCTTTATCATGGTTTTGTTATTATGATCATTAGCTTGCTTTGATGGTATTATTTTTTTTGGTTTATTTGTATTTTTTAATTATTATTATATTTTTTTTTTAATTTTGTAGCAAGAACACACTCTACTAGTGTGTTTTTTATCTGTATTTAAGTATCATTATTCATAATATTCAACAGGATGCAGCCTGATTCTTTTAACTAATTCATCATCCTGCTTAGGTTTTTCCTTGATTTCGTGCACAATTTCCAATTTTTCTTCTTTAAATTCTTCTTCACTAAAATCATGAAGACGTGAAGTACATAAATGATAAATTATTAAATTGAAATAACCATAATTAATGAAATTGAGTATACTGCCGCCATTACTGTTTTGTAGAATGTTTATTGGTATTTTTTCTTTTTTTATTTAAGAATTGAAAATACAAAACTTAAAATACGTTTAACATGAAAAAAAAAATATTCAAAAGCACGAACCAGTATTTTGTTTTTCTACTTCTTCTTCTTCTTGTACACTGAAAACATATGCAACAGCAGGCAATAAAGAATTTAATAAGATTAAAAAATAAACAAGGCAACTCTTTCACGCAAAGTGAAATATAATTTATAAGACATTTTATCTCGTTACACTTTTTAATGAATAATAAATAAAGTGCAACACCGCGCAGAGTTAGCTGGAGGTACGCCAAGCAAATGTAGGCGAATAAGTTGGTTTTTATTTTCCACTTGGCTTGCCTACAAGGTAGCAGCAATGGAGAGACTGAAAATGGAGCTGAACTGTCAACTGGTGGGTAACATCAGATGCTGTACTGCTTTAGGTATAATGACAACAGACTGGTCTTTCAATCGCTAGTCTAGGCAATACACAAATAATTAGTAGCCTGGATAATTGCCAAAATTACAATGGGTAGCGAAACACTCTCTGAAGTGACAGCCAAGCTGCTCTAAAGGCCGTGGAAGGCCGTTCGCACATCTTCAAAAATATTTAGTCCAGGAATGCAAGTCGTAAGCTGTACACCGTTGCAAAATGGAATGAGCTTGAACTTATGTGGATGCATGCCGGGGCACACAATGATTTTCAAAGCCAAACGAACTGGCTGCAAATGCATTGGCGAACCAACGTTCGTACGATCTACTATCATATATTTGGCTAAGGACTGTACTCAAAAACTCGTTGGGTAATTTGTACGCCTTAAGTCCAATGGGAACGGAGTAAATTTTAAGGTCATAAAAGATCTTATGAACAAGGCGCATGAGAGCATTTGTTGCAATACTAACAAGTACAAAACAATCACGCGTTTCCAAGAAAAGGTCAGACAGGGTGTGGTAGCGAGATATCTTTTTTAGACAGACTGAGCACAGTCCCTGCAGACGAAAGAGTCCAGCAACTTTTCATGGACGACCCACACTCACGGTCTACATGTTGTTTAGAAGAATATGATAGATAGATGGATAACGCACTGCGACCAGTCGGTCTATTGTGTGAAGATGAGGATAGTGTACAAATCAATTCCTTTGCAGCTATCCGGTACATTATTTGTCGGTCGGATGTGTTAAGAATGAACGTGCTGGTGTCTCTCTCTATCTCTTTTTCTCTCAACCAACTACTTTGTTCCATAAAAAAAGTCTCATAGTTTGCCGTGGCATAATAATTTAAGACGGAGACCTATATTGCTTACCCTATAAACTTCTAATTCTTTCTCTAGGCCTTAAGTACAGTGGGCAATAGTGTCTGAGTGCTTGAAAAATATTTACTTTGGCCACACACAATTGCATTCTTCCATTTCATTACTTGCGAATAACTTAAACTGCGGCTGCGTATACTTTTTATTGCCTTTTTGGTAAAGCCACTATAACTAATATTTGTGCATAAGCCGTTATCTAAAAGCAATTTGCCGGTCGTAAGTTGATAACTTGTTTTTTATTTTGTTTAATTTTTTATTTGTTTCTGTTTTTCTGATTTCATACTATGTACTTTTATAATGGCACAATTGCTTTAATTTTAGCAACATACTTTTTGTTTTTGCTTTCCGTGATATTATAAAACGCGAGCGCGCGCCTCAGTTACAAACATTTCATTGCTTTTGTTGCATATGTTTTATATGTACATGTGTATGCATAGCACAAATATACAATTTATGTATAGTATATGTATACACATAACTTCTAGTATATGCATATCAACTACAAATGTATACAAGTGTACATATATAGTTGGTAACTACTTTGGAAAACATAATCATCATTATCAGTGTAAATATGTTTACAAAAAAAAAAACAAAAATTATATTAATAAGCAATAAGTACTTAAAACAAAACTAACGCTTTTTCATTACTCGTCGATTAAGCATTACTTTGCTCCTACATACATTTTCTTTTTTGCATTACAAGCACAATCAGAATTCATATAAATCTACATGTATACGTATCGTCGTTTAAGGCGCAAAACCGCGTAACTGACATTCGCGGCAAAAATTAGATTTGCTCATCGGCATCCTGGCATCCAGCCTTATTTATCCACTCGTACCAAAATATCGATATTTAGATACAAAAAGTAATTATATTCAGGGATAAAAGAGAGAACCGTTTTCAAATAAGACAGGTTCAGCTTTTACTCTCTCCGGTAAAATTTGCGCAACCTCAAAAACGAGGTTTTCTACATTAAACGACGATATGTAGTATGCGTAAGTATGCACTTTGTAAACATTACAAAAAATACGATATAAAGTAAGCAAAAATATACCAGAACTAGTTGCAATTTAAGATACAAAAACAAAAATACTTTAAACAGCTTATAGTCGAAAAGTAAACAAGACATAAATGGTTTTTTTTTTGTATATAATTAAAATAGATATTACAGCAATTTAATTTTGGAGAATTTAAGTTGTTCTTATTTTTGAATGCGTATATGTATGTATGTATGTATGAAGTGTACTATGTACGCTTATAAATTTGGTCATTGATTGTTTTTTTTTACTAACTACATACAATACAATTATAATGTAACGTGCCGAAATTAAAAAAAAAAAAAACAAATAATAAATTGTTTTAGCGTGGCAATTATAGTTAACATATTAAGTCTCATTTTAACTGCAAATATTTTATGTACCTATGTATTTATGTTTTTACTTGTATTTGTTCACTTTGTTTTTAACTGTGTCTTCTTACTGTGTGCTGGAAGATGTCTCTAGGTCGTCGTCAACGTCGTCGTCGTCGAGTGTTTTGCTAGCACTTGTCGCGTTCGCGTATATTAGCTTAGTTATTTAACAACCTAAGATGTTATCTCTATCGTTTTCGCTTTTTGAAGTAACAAAAAGCAAAAATTGCAATACTCGCATTGCGGAAATTTCATTTACTTTAAATAAATATCAATAATTTACTTTTTAAGTAAATCACTTTTTAATTTGTTAACTAATTTTGTTTACTTTTCGCTAAATTTTATACAAAGTTTTAAAAATTGCTTGGTTCTCTATCGACGTCTTAAGTTTATACACGAAAATGAATTCGCTTGTCACAAAAGAAGTGAAATTATACACAGTTTTTTTTTTTTTTCTGTTTGAGAACTAAACGCAAGAACGCACGCCGATCACCGACTACAAATAATTTGCCATAATCGATTATTAGAGTTAATATTATTTTAGCATTTGATGTCGTTCAACACAGAAAGTGTACGAAATAGTGCCGCATGATCATTGCTTTTGTGACAAACGAAACATGCCACATAACGGGTAGTAAGTTAGTTGTCATCTTTCATGCGCTACGTGTGAGTGTTTGCTCATTGTTTTTTACTATTACATAAAATGATGCAGTTGGCCTGTACTTGGTATTCATCTTGATTTTAATGGGTGGCACAAACTTAAAATTATTTGGTTTGAAGGATTAAGTGGTAAATGTATGTACTCGTAGTATGTTTGTTTCTGTCGTTACTGTTTCTTTTAAATAATTTTTAAGTTTTTTATTCAAACTAGTAATTATGTATGTCTATCTGTTCGACTACATGTATGTATATAGTACGTGTAGTATCTATTTAGTTTTAACTATTCTCATTTTGTAGCGCTAATCTGTACTATTACACTACACACTTGTCTATATACTTCTTTGTGTATTTTGTGTGTGTTGGTATTGTATTTGTTTTTTGTTTTTTTTTTTGATGGTGGCTGGTATATAACGGTGGTGGTTGTTTGTGTTTATGTATACAAAACTTACTGATCTTGTGGATCTGTGTCGCTTTCTTCCAATTCACTCTTGTTGCGTCGCTTTTCGTAGATGAGAATGATCGCACAGAGGATCAGTACTTCGGCGCAGATACCCAGGAAAGGCCACAAGGCGGCGAGTTTGCCTAGAAAATATATATTTATATATAGCATGAATTTGAATCAATTTATTAAATATTTATAGATGTTGAGCGGTGATACTTGAAAGGTTTTATATACCGCGCATTTATTTAAATTTGTCAATCAACTACACAGGACTACCAAAAAAAAAAAAAAAAATCAATGAAAGGCTCTCCCTCTGCTCTGGCCAATATAAACTCTGAAATTTTTTTTTTTTATCCTGTGTTATTACTTTTTATGTTTTAATGCTGTATGCTTGCAGCCATCCGATCAGCAACTTCGGCATATTCTTTTGTAGCGAAGTCCTATTCTAAAAGCATATTTTTCTAACGTCCAATAGCCGTTGATGGTTGTTATAATTTTAAACACTTCTACCCTTCCACTACTTAGCAGGTCCTTTGTACTTTTCTTGCAACAGTCAGTAGCTCTCGCGCTACCTTCGAATTCTATGTAGATCTCTAACTACCTCTTCGTAGGTTATTTCAGAAAGTGTAAGGGGATTTCTGTTTGCATTTGTCTTTGAGGGTATCCCACAGTACCACCATCACTTCTTCAACACTTCGCAATTAGTATGCCGGAATGAATCGATTATAATCCAGATAACTTTTTCATAAGAATGGCTGCTTTGTTGTTGGCACCCTTTACTTACAGTGGTCAAAATATTTATTGGTACAGTAATTTTTTTACAATATTCGCAATTTTTTTATAATAATTTTTTTGTTAATTTTTCACGAAAATATAATTCATATGCTCACAAAGCCGCTATAAATTAGCGTTAATTTTTTAGAATTTTTTTCTCAAGGGTGTTGAGAATTTTCTTGCATACAACGTATGACCAAAATATATTTTTGTTCAACATAATTTGAAATTATCTGAAATTGAATGAGCTAGAAAGCGTACACACAACTTTTTCTAAAAATTTGGATGCACATTTTTTTAAGTAAATTTGGTAAATCATTATCAGTATTTTTAAAAATGTTTCCGTTTTTGATCTGTGGTTCTCTTCATAAACTCACCACGACCTTTTATTTTGTGGAAGATTACGCATATTTTCTTACAAATTACTGAAATTTATTTATATTTATAACTGAGGAAATATAGTATTTTTGCGTACTAAATTTTTTTCTCAACAGTATATAGTACGAAGACCGAAAAAATAGTACAATACTATATATTATAGTACGGTTGGCAACCCTAGCTGTGACTCCGACACAGCCTGCAGGTCAAGACGAAGGCGCTGGACTGATCCTTTTTCTTGCTTTTAATTATTTAGTTGTGCTCAACGAAAAACCATTATTAAGTAAAAAGTTACGCGGTTACGCGTTTTCTCAAGGCGATTTTTTAGAAATGTTAAAAAGCACGTTATCCTTTAACCTAGGATTCTTCTTCTGAAGAAATAAAAAACTACACTTTATACCCACAAATGTAAAATAAGTACCGCTCAACGACTATCACACGAAAAGTCACGATTTTTATAAAATACGCGAAATTCAGTTACAGTAGCAGCCTTTTTTCACGCATTTGGTAACTGGAACATTTGTTTCATACCTGCCTTTTTATTCCTCAGAACCGACATATGAACGTCTGAGCTTTAGGTGAGATCGCTAAAGAAGTTATACCTTAATGAAAAGAAGATTTTATGCTAGTTGCACTAGAAATTTCCTGATTTTCTGGATTTTATTACGTAAATTAGTCATTTACCGTGATTTTTGTTATGAATAACTATTTACAGAGATTTATACGTATAAGTTGTATTAACGAAGGTATTGAAACCGCACTTGGCAGTACTGCTGCTTTGTGGCGGCAACAATATGCCAGTACGCAAAATGTCCCCATCTCAAAAGATTTCCCCATATTCACTCACCCTTAACACGAACAAATGAAGCATCACTGGCCTCAGCGTAGTCAGCATACTCATTGGCGTCATTACGTCCAATGCATTTAAATTCGCCTCTATCATCAAGGCTTATATTCTCAATAGACAAGATTGCGTTTTTCACTTGATTATCATCGGGTTTCAAAATATAACGACCTGTGCTGTTTGAGATTGTTAAATTACCTGCCAGTGAGTAATATTTATTTTTAGGTTTAGTTTAATTATTCTTAATTAATTAAAGAGGAAACATTAAATGTGTTCGCACAAACTTACCAATCTTCCAAGACAATTGTGGATCTGTACCAATAGATGTACAGGCAATTGACAATTTCTCACCCTCGACAACACCGGTATTTGAAGGCACTCGTACAACAACGCGAGCTATAAGAAATTTATTGAAAAAAGCATTAAATATATGATTGACATATAAGGTTTTAAGATGAAAATATGACACATTAACTTTGTAAAATAATATGGTATGTGAATGTGGGTGGAGATCGTTGTCTAAAGCCAAGCGAAGTACGAATAGCAATTACGCGGCTAAAAAAAAACAAAGCTGCAGGAGCTGAGGTCTGTCGGCGGAGCTATTCAAATACATACTTGGGTGAAGAGTCGACGACTGGAATTTACAAATGTGTGATCTGCCCAATCCACAAGAAAGCTTACCCCGCCTTACGCGCCAACTGCCGCGGGATCAGCCTTCCAAGCGACGGATACACAAAATCTATTTGTCGATTCAAAGCGACTTTTGACAGCACGAAAGGAAACAAATACGGCTGAGTAAAATGAAGTTGAGCAATACCACCAGCTCCGTCAGAAGTGGGTACGACCTCTCCGAGCCGTTTGATACCAAACGAGGTTTCAGTTAGGGCGACTACCTTTCATGAGATTTCTTGGTTGAAGAACCTAATTAAAGCCGCAAAACTGAACTGCTCAAGTACCACTGTTTACAAGAGGGTACAATTGCTGGCATGTGCTAACAACAAAAACAAGGGCTACGTCTGTTCCGCCTCGGAATTAGATACAGAACCAAAGTGCTTGGGTATGGTGAGAACATTATACAGCATCTCCTGTAATCACACTAACAGTCAGTGCACACCCATTTCGGCACTCGTGACACTGTTGACAGCTTTAATTTCGAAAAATTAGAAGACTTGCGTTCTTTAGAAACCTGCACCAATAAAATGTTAGATTTGAAATATGAGAATAGGGAAAAAGACATTTTACAAGTTTTGGCTACCGATTATCTAAAACCGATTATCTAAAAAACATGTAAATCAAGGCGAATTTATATAAGGTGGTGTTACTAGATCAGCTGATTTTGTGTATGTGTTTCGCCTCACGGCTTCTTATGTCAAATTGAAAAATTTTGTTTGAATTTCCACACACACTCTTACAGATTTTGACAATTTATGCCGCCAAAGCAAAAACAAAATACATGTAAGTTTTTGTTTTTGTACTCCTGCTATCACCTTATACAAATTCGCCTTGATGTTAATCAAATTTCAAACTTTGTAGAACGCTTATACAAATTCAACGAAATTTTAAACATTTTATTCAGATTTTCTGGAATATTTTGAGTATGCAGTTTAGTAGTCCCTTAAATTTTAGTGCAAGTTTGAAGTAGCTTGGACTTACCACTGATTTTGCCAATTTTTTTTTCTCGCATATTCTTCCATACAAAGTATGATATAATATTTTTGAAGGAATTAGTATTTTTTTTTATAATTTCACTCAATTCAAGCTAGAATCGTTACATTAAAAAAAAAACAAAAACTTAACAAACAATTATACAAGTTATTTTTAAGCAAAAAACAAAACCGACTTCAACTCTCATATAAAATTTAGGAGTACCGTTTAACTTCTTAATGATCTAATGATCAGGCCAAAACCAAATTAGTGTGGGAGAAATCTGTTAACGTGGTCTAAAATTATGCGGTATCATACATAAAAAAATATATATGTATATTCCGATGAATTGATAACCTCCTTTCTTTGAAGTCGGTTAAAAAAACTTAAAAAAATGAGAGAAGAACGATACACTGCAATATAGCGCGAGTACAAGTTTTACAGAATAAAACATAACCAAAGATCGTAGAAAATAAGGATGGTGGTACGAAAGTGCATCCACGTCTGTACGAAATATTTTTTTTTCGGGACAGAGTACTCGTATTAAATTAATATGGAAAACTCTGAATATCGGCACTTAATCGGTACAAATATGAAAAATCGGGACACTTATACGTCCCGATTTTTAAAAAATATTCAGCGGGGCAATTTTCTCAAAATAGGTACTGTCCCGCCAAGTGCTGCTTGCTGTATGGCGCGGAGGCATGGACAATGAAAATATCTGATGGGGCGGCTCTTGGGAGTATTCGAGAGAAAGATTTTGGTGATGATTTACGGGCCATTGCGCGTTGGCGACGGTGAATACCACAGACGATGGAACGATGGCCTGTTGTATGTGCTTTAAAACGATATAGACATAGTGCGGCGAATTATTATACAGTGACTCCGCTGACTCGGCCAATGTCGTACGAATTTACACTTACAGGTCCATTCTGCGCTGGTAACATAAATTTTATAACCGGTAATTAAAGTGTCTGTAAATTTTTAAACCTTTTTCGCATTCTGTGCTCTCTTGTAACCGGTAAATTTGGTTGCCATCTCATAAGCTGGTAACAAAATATTGCCCCGTGAAATATGCAATACAGGAATTTCCACAAATCTTCATAGCTGAGTTGCTGAATATTTTCACTGCATTACCAACGTACCTAGAATCGCGGTGACAAGAAGTGGTAACATTTTTTGGTAATAAAATTTTCCGGTCACAAAATCTTCGGTAACGTGCAGAATAGACCTGTTAGTAGCTTTTCACTCTAAACAAGAGAACTGTGGACGTAATACTTTCGCACATACATATGTAAATGTAAAACAACAGATAAAAACAAATGTTTATACAAGTCCTTTTTTCCTTAATCAGTTTTTTTATCCACGTTCTCTTTCATCTTGTTAATATTTGCTTTTTAATATCCCAGATTCTAATAAATTCTTAGAAAACTAGTGCTTGTAAAACTTATACGACCTCAACTGCAACTATATTAATAAAAAATAATAAAAATATGCATCAACTTACCAACTACATTAATATGTTTTTTCTGATTATCGGCTACACAACTGTAGAGACCATCATCGTAGGTATCTGTTCGGTCGATTATGAACTTTCTTTCGGCCGCAAGAATTCTATAACGGCCTTCAAGTTCTTTGACTTTCGTGATATCCGTACCGTTCTTCTCCCTAGAAAAGAGAAGAATAACAATATTACAAATATATACTTACATATGTATATTAAAGTCCATACTTGCATATGTATGTATGTATGTATGAATGTAAATAATGGTAACTTAAAAATTGTAATCTATACAAATAAAAATGTTAAGTTCGTTTGTTCGGCGCGCAAAAATGTTCTGTATCATTTCTATTTTTTTTGTTTTTCATAGATAAAAATACTTTCGATATATCAATGGGGCGTGGCACCTCGCATACGAACTGTTCGTGGTAGAGTACTGGGACTTGGAATGGAGATATGACTCAAGTCTACACAAGTTTTTGGATGTACCTACTATGTAATTAGAGGGGGCAACAACACAAAAATATTTTGAAGACCCAAACTAGGTGAACCAAGCTGAAACAAGCTAGGTGAACAAAATTTATTCCCGGATTACTACAAAAAGTTAACTTATTAACATAAAGGATATCCGCAAAGCTCTGACTGACATTCAACTGTTCGGGGTGGAAGTGTTCAAAAATAAATTTAAAATCTGTAGTTGAGCTTGACGACAACGATTGATGGACAAGACGATTTAGGCAGGGATAAGTAAGCCGTCACATTAGGAACAACAACCACTATTTGGATTTTATTTTTTCCAGAGCCTATTAACAAGTTAAGAATTTTTCGAA
>NW_023458560.1:31478526-31479994 GCF_013731165.1 Rhagoletis pomonella
TTTGGTTGTTGGAATTCGAAAAGCCATCACCATGGAAAAAATTTATTTGTTTTGCAAACGATTATGAAAGCTTTAAACTCGCGCATATCGGAAGAACTTGGTGTTGTATACTTTTGTTTACGCCCATAAAGTGTATTTTTTAAGAAACAAATAAGTATTTTAGTTCATTTGTTTTATAGTAATTTTGTTGTAAATCGAACATTTGTCATCATATAAAAACTATGTACATATGTATGTATGTATGTAGGGGTACCCCTTGGCTTATAATTATAAGTCTGGCCTTTAATTTGGTAAAAGCCAAGCAGCTATAGAAGAATATTTGTGAAAAATATGCCAAACAATTTCGTTGCATCTCGTATTTGTTTTCAACAAATATTTTCCTACAAAGGTTTATCTAATTTGCAAACATAAGCGAAAGAAAGCATAAACGGTTTTTAGAGAATTACATGTGTTTGTTTTGTTTCAAATTTTTAGGGTTGATGCATAACATAGATAATAAATAAATATGTAATTTGAGCTTGATCAATACATTTTTAAAAACTTTACATTACAAAAACAAAAACAAATCGATTTAATGGTTTTCCAAATATCTCGAGAACGGAAAAAATTTGGAAAAATATACACATACACACATCAAAATTCTCTATGGAAAGAAATATTTTTTAAATTTTTTTTCTTGAAAAATTTTTCACATACAAATTTTTTGATAAAAAAAATTCATTTTTAAAAATATGCCATCTCAAAAAAAAAAATTAAAAAAAATCACAATGGTATCTCTGAGTATTGCGCAATATTTAAGTGTAGTATTATGGGATGCACTCTACAATAATTTGAGTTATGAATGTTTTTACACAGAAGTTGAGTAAAATGAGTACATTGCAAATTTACAAATTTTTTAAATATATTTTGGGAATTCTTTTGGTATGTAGTTTTGTAGCCCATTAAATTTTAGCATAATAAAGTTAAAGTGCAAGTTTTAAATGATTTCAAAACTGGAGTTATTTTTTTTTTTTTTTCTTTGAAAACGGGTTTGCGCATTTTCTTCCACAAAAAAAAAAAAGTGCAAAACGCCGTCAGCATAAAATATATTTAAAATCAACGCAATTTTTAACTTAAAACTTGCTCTTTATTATAATAACATTTAATGGGCTAGAAAACTTTCGCCGAAGATGTTGCGGGTTTGTGCCATATAAAAATTAATTGTGTTTATTCGTTATATGGAAGCAAATGAGCAAATTAGCGACTTGAAACTTGCATATTATTATACTAAAATTGAATGCGCTATAAAACTGTGTACTAAAAAAACCCTGAACTGATGGGGTTAAATGGACCTCGGATTCGGATTCAGCGACCCCAAAAACATAAAGTGCACATAGTGAGACCTTTGGGTCAGAACACAAATTTTTTTTTGTGTGGCTGTGTAATATAAGCGACATCGTAATACGCTCTATTCTAGTGTATCAGTAGT
>NW_023458560.1:31480094-31481286 GCF_013731165.1 Rhagoletis pomonella
AGGTTATAAGAAAAAATTGTTCTAAAACTCGTCGAAAATTGTTATTTTTTAACGATTTTTTTTTTTTTAAATGTAGAAGTAAGTATAACCTATATGAATGCGGAAAGATGTTCTAGGTGACCCTGTTCATTCTCTAATAGAACTCAACTGAACCCAATTTTTAAACTTTTTCAAAACCGCAAAAAAGTGCAACAAATTTTCAACTTTTTTCTCAGAAGTTCTAGATTTTTTTTAGTACACAGTTTTATAGCGCATTCAATTTTAGTATAATAATAAGCAAGTTTCAAGTCGCTAATTTGCTCATTTGCTTCCATATAACGAATAAACGCAATTAATTTTTATATGGCACAAACCCGCAACACCTTCGGCAAAAGTTTTCTAGCCCATTAAATTTTATTATAATAAAGAGCAAGTTTTAAGCTACTTAAAAATTGCGTTGATTTTAAATATATTTTATGCTGACGCCGTTTTGCACTTTTTTCTTGTGGAAGAAAATGCGCAAAACCGTTTTCAAAGAAAATTTAAAAAAAATAACTCCAGTTTTGAAATCATTTAAAACTTGCACTTTAACTTTATTATGCTAAAATTTAATGGGCTACAAAAGTACATACCAAAAGAATTCCCAAAATATATTTAAAAAATTTGTAAATTTGCAATGTACTCATTTTACTCAACTTCTGTGTAAAAACATTCATAACTCAAATTATTGTAGAGTGCACCCCATAATACTATACTTAAATATTTTTTTTTGAGATGGCATATTTTTAAAAACGAATTTTTTTATCAAACAATTTGTATGTGAAAAATTTTTCAAGAAAAAAAATTTAAAAATATTTCTTTTCATAGAGAATTTTGATGTGTGTATGTGTATATTTTTCTAAATTTTTTCTTGGCTTGACTTTTACCAAATTAAAGGCCAGACTTATAATTATAAGCCAAGGGGTACCTACATACATATTATGTACATAGTTTTTATATGATGACAAATGTTCGATTTACAACAAAATTACTATAATACAAATGAACTAAAATACTTGTTTGTTTCTTAAAAAATACACTTTATGGGCGTAAACAAAAGTATACCACGCCAAGTTCTTCCGATATGTGCGAGTTTAAAGCTTTCATAATCGTTTGCAAAACAAATGAATTTTTTCCATGGTGATGGCTTTTCGAATTCCAACAACCAAAAATT
>NW_023458560.1:31481386-31483704 GCF_013731165.1 Rhagoletis pomonella
GTTAGCCAGAGAAATTACGGTTGACCAAAGCGCACTCACGCCTGACGTGATTCACAGATCGACAGCATCATCAATGGACATGTTAATTTACTGGTAGAACCGTATCAACTGGAAAATTGGTGCGGATTTTCTGACAAGCGTCAGAAAGTGATGAAGATAAGATAGAGTATGCACTGTGACCAGTAGGTCTATTGCGCCCTCAGCTCATCACAAAACCCCTAGGGTTAGACTCTATAATTTTCAGAATGGAACCCATGGGTAGGCTTGGCCATAGATGCCCTATACTCCTCTCTCTTCTACGTAAAACGGCCTCACACTCCAGACGAAGGTATAATGATGTCTGCTAGGCGGGGTCACAGAAGCGACGTAGGTCGCTAGCTTACGCAAATGGCCGCTTAGCCTACAAGGGTTCGTCAAAATGCCTGCAATAATTCTTAGTTTCTCCTTGACGCGGACCGGTGGTGCTACGTCAGTGAAGTTGTTTCTGTTTAGTATTTTCCTTTCTGAGCGCTTCTTCTATCGGTCGGGGGACCTATCGAAAGGAAGGAAGGGCTCAGGTTCTATCGAGGTCGAGGCAGCAGCCATGTTGGCTAACTGATCGGCTTCCTCATTTCCTTCAACTCCCATGTGCACTGGT
Organism: Rhagoletis pomonella; assembly: GCF_013731165.1. NCBI lineage: Eukaryota > Metazoa > Arthropoda > Insecta > Diptera > Tephritidae > Rhagoletis > Rhagoletis pomonella. Next base: position 31,482,024 of record NW_023458560.1, read on the forward strand.
ACCCATGACAATTGGATATAATTAATTTCAGCCATGGCATTAAGCTTCTCTATACACTCTAGGGCCACTAAGGCTTTGACCTCGAAGGATGAGAGAGTTTTGAGTGCCTCTTGAGTATCAATTAAAATTAGTTAAATCTGCATACAGACTGCTGGCATAGACTTCCGTTTGGAAAATGCTTAGAAAGGTTCCTACGGCCGCCGAAAACGGCAGTCTTAGGTCATACATACCTGGCTACCTTAAAGTTTCTTTCGAAAACTACTATCTATGCATATCATCTGTGGGGAGCAGAACTAATGGCAGCTGAAAGCCTTTATTTTTCCATACATATACATATGTATTTAGGTTTTATCGAAATTATAGCCAATTTTATTAAATTTTCACAATTTTTACAAAATATGCGTAAATAAATGCACAAGTACAATAAGGGTACATTTACTACATATGCATACTATGTATGTAAATGCAAGTACGCATAAAGAAAGACACATCAAAATATAAAAATTCAAATTATTCATTAGTAATTCCACAATTTAGCGGCGTCGATGACGTCTCGAACCGCGTCGACTGCGGCTCCGGCTACGAGCAGCGCGTCTCTTTCGTCGCCGCATACCACGACCTTCCAACTCGCCACCACTGTCCTCGGAGTTATCTTTATTATCTTTCGGTTCTAGTTCGCCAGCTTCTTCGGCAACGATCATATCCAAGTCAACCGGTGCGGCATAGTACTTCCGCTGGGAGCGTTGTATAAAGCCGTAGCGGACGCCACCATTTAAAGTCTCTTGCACTGATTCCTTGACCTCATTGGGATGCACCTGCGGAGGGTATGGAAAAAAATTAAAATTTAATGCTGTGTGCACCGCACCGGCTTTCCATTGGAAAACTCTTAAAAGAAAAATTGTTACTTACGCCAGCTGTGGCAGCGATATGCGTTACAATTTTGCTGACCGTTACTGGTTCTTCTAGATTTTGCAAAGTTTGCAGAATTAATTGCCCATTTTGATTAGCCATTTGTTGCGAAAATTCAAACGCAATCGTTCAACAAAAAAAAACCGTTCCGCCTGCCTGTATTGTCCACCGGCACGTGAGCGCTTGTTATTTGGTTTATCAGTGAGTTTGTAAAATTTTCAAATTAATTTTTGAAAAATTTGGACACGATGTGTTTGTAAAATTTAAATTTATTTTGCTCTAATACGACAAAGAAAAATTGTTTTCAATACGATGAAAGTTTGTTGAAGTTTTGCGCCTTGATTAGAGATTGTAGACGAAAATTTGTTTCGAGTGCAAGCAAGGTGTTGTCAGTAGCGACGTGTTTGTTGTAATTTTGACAAGATCGGCATGCTTATTTCCAGTGCTGCCGATCTTAATTTTTATACTACTATTCGTTGGGAAATAGTATCTAAAATACTCCATTTTAGTATTTCGTTTTATCGCGATTTTTAAAGAACTTGGTGTTTTCAGAACGATATTAATATTTAAAATTGCTGGGTTTGTATAATTTGTGTCCTCAAAATATAAAATATAAAAGATACCGTGGTGATCAATGGAAAAAGACGTACACAAAAATCGTATGAAAGGCGATTTTTTTATATTAAATATCTTTTGCTGCATTGTCATAATATCGAGCCAAATGGACTACTGATACACTAGAATAGAGCGTATTACGATGTCGCTTATATTA
>NW_023458560.1:31483804-31491489 GCF_013731165.1 Rhagoletis pomonella
ATTCGTTTCGTTCATTAATCCATTCAAAGAATGCCAAAAAGTGGAAAAAAAAATGAAAAATGTACTTACACTCTCACTTTGATCTCATTCTATCATTGCGAACCCACGGATGTATGAACCTGTGTCGAGTTTGGTTCCTTCCGACCAGTTACTTTTTGATTCACCTGGCACACATTTTCGTTTATTTTTTCTCTTACTTAACTGAAATATGGATATTGCAGTCTATTTTTTTTTCATTCAAACCAAGACACATAGTTTTATAGCTGAGAATTTATTTTACTTTTTTTTTTTTTACCAGCCCTAGTCTCCCCAACCTTGAATTTTACGCTCATTTATTTAGAGTTAGGTTTAGTGTGATAATAAAACAGTTTTTTTCTTTATATAAACGCAAAAAAAACTAGTAAAAAAATAAATAAAAAAAAACAGAAAAAACTTTCTCTAAAGCTCCCAACTTTTCACACAATCAAGGTGAGAAACACAAAATCGAGGCACATCTATCCGTGCGTCACGCGCTTAAAGTGCACGAAGGTCAATATAAGTGCAACAATTTGCACACAAGTTACCACATGTTGCACATACTCAGCGCCAACGAGGCGCCTCCCCATCCACAAACTTACTCGCCATTTGTCGTAACAGCGGGGGGCACCGGCCACGGCCACGGTGACGGTGGTGGCCGTCATCTCTCAACGCTTTCAGCATACGAAACGATAAACGATCTGACGCCCAGTTCGGCGGATGATATTTTCACGCGAATGTGGGGGCCGGATGTGGGTGTGGACACTTCGTCACTGCCAACACATACCACAACAACAACAACAGCACATCGACGGCCACATCATCGCCACCACCAGCAGCAGCAGCAACAAAAGTCACAATTCCAAGCAACAAACCTAGATGGGCAGCACAAGTTGATTTATATAAACGCCACAAACTTTGATGGTAATCCATCATTAACATTGCCAGATAGCAGCGGCAGCAGCAGCAATGGCGGCAGCATTGGTAGTGAACTGGACACTGGTCTCGTCAATATAGAGTATATGTCGCCTAAAAAGCTTGGCGGCAGTGGCAGTGAATTAACAACGGCATCCAGTCGTGGTGGTAGCGGTGGTGTTGCTAAATATCCACCAATGCCGAATTTCCCACCGCCACGCACCACAATGCTATCGACAATATTAGCGCCTGCGGTGCAATTTTACACACCGCCGCATCATAATGCGGATCATCGCTACCACGGGATCACTGCCAGCAATAGCAACAACATGAATCCTTATACGACGCACGGCTATCAAATTGTCGAAACGCAGTCAATATTTCCGTTGCAAACGGCATCGCCAAATTACCAACAGCCGACTCAAATGTTCACGCCACAACAAATTGGCGTGCAAACAATGACGCCAATTGATATTTACCACACGCAAATACACCAGCAACAGCAGCGTAATCAACTGCAAACCTATCCACCGCATCATCAGTTGGTAAATCCGAATTTGAGTCAACCAAATCAACGACAACAGCAACAACAGCAGCAGCAGCAGCAGCAGCGACAGCCTGTGTCAGGTAATGCCACGGTAACAGCGGGCGGCATGGTGTCGTTTCCCACATCTTTGTCACCACAACCCACTCCCACGGCACATATACCAATTCGCAAGGGTGAGCCTTAACCTTTTTAGCTTTTATCGCTAAATGAAAAAAGTACAAAAAAAAAGAGTTAACAAAAAATCAAAAACAAATAATAAATGAAACTCTGTTACCCGTATGCATCACAATGCCATCTCAGTCTCAGTCTCAGTCTCAGTTTCAGTCGTCACTCACTCTCACAAACGTCACCAAATTCCTCTACCAATCAACCAACCACCAGTACCATCTTACCGCCCATTGCTCGCAGTGACCATGGATACGAATTTGAAGTTGGTTCTCATCTTTGGTTATCACTTAAACATTGTTGTTTATTTTGGATAATTGTTTTTAATTTGAATTTAAAATTTTTAATGTTTGACTATTGTTTTTTTCTTCTTATCGCTCGATGTTGCTGTGCCTCTTTCTCTTTGTCTCTCTTTTATTATTTTATTATGTACTTAAATGGCAAATATACATTTTTCTGATTATCACTCTAATGCTTATCAGAACTTAGTGACATTTAAATATTTTAAGCAAACAGCTTAGCGTGCGATTATTGAAGTTTATTAGTACTTTTCATTAAGATATTTTTGTGTAATAACTTTGTGGAAATATTTTGTTTGTTTGTTTGGTCCCAAACTGTCTTATATTTAAAGCAAACAAATAAAAACGATAATAAAATAAAATAATATAAAATATTTGTGGGCAAATGCAATTCAAATTTAAAAATATAAATAAAAAGTATTATTCTTAGGGCATGTGTGAATCGGTAACAAAGTTCTATGGGGAAAGCTGTTGAACAATATTTTTACTATGGTAAGACAGTTTTGCCAATCTGCTGTGTGAAATGAAATATTTTTTGACAGCAGTAAATTTTTGATAACCGCAGCTTTATACGGAATAAAATATTACAAATTGAAGTGAAATTAATATTTTAAGAAAACATCTACCATCGTTGATTGCAATTCATCAATTTAAGCTTTTATTTTACGAAAAATTACACACATCACCAATCTTTGCGATTGTCAAAATTTTCTATGCATTTGCCAAAAATTTCACTAGCCTCATGAGCTACTAAAATTTTATTCACCTCATAGTTGTCAAAAATTTACTTGCCGCAAACTTTGTTACCGATTCACACACGCCCTTAGATAAAAATAAAATACAAGCGATGGTTGCTTTAAGGGAGTTCAAAAATTTCAAAAACTTTTTTTAGTTCTGATTAAGTTAAAACAGTAATCTCCGGTTAAACATCGTTATCAACGTCTTCGACTTCATGCATGTATGCATGTATATATGTACTTATATAACAGGGAGTCTGTAACATCGATAACGATATTTAACCGGGGTTTGTGCTAATCAGACATTGAGTAACCGGCCGTCATTAGTATAATGAGGCTAGAATATGTGACAAAATATTCTTTGGGTCGCACCGTGGTCTGAATGGAGAATCTAGCGGGACGAAATACTAAAAATGAAAGTCTTCAAATTAATTTTTGCATTTTTGCACCTGTAAACGCTACGGACGTGAACGCGCCAAAAATTTTCTAAAATTTCGGAGTTCGCTAGAGATTTTTCCAGCACCCTAGGTTCTGTTTTAATCTAAACTTTTTTTTTCTAAATAGTAGTCAAAAATGTGACGTTCAATCGTGTTATCTTAAAAATTATTAATTCGTCATTTATAAGAGTGAAAAACATACACTTTTGTAAATATAAGTAAAATGTAATTACATAAGTTTTCAAAATTGCAAATTTTGCCAAAAATCTATTACATATTGTTATTATTTAATATATAAACTACACACACACACACACACAACTTTTTGTCAAATTTGTTTAAATTTGAATTTAAGAGGAAACTAATTTTCACTATGTTCTATTAAAATCCACTAACTTTTTATATTAGAAAGTCGTCATATTGGACCCATCATTTAAAATGTTTGAAACCTGATTTCAGATTTGTAATCAGCTACCATAAAAACTCCTCAAAAGTACCAAAAGCCCCCAAGTAGCAAGTTTCGAGCGAACTCAATATATTTTTAAAAATTATTCCGTGAGATTGGATCCGCCATTTTGAATTTAAAAAATTCATGGTCAGTTTCATAATCAGCGGCCCCAAATACCTCCGAGTAACCAGCTTCAAGCGAATTTAAAAAATTTAAAATATTTTTGTACCGCTATGTTCTCTTTCAGACCACTGTGGGTCTTAGTAGGAGCCTTTGAAATTCCTCGTAGAATGCCAATTAAAGCATTAGAATTTTATTGCAATTTAGATAGTTATTTAAATAATTGGATGTAGCTAAACGAGGAACACCTCAACCTCAAAGATCGTTTGTATAGCTAACAAGAGACCGTGATTCCCCAAGATACTTTAGGCCCGTGATGCTCACGAAAATTTTGGGCATCACAGTTTTAGGCTCCCCCAACAAATTCTAAAAGTAAAGGTAAGGTAGGCGAATTCCTTATTTAATATAGTTCTACTTTATACGATTGTTAAAGGATACAAGCATCTTACAAGCCGAAGTTCTAGTTAAGCTGGAGGCCTGTCAAATCTTATCCAATAGAGTCGGATACAAAACTAAATCTAGGCGGAACTATTGGCAATAGCGTCTCCGATTGCCAAATAAAAGCTAGTTAAGGAGTGCAAAATGAAATTATGCTCAGTGTCTCGGTCAACCACAACCGCCTCCATTGTCTGGGTTCCATTCAGTACACTGGAACAATGAAGCCAATGAGAAGGCTAATAAATAGGCGAAGGCAAAAACCTGTGGACTTGCTAAATAGATCAAGGGTAGAAGTTTTCAGAATTGTAGCAACATTCATGGTGCACAGACCCCTAGGAAAATATTCAACAAAATAAGAGTACCTTATGAAGGGGCGATAGAGAAGAAAGTGTCCAGCATTTTGTTTGTGATTTTCCAGGTGTTACGAATATTACTTGTAGAGCCTGACAACTAAGCGACCTATCAGGATTTACCTTGAGCGAAATGGACAGATTAAATAGAGAATCAATTTAACCCTCTCCGACTGATGTGGTAATCTGACAGTCACCGAAGGTTCGACATTTTTCCTTAGCTTCAATAGCATTCATTACTAAAATCACCTATTATTCGACAAATAGTTTATTTATTTGACTCTTTCATTAATCAGTACTTAAAATATTGATAGAATTTCTATCCCGATGCCACAAATGAGTTGTTATTTTTTTGCCACGAGGGCAGAAGGCCTGTCTAACAAGGCAAATCTTGGATATTTCTGCACTTTTTTGTTCTCAGTTTTTCAGCATCAAGCCATAAGTCTTTAATCAACTATTTTTCACACGTATGGGCCGTTTTAACCATTGTTTTAGTCAAATCTAGTAGTTATTGAAATAAATTTTCAAATAATTATATAGGGTGATCTATCTATAACTTTTTTTTTAATTTAAAATAAAGCATCAAAACTGAAGTGGGCGTCGGAATCTTTATTATTACCGGAAAAACATTTACTTTTTAAAACTATTTCTTAGCACATGATACACCCAGAAAAAGGTTTAGTTATAATAACCAAGATTTGGTTATAGTGATCAAGTGGCATAGTTGGATATGGCGAAATAAATATAAAGTTAACGAAAGTCTGCAATTTACTTAAGACTTCTAGTTGGGACAAATGTATATTTCTTAATAATTACAAAACGACTACCTTGATTGGACAATATTGTTAGTTGAATAAAATCATTGTTGAGCAAATATAAACAATTCTTTGGTTGATACAAGTTTTCAATTAATTTTGTGAACTTGCTGTAGACTTGAATCAGCTAACCGTTTATTATTAGGAAAAAAGTTTCAGTTTGACACAAATAAAAATTTACTCGATGTTTGTTGTGTTTACTTTCTTCTTTTATTTGCATATACTAAGCATAAAAATACGTACATATTTACATTAGTTAGTTACTAAAGTAAATAATACATATGTATGTGTTGGTAAGAATTTCCTAAAAAACAACGATGAAACAGGAACAGTCGTGCGAAAACCCAGGTCAATATCTGCTGGAAGTATACTGCTTTGCTTTTTCCTTAGCTAAATAGACACTTCCAAATTATAATTCACATGAATTATATATCCACTGAAAAACCCCGGTTGGCATCAAACTTTATATTTTTAATTAAACTTTAAACTATGCGCGCACCGAAGCAACTCGCGACGATAGCAAAACTGATACTGAGACAAACAAGTATGGGCATGTCATAGCACACATGGCGCAGCGATCGACATGCCATAGCTTACGGAGCGCTCTGGGACCACATGCGTGTTTCACCCATATACGAACAGCGGTAGCGGAGCAATGATTTCCACGCACAATGCAATGGTCGGCATACTAGCGCATTCAATCGATTCAATAAGTGGGACTGTGTGCATTGCTCAGCTGGCGCTCTTCGTATGTGCTCAGAGAGCGCTCAGCATTCTTTAGGGGTGGCTCACAAGCATGAATATGTTCCACTCTCAAACCAAATCGTGGTTGCCTCAACTAAGATTTGGTAACTATGACTAAACCACGTGTTGAAAGAAAGCTTATCTGTATTAGGAGAGCTTAATAACATCCTTTTATGAACCATACGTTAAGTTGAATGGAATTTGTAGAAATATGCTTCAAAGAAATATTTATTAGTATTAACCAAACCCTTCAACTAAATTAACGATTTGTTACAACCTAGATGAATATGAGAAGCTTTAATATATTTAGTTATAATTACCAATCGATGGTAATAGTTCCCAATCCTTGGTAACAGTTCCCAAATATTGTCAAAATTCGGGAACTAAATATCTTTAGTTGTCGAAACTAATCCTTTTTCTCAGTGTAATCATATGGGCAAGGGCGACTTTCTTTTAACAAATTATAACAAAAATTTGCTCCAGTTTTTGCTGAAAGGTAAATACTTTTATTCTCTGCGTACATTTTTAGCGCATAATCTCAAAAATCCCAAATTTTGAGTTGTGACTCTTTTGAAGACGGTGTGCGATATGTTCATAAAATGAAGAGTTTTGAGTTTAAGCTTTCAATTTCATGTTGCGATTTTTTGCACTTTTCTGAGAAAATGGCTTTTGTTGTAGGTATTCTTTATACTGTCAGTAGTCAACTATTTACCAGTATGGGGGAGAACTCAATAAATATATAAATCAAAAGACTGTTTACAATTTTGTTGCTGCAATAGCTGCTCCTTTCAACTCTTCAGCAGACAAATTAGGAAATCCAGATCCTTCTGGTTTTCAATTCAAATTAATATAATTTGGCAATATTTCTTTTTAAATTTGCCATTGTGTAAATTGTTTTTACAACTAAGTGGAATTTTTTTTCTTTAGTTTAAATATTTAGAAAAATTCTGCTTTCAAACTCTTTTTAATAAAACTACAAAATAAAAGTGCCCCATTTGGCCCATCAGTCGATAAGGGTTTTTTTTGCAAAAATGTGGGAAATCGTATGCCAGTCAATAGTCATGTTTTTTTTTTGATAATCTACTTGTTTGGTTATAATTAATTTTGGCCACAAAAATTGGTCAAATTACCCATAGTGCAATCGTGTCACTCTATCTATATACAACTGTTGCCGTTTTATTTGTGTGCGCATCACACATTGATTTAAACGAAATTTTAAAGAGTTAAAGCATATTTCGATAGGTGGACCAGGGACCGATCTATTAAACAAAAAATCGTATTTATGGACCGATTTGTTGAAATTTGGCACATAAAGAATGTACACGAAAAAAACTGGTCGCACATAACCAAGCATAGCTCGGTTAATCATAACATTAAAATAAAAATCGGTAGACACTTAAAAAGCTGGAAGCAGTTTCCGCCTTACTGCATCATTTCTTTTTAGTAACAAAAATCAGTGTAGAAATGAGGACCAAGAAAAAAATCGATCGCGAGTTAATATTGCGCAAAAAGCTGGAAAATCCCAGCATGTTCCATAACGACATCGCAAAAAAGCTAAAATTTCCAAAGTCTACCGTTACTTATGTGCTTAAAAAATACAATGAATGGTTATCTTTAAAAAGGAACCCTGGTAGTGGCAGAAAAAAAGGATTTGC
>NW_023458560.1:31491589-31497513 GCF_013731165.1 Rhagoletis pomonella
AAAAAAGCTAACTACTTTTGTGGGGCGATGGCCGCAAAAATGTCAGACCTGGATACCTCTACATTACATGTCAACTAACTTGTAACTAACTACTTTTGGACATAAAATATCAATAAGAAAAACCAAATATTTTTTTGTTTTTTTACTTTTTTATTTACTTATTTATTTACTTTATTTTATTACATTTCATATTTGTTTACATATTCTGCTCTGGGTGGCCCCATATTCGAACACCGTCAGACATAACTTCAAAATGATAGTATAAAATTTCGATTTTCCTTTTATTTATCCTGAATATGAAAAAGAATCTGCGAAGTTCAGAAAAAAAGTGTATTGAAAGTAATTTTTGTATGAGGATATTTAATAGAAACTTGTAAAGAAAACCAACTCCCGATTGCGTCTGCATGACTCCTGCACGACTTTACAATTCACTTTAAGTTGGTTTTGTCATAGCTAATTAAAAGTGAGGTATTAATCGAAATCTCGCCAAAAAGCTAACTATAAGTTGGTTAGTTTTAACAATTGATAATTTTTCACTGCAGGGGTGTTACGCCTTAGGGAGTAAGAACTGTGGTAACATCGATGGTAAAAAGAAGTGACAATAAATGAGCATTTTCAAAGAATTTGGCAATTTCTGAAGATATTCTTCGCAGGCTTTTATCAATTTTAACAGGACAATGATCAGAAACATTCTCCGAAACTGGGACCAAATAGGTATAAATCCCAAGTTTTTATAATCATTGAGTGACCTGCGTAAAGCCCAGATATGGATCAATAGAAAACTTATGGAATTATTTGAAAATGCCGCTTTTAAACTGCGAAAATTCGCCCAATCGCATGCAAGACCTTGGGCATAGCGTTGAGGAAAACAGGTGCGCGTTCTCAACAGATTTCGTCTAAAACCTGTGCGAAAGTACCCCAAGATGACCATAAAAGCTAAAATATTCAAATTAGTTATGGCCAATTTATTAAAAGTCAAGCAAATGGTACAATTTTCTATCGGGTGCAAAACTGGAACAATCTAGTTGCTACGTTTTTTTGCAATTTTCTTCTTTATCTGCTTGTATTAATTATTGTTTTTATGGCCTTCTGATGAATATAATCATTGGAAATGTGAATTCCGAAACTAGATTACAAAAAAGTCTTCCTATATAGCGAATATATCGCAAGAAATTTCACATTAAGTATTACTGTTCCGGTTTTGCTCCTCAGTGTATATATGCCATTGCGTGTATCACTACTTCAATTCAGTTTTAACCGACTTCCAAAAAAGGAGGAGGTTATCAGTTCGTCGGAATATTTTTTTTTTTTTTTTTTTTTTTTATGTATGTTACCGCATAACTTTGCACCACGTCAACCGATTTCAATAATTCTTTTTGCAATGGAAAGGTAGTGTCTCAGAGGTGGTCCCATCATTGGTCCGATCATTGGATCATGAAATATATAGATATATATGTATATATTTTTTTTAAGTCGGTTTTTTTGCTAAAAATTACTTGTTATTTTCTTTCATACTGCAGAAATTTGTATTACTTTTTATATTAGCATAGGTCCTTGTCTTCGGATTTGTGCATAAGTTAGCTAAGAATTCTGAAACAGCTGCCAACCCTCCTTAATATAATTAATGTTATTGCGATAGATATTGTGGCGAATACTGCGGCAACACAAAGCGAACAACGAGAAATAGGCAGAATGTTCGAGGAACGACGTAGAATGTTCCACAAAGATAAACGTCAAGTTGGATGAACACTGCGAACAGCGAGAGAAAGAGAATGGGCGATAAACTTCAGAATGTTCTAGAGTTGCCATCAGCGTTGCCGCTTTGGTAATTTTTAACCAAAATTGGTAATTTTTTTCTTTATTTATCAAGTTTGGTAATTTGGTAATTCGGGAAGACAAAGGCTGACATCACCGCCATCCAAGAAATGCGATGGACGGGGCAAGGTAAAGTAAGCGTGAAGCCTTGCGACGTCTACTACAGTTGCCACGTAAAGGAGCGCAAATTCGGTGTTGGATTCGTGGTAGGAGAGAGACTCCGTCGCCGAGTACTGGCGTTCACCCCGGTGGACGAACGTCTAGCCACAATCCGCATCAAAGCTAGATTCTTCAACATCTCGCTCATCTGCGCCCATGCCCCGACGGAAAGGAAGGATGAGGCGTCCAAGGATCTCTTCTACGAGCGCTTGGAACGCACATATGAGCGCTGCCCCCGACACGATGTCAAAATCGTGCTTGGCGATTTTAATGCCAAGGTGGGCAAGGAAGGGATCTTTGGCGCCACTGTCGGAAAATTCAGCCTCCACAACGAAACGTCCGATAACGGACTGAGGCTGATCGACTTCGCCGGGGCCCGAAATATGGTAATATGTAGTACTAGGTTCCAGCATAAGAACATCCACCAATCTACATGGCTGTCTCCAGATCGAAAAACGAGAAACCAAATCGATCATGTTGTGATAGACGGAAGGCATGCTTCAAGCGTTTTGGACGTACGTACACTCCGAGGGCCAAACATCGACTCGGACCACTATCTTGTTGTAGCCAAGATACGCACCCGCCTCTGTGCAGCAAAAAATGTGCGCCCAACAATGCAAGGAAAGCTTAACGTCGAAAAGCTGCAATCACAAAAGACGGCCAATTTATTCGCCACTCGACTCACACACCTGCTCTCTGAGAGCACTCTTCAACAATCCGACGTACGCGAGCAGTGGAACCACATTTCCCGATCATTAAGTACCGCCGCCGAAGAAGTAGTTGGATTTCAGCGAGCCCGAAAGAACAACTGGTACGATGAGGAATGTCAAGAAGACGCAGAGAAAAAAGATGCCGCCTACAGGGCCACGCTGCGATCGGGCGCAACGCGAGCCATGTGGAACCGTTATAGGGAACTGAAGAAGGAAGCGAGACGTATTTGCCGCAATAAGAAGAGAGAGGCCGAAATACGTGAGTGCGAAGAGCTTGAGATGCTGGCCGACAGGGAGAACGCCCGAAAATTCTACCAGAGGGTTAGGCGACTTACGGAAGGTTTCAAGACCGGGGCGAACTCCTGTAAGAACAACAATGGCGACCTAGTGACCGATGTCCAGAATATACTTAAATTGTGGAGGGAACACTTTTATAACCTACTGAATGTTAGCAGCGCTGAAAGTAGTGAGGAAGACGAACCCGAGTCCCCAGTCGATGATGATGGAGTAGCTGTCCCACCGCCTGACTATGACGAGGTACGAATAGCGATTACGCGGCTGAAAAACAACAAAGCTGCTGGAGCTGACGGCCTGCCAGCCGAGCTATTCAAGTACGGCGGCGAGGAGCTGATGAGGTGCATGCATCAGCTCGTATGCAGAATATGGTCAGATGAACGCATGCCCGACGACTGGAATTTAAGTGTGCTCTGCCCAATCCACACGAAAGGCGACCCCGCCGTACGCGCCAACTACCGCGGAATTAGCCTTCTAAGCATAGGTTACAAGGTCTTATCGAGCGTATTGTGCGAAAGACTGAAGCCCACCGTCAACGAGCTTATTGGACCTTATCAGTGTGGCTTTAGGCCTGGAAAATCCACCATAGATCAGGTATTCACAATACGCCAAATCTTGGAAAAGACCCGCGAGAATAGGATCGACACACACCATCTATTTGTCGATTTCAAAGCCGCTTTCGACAGCACGAAGAGAAGTTGCCTTTATGCCGCGATGTCTGAATTTGGTATCCCCGCGAAACTAATACGGCTGTGTAAAATGACGTTGAGCAATACCACCAGCTCCGTCAGAATAGGGAAGGACCTCTCCGAGCCGTTTGATACCAAACGAGGTTTCAGACAAGGGGACTTCCTTTCGTGTGATTTCTTTAATCTTATGTTGGAGAAGATAATAAGAGCCGCAGAACTGAACCGCTCAGGCACAATACTTTATAAGAGCGTACAATTGCTGGCGTATGCCGACGACATCGATATTATCGGTAAAAACAAGGGCTACGTCTGTTCTGCCTTCTCGGGATTGGATAGAGATGCAAAGCGAATGGGTCTGGTGGTGAACGAGGACAAAACGAAGTATCTCCTGTCAGCACACAAACAGTCAGAGCATACGCGTCTTGGCACCCACGTCACTGTTGACAGTTACAAGTTTGAAAAAGTAGACGACTTCGTTTATTTGGGAACCAGCATTAACACCAATAATAATGTCAGCCTTGAAATCCAACGGAGAATCACTCTTGCCAACAAGTGCTACTTTGGGCTGAGTAGGCAATTGAGAAGTAAAGTCCTCTCTCGTCGTACAAAGATCACACTCTATAAGTCACTCATCATGCCTGTGCTGGTGTATGGCGCGGAAGCATGGACAATGAAAGCATCTGATGAGGCGGCTCTTGGAGTTTTCGAGAGAAATATTCTGCGAAAGATTTACGGACCTTTACGCGTTGGTGATGGCGAATATCGCAGACGATTTAACGATGAGCTGTATGAGCTTTATAACGATATAGACATAGTGCAGCGAATTAAAATTCAGCGGCTCCGCTGGCTTGGCCATGTCGTTCGGAAGGACAGAAACGCTCCTGCTCTGAAAATATTCAACGCGGGCCGCGATGCTGGTAACAGAGGAAGAGGAAGGCCTCCTCTGCGTTGGAAAGACCAGGTGGAGAAGGACTTGGCTTCACTTGGCATTTTCAATTGGCGTCAGTTAGCACAGAAGAGAAATGACTGGCGTGCTGTTTTGGACTCGGCCAAAATCGCTTAGGCGGTTACAGCGCCAAATAAGAAGAAGAAGAAGAATTTGGTAGTTTATTTTTCAATTTGGTAATTTTTTTGAGTCGGTCTTACATGTCAAATAGGTCAATATTGGTTCTGATTCCACATAAGTAAGTGGACCGTAAGCGTATCCTTTTATATAAATACCAGGTAATCGTGAAAGTTTCGCAAGACGAAAGTTGTTCCAGCGTTCCTTGGCTACTAGAATGGTGTGTTCTTTAACAAACTGCTTGAAAGTGGCTATTGCTAAGTACATCCACCGTATCCTTTCCTAGAAGGTTTTGGGTGGTCCTACCTTTCCCTGTCAGTTCGTCAGCTTTTCAATTACCATCAATTTTCCGGTGTACCCGGCAACCATATATATGAATAGAATTATACGTAAATACGTATGTTCTCATTCAAAAAGCTCAGCGGGGGACTTCACCCTGTATATAGTGAGTCGAAAGCTTTCCTTCAAGCGTTGAATTGTTGACATATTTTCCTGTCACTTGTTAACCGACTTCCAAAAAAGCAGGAGGTTATCAGTTCGTCAGAATATTTTTATTTTTTTATGTATGTTACCGCATAACTTTGGACCACGTCAACTGATTTCGATAATTATTTTTGCATCGGAAAGGTAGTTTCTCCGAGGTGGTCCCATACTAATCTTGTTTAGATCGGATCATTGGATCATGAGATATATATATATATTTTTTTTTTTGCTAAAAATTACTTGTTTACATACAGTGGTCGAAAAAATTATTGCCGCTTCATAGTTTTACAAGATTTAAAATGTAATTTTTTTTGTGATTTAATTTTGGTTATTTTTTTTTTTAAATACTATTCTTTCTTCAACAGACCTCAAGCAAATTCAAATTTCAAACTATGTTCAATGTTTAAAAAAATTCAACAACTTTCGTAAAAATTTGAGGTTAATGGAGCGCTGATTGCCTGAAAAGCTTGGTATCTTCGGATATATACATTTTTGTATAGACATATCGAGCCCTAACTGCCAAAATAACATAAGCGACATTTTTTCAAAATTTTCTTTTTGATGCAGAAAGGCATCTAGCGGTTAGGGCTCTGCACATAAAATAAGTTTGGTAATTTTTTGTTGAATTTGGTAAATTTTTCCGGTGATTTTGGTAAAAAATAAAAAAAATTTGTGGCAACACTGGTTGCCATAAGTGCCAGCGCAGGTATA
>NW_023458560.1:31497523-31504025 GCF_013731165.1 Rhagoletis pomonella
TACAAGTAAAGTGAGCGGAGAATTGAGTTGCAAATAAGCAAGCTATACATTTAATTGTGTTGACAAGTAGTAAAGCGTTGTTATTGCTTTAACAAGTATTGTAAAGTGTTTTTACTGTATTAGCAAGTATTGTAAATTGTTTGTTGTACAATAAAGTTAATTGTACTACAATTTGTTCATCGTTAGCATTAATTTAACAATCCAGCGATACGAACCCGAGTATATTTGGGAAATCCCTCAAGGTTTCGAGGATAATCGTAACAATATTTAAATTGTGTATCTAAGGCTGCGTTTCTCCAAACTAATTTAAGTGGAAATTAACTGCAATTTAATATTTTTATTTAATTCTCATTTAAATTACTTTCGGTTTCAATAAGCTCTTTGTTTAGGCGAGTAAAAAGTGGTCGTAAAACCGACTTGGCGAGCGAAAGCTTTCATTTGTACTGAGAGCTTTTGAAAGCTTTGGCACGCTGTGTTGTAAAAGCAGGACTGGTATACAAGTAAGGAGCAGATACACAAAATTGTGGTGGTGTGTATATTCATTAAACGTGTAACATCTCTGAGTCTGGTTATTCTGATTTAATTTTTATTTAAGTGAAGAGCATAGGTCACACTTAAATCAAAATTAAAAACAAATTAAAATTGTTGGTGAAACCAAAAATTTGAAAATTAAAGTAATTTTCACTTAAATGATTCTGGTGAAACGCAGACTAATTCCCTTAATTCAAGTTGAATTTATTTACTAAAACATATGGCAACCCTCTTAAATAAAGTTCACAAAAAAACATTTATTGGGTATTGCTTTTACTGAGGGTCTACTGTAGTTGGTCTTGACAGACAGGGCTGCCAACTATACTTAGCTTTGAAGTGCCATATTGAAGATAAAAAAGTGCCAAAATGTGCCAAATAGAAAAATAAAAGTGTCAAAAAATGGGTAATTCTTTTTAATTCTTCTCATTTAGCATTGAAATTAGAAACACATTCCTAAAACAAAAGTCCAATGCTAAACTAAGATAAACCAATTGTACACACTATAGGAATTAAAAAATTTTAGTTGAGAAAAAGAAGTACACGCAAAGGATTTCACAAAAGGTATTGAAATTTTACTACTTTTCAAAAAAGCCATCTTGGCACTTTGTGCCAAATTGAAAAATTAAGTGCCATTTGAAGTAAAATAGCGCAAAAAATGGAACGGTTTGAGCCAAGTTGGCAGCCCTGTTGACAGTACTGAGTTTCTTAAGGCCGTTTTTACATTCGGCAGTTAACACTCGATTTTTAACCAAAAAAAAACCACGAAAACGAAAAATTTTACGAAAAATTCCGACGAATTTGTGTTAACTTTTTACCACAAAAACGACCCTTGGAATTTTTTAATAACACGAAAATTTTTAATTCATTCTTAGTTTTATGTTTTTAGCAAATTAACCATTCAACTCACCATTTCAGTACATAATCACCAGCTTTGGTTATATTACAGCTAAGTACTAGAGGTGATCTGATTTCAAATACTTTTAACTGATGTTCTGCATTATCATAGTTTGGCACCAAGAAGTCGGTATCTGTAATAAATTATTCATAAACCAAATTCAATGAAATTTAAATATGTACATATGTATGTAAATGTATTCGCTTAGATATCTATAAATATATCATTTAACTCTTTAATGGTAAATGAATTTAATGTTGCGCTAAAGTTTTTATTTTCAATAAATTAGGATTATGACGATAAAAATAAACTAAAAACAATTCACACTTCACTTCCAAAAATAAATTCAAATCAAATAAAATTAAGTAAATAAATAATAATAATACACTAAGTACATAAGAGTGGATAGAAAAAAAGATACATTTGCGTTAGCAACAGAACTAAAATTGTATAAGCTATTTAAAGATACAATAATATTTTACACATAGACTCGGAAAAGTATAATAAAAAGAGGAAATAAATTCAAAGTATGCATAGTACATGTTTTTTTTTTTTAACGAGGAGGAAGCATCGAAAGCCTAACCCCGTCAGTGTGAGACTTTAACCCAAACTAAACCTCCTACCGACATGTACCGTTCTCCTCCCGTTACCACCATCAAGTATTTCGTCGGGAGGTGGGTTGAGCACGAAGCTCTACGTTCGTTGAAGTCCTGATGCAGTCCGTTGAAAGTTGCATCAACTTGGAGCCGTACATAGTACATATGTATGTATGTTTTCGTGTAGGTACAGGGTATGGTAATAAGATAAAATATGTCCGATAAAAAATGTTGATAGGAAAATTTTATTATAATATTTAAATATGTATGTAAGTGCGTATGTACTTGTGCGTATGTACGTATGTATGTATTTACATCATAGTCTATATGTGGATATGTACATTAGACCGCACCGGTAATAAAAATTCGCCGTACCCCCCTGAATCTACATAAAACTCTCCTAAAATTATAAGTCACTGTTTTCAAAAAAAAAAAATGTTTTCACGTGATACATTTTTTTCGTTACTTTTTTATAAAAATATAGTAGATTCTATAACATAAACCATACAAGTCAAAGTTTATAACTTTGTGTACAGTTCGGGAAAATTTAACGAATTTCAAACAAAAAAATTCCATCAGAATTTTTAGAAACTTTTTGGGTATGCAGTTTTGTAGCCCATTCAATTTTAGTATAATAATGTGCAGTTTTGATTTTTCCCCCATATAACTGATGACCAAAATTAAAAAAAAGTGAAAATTTTGATGACATTTGAAATTTGTTAAATTTTCCTGAACTCTACACAAAGTTTTAAACTTTGACTTATATGGTTTCTGTTATCCCCATTTAGGTGAGCGCCACTGTACATACATAGGTTTCAAAAAACAACGCTATTTCGGCAAACACAATTTTTTATTTTATTTTTTCGAAATTGCCTTGCAAAAATGTTTTAGACTCAGGGGTGTACATTGAACTTTTTTGTTTGCTTGTAAGGTGGTACGGTCTAATGTATATATGTATATAGTTAAGTAGAGAGGCGCACATGGGAGTTGAACATACCGACTTTGTAACGCATGTGTGTATTGCATGTAAAACAAATTTGGAAAACAAATTTGAGCGAAAAAAGGCTATAACATTTTTGGCTAATGAAACTTGTCCATTGATTCAAATTAACTTGTTTGCCTGCTTGCTAGCCAAGCAGTTATGTAGCAATTGTAGCTGACTGTTTGCAGTAAATGTATGAATCTGTGCGGCCGGCAAGCAACGTGGCTCGTGGGCTACGAGTATTGGCTTTTTGGGCGCGATTGCTTTGTAATACGAGTAAGGCAAGAAGCATTATTGTTGTTGCTGTACATAGTACGAGGGTCGTTCAATGTATTCTCGGTATCATTGTAACTAAGTTAGTACTGAGGTGGACGATTTAATAATTGCAATGAATAGTTACATTACTTGACGGCATAAGTGTTTCGCATAATTACGGTCATCTGGTAATCCTCGGTGAAAGAAGATTGGATGACTGACGCGCCAATTTTGAAGAAAATCGACCACCACGCTGTGTTAAAAAGTGAAAAACCCAGTATCGAAGAACTTGTGACTTTTCACACCGATTTTGCACCTTCGTTATCTAAAATTTAAAAGTGGTAAAGTGAATTTAAACCGGCAGCGAGTATTGAAGATGATCCTCGCGCACCCAAGTGGCGTCATTACTGCTGCTACAGAGGTAAATGTGAAAAATGTTTAGATACTTGTACTGGAGGACGACCGAATAACGAAAGGTTAAATTATTAGCAGCGATTAAATACTACCTATACCCGTAGGTGCCATACACACTATTCTTCATGATCATCTTAATCTCTCAAAAGTTAGTCCAAGGTGGGTACCGCGAATGCTCACGACGCCGCAAAAACAAGCGCGAGTGGATTGTTGTAGAATATTTTGGAGCTCTGTGAGATAAAATCAACGAGTACCCCCCAGCGCAAAGTACCTTAGAGTAATGCTCGATAGCAAACTTAATAGGAAATCAATATCGAACTTTCGTAGGCAGAAGGCAGAAGGCCTACACAGCATACAACACTTACAAGAGGATCCTCAGCAGAAATTGGGGACTAAAGCCTAAACTTGTGTTATGGATGTATACCGCGATAACATCCATATTAACATACAGCGCTCTGGTCTAGTGGTCCGAACTAAGCAAACAATATAAGGTCAGCAAACTAAAAAGTATACAAAGGGCAGTAAGCGCAGAAGTAAGATCCTGCCTGACAGAAGCGCTAAACCGGCCCTCAGACTCGAGAGAGTCAGACCTTTGGGAAACTAGACACTGCGGGAATGGGTCGATCATAAATGAAATGCAATTAAGTAGGATGACAGACTACTTCGTCGGCTGAGAGGAATATCGCCCTCTCACAGAAAATGGTTAAAAAACGCCCTATTTCAAAATTTTGTTGAAGAACGCCCTATCTAAATATAAATTCAATATATCGGCAGCGGCGATTGGGTGTTTTTGAACATTTCCGAACCGGCTGCCGAGATAGGGCGATCTTCCACTCAGCCGTTGATATTGTAGGTAATCTAGGCTTCAGCTGTAACGTGCAAGTGTTATTCCCATCCAGAAGAGTCTGGAGGAGAGACCGAAAGGCAGGCAGAGAGTATACTCCGAGAAACTCGGTGTTGCTCTGTCTCTACGATTGGGAAAAGATTCAAGCAGAAGTTCTAGGTATCCTTCAAGTCTGTAAAATCTTATGCAATAGAGTCGGATACAATAGTAAAGCAACAATGCATGCTGACAGCCAGGCGGCGCTGATTAATTAGCGATGGCAGGAGCCGCATTTCCTTTTCCAGGCCTTTCAAATATTAGGCATAAAATATTCGGTAAACACCTAGTAGCGCAACTAATCGATCTATCAGGAGCTATATCATACGCGAAATCGCTAGATTTATTAGAGAATCAATATAGAAGTACATAGACAAATATCTGCCGCGGGAAGTGCATTAAAATGGCGCAAAAATGCGCAAATTGAATTCTACGAAAAAGTGGGAAATCATAAACGTTACTTTGCATAATTTAAGGGACCAATTCAAGAAAAAAGACCCGGAAAACTTACTGCCTGCCGGTGTATGTTTACTTCTTCACGGTAGCACTTCGGTTCACACAGCGGGCGTATTTCGAAGGCCACTGTACCAGATTTTGACTTCGAAGAAATCAATCACTCGCCGTATAGCACAGACCCGGCCCCTAGCGATTACTTTTTGTTGCCAAATTTGAAAAAAAAAGTCTTTCTGACCTTGAAGAGCTCAAAGCAGCAATAACGCTTATTTTTCGGACAAGGATAAAAGATATTTTTAAAGGGCATTGAACTATTGATCTCAATATATTATAAAAATATTGAGATTATGGGGGATTATATTGAAACATATTTAAAAATATATTGAATTTAATTCGAGTTGTTTTTCATAATGATACCGAGAATACATTCATCGGCCCTCGTATATATCCACTACATACATACAAATTATGTCATACTTGGTGATGGTGGTAATTATGGGTGACGATGATGATATCACTTTTGAGTTTATTGAATAAGTTTAAGTATTAAATATGTAGGTATGTATGTACGAGTACTAATAGATACATATGTATGCATGGATTTGCGCGAAAATATGTATGCACTTGTACACAATGCATGACAGCTGCGAGGAATTTTAAAGACTCTTTTATACAAATGTATGAATGTAATTCAAACTTGGACTGAAATCACATAATTTCACAAATACTTTTTCGCATTCATTTAAGTATTTGTATATTTCGCACTTTTCTTCTTTATGAACACATGCTTAGTTGAGGCAGTAAAAAAGTATTAAGCTAAAAGTTTTTCGTTTTTGGTTTGTTTTCTTTTGATGAATCGACGCTCGTAATGCTGAGTATTAATATGCAATTAATCATTCCATTGATGGCATTAACTATAGTGAATGTGTATATTCAAATATTTTAAGCACCACTTTGTGTGAAACTTTGCGCATTGAAAATATTAGTTTGCATTAGCTTGTCATAAAAAATATTTTGAAAAAAAAGTTTACTTTCTTATTTCTCTTTAACTGTAATCAGTAAATTAATTGATTTAATTTGCTCTTAAAATGATAAATGGGAGTTTCCATTGTAACGGGCGCGACACCTTTGTGCATAATTCTTTAATTTTGAAGAAAACTATTAAAGTAACCATTGAAATATTATACGCTAAAAATACTGTCAGAAGTAAGGAATTAACTCATATGAACTACATTTTATAAATAAATCAGTACCGACCAGAAAATGCCAAAGAAGAGCGTAACGGGCGCGACGTTATAAAATTGATAAATTGCGTGTAATCCACTTTCACACGAAACTGTGTAAAATTTTTAATTAAACTGACTAAAAATGCCTTGGCATATTTAAATTTGGAATGTTTCCTATTATTTCCGCATTCAAAGAAAATACACTTCTTAATCCATTTAGATTTATTAACATTTTAAAGTGTAACGGGCGCGACACCTCGTTGTAACGGG
>NW_023458560.1:31504125-31521042 GCF_013731165.1 Rhagoletis pomonella
GTGCAAGTACATACAGTCAATCAATAAAGTTTAGGTACAGCGATTTTCGAGGTCTTCTTCTTGACCTGCGGGCTGTGTCGGAGCCACAGCCGCTAAATTTAAACGTAGAATACGTGATATTAATAACATCGCATTCAGGCTAAAACGGTACAGAAAATATTCGTTTTGATTGCATTGAATTGGATTTAATAAGTCAATATGAATTGCAAAATATTAATAATTAGCAATAGAGAAGCAGATCCATATTAACTTCGATTATATATATGTATATACCATCAGCTTATAAATAGATATACACTGAAGAGCAAAACTGGAACAATAGAACGGAAAGTTAAGTTTGTGGTAATGTACTTCTTCAGTTTATTTACTTTATGGTAATTCAAACTTGCATTTCGCCTTATCGAGTTTAACTAAACGTTTGACCATACAAATTTTAAGATTCGCATATGGAAACTCAGAAAAAAATTACCAAACAAAAATGAACTGGTTTGTTCCAGTTTTGCACCCTCTTAGTAATTGCTGAATTTTATAATTCGAAGAGGAGTTCTGGCTCATTTCCTGCAATTTTGTAATCAAGGCGCGTGGGATTTTCGCTGTGAGTGCTTTAAGTGCACATACCAAGCAAAAAGAATTTAAAGTTTTTGCAAAACGGTCAGAAAGGCCACGCTATAAAGAAAGAAATCATATCGGCCAAATGTCCGTTTTATGGTTATCTAAACAAGCGATAAAAGGGCGGACCTAAGTCAGCAAGATCAAGAGACCACAAAAAATTGCAATTTGCCAGGCTAGGCATATTGGAGGGTCTCTAAATGCCTCTAAACTTTGGTTCCAAATCTGCTTTTTCACCACAAAGCAATTGACTGGACATTATGTTGCTTTTTCACCACAAAGCAATTGACTGGACATTATGTAAGACATGGGAACAAGTTGTTGCAGCACAAAGATAAAGAGGAGAAAGCCTGCTTTAACATCCAGAAAAATTTTTAGTCAGAAACGCATTTTTACTAAGAAAGAACATTGGATTGGTATTATTTTGAAGCGGTAACTTACAAGTTCTTCATAAACGGCCACTATTCCACCAAAATTGACTATTGATTAGGGCGCAGCCCTTAATTTTTTAACTCTGAGGATAAAATTAAATGTTTTCAGTCGAAATATTGGTTCAAGTGCTGTGCACCTGCATCAGGGACACCCCTAACGTCCCAAAATATTTAAACTATTAAGTTTGTATGTGTACATTTAATGATGTAGGGCCGTGTTACGCCTTAGGGAGTAAGAACTCTGGTAAAATTGAAGGTAAAATGAAAAGTGACAACAAATGAGCATTTTCAAAGAATTTGGCAATTTCTGAGGATATTCTTCGCAGGCTTTTATCAATTTTAACAGGACAATGATCAGAAACATCCTCCGAAACTGTGACCAAATAGGTATAAATCCCAAGTTTTTATAATCATGGAGTGACCTGCGTAAAGCCCAGATATGGATCAACAGAAAACTTATGGAATTATTTGAAAATGCCACTTTTAAACTGCGAAAATTCGCCCAATCGCATGCAAGACCTTGGGCATAGCGTTGAGGGAAACCGGTGCGCGTTCTCAACAGATTTCGTCTAAAACCTGTGCGAAAGTACCCCAAGATGACCATAAAAGCTAAATTATTCAAATTAGTTATGGCCAATTTATTAAAAGTCAAGCAAATGGTACAATTTTCTATCGGGTGCAAAACTGGAACAATCTAGTTGCTACGTTTTTTTTGCAATTTTCTTCTTTATCTGCTTGTATTAATTGTTGTTTTTATGGCCTTCTGATGAAATAATCATTGGAAATGTGAATTCCGAAACTAGATTACAAAAAAGTCTTCCTATATTGCGAATATATCGCAAGAAATTTCACATTAAGTATTACTGTTCCGGTTTTGATCCTCAGTGTATATATGCCATTGCGTGTATCACTACTTCAATTCATTTTTATTTTCTTTCATACTGCAGAAATTTGTATTACTTTTTATATTAGCCTAGGTCCTTGTCTTCGGATTTGTGCATAAGTTAGCTAAGAATTATGAAACAGCTGGCAACCGTCCTTAATATAATTAATGTTATTGCGATACATATTTAAATTGTGTATCTAAGGCTGCGTTTCTCCAAACTCATTTAAGTGGAAATTAACTGTAATTTAATTTTTTATTTAATTCTCATTTAAATTACTTTTGGTTTCAATAAGCTCTTTGTTTAGGCGAGTAAAAAGTCGTGGTAAAACCGACTTGGCGACCGAAAGCTTTCATTTGTACTGAGAGCTTTTGAAAGCTTTGGCACGCTGTGTTGTAAAAGCAGGACTGGTATACAAGTAAGCAGCAGATACACAAAATTGTGGTGGTGTGTATATTGATTAAACGTGTAACATCTCTGAGTCTGGTTATTCTGATTTAATTTTTATTTAAGTGAAGAGCATAGGTCACACTTAAATCAAAATTAAAAACAAATTAAAATTGATTGGTGAAACCAAAAATTTGAAAATTAAAGTAATTTTCACTTAAATGAATCTGGTGAAACGCAGACAAAATTCCCTTAATTCAAGTTGAATTTATTTACTAAAACATATGGCAACCCTCTTAAATAAAGTTCAGAAAAAAACATTTATTGGGTATTGCTTTTACTGAGGGTCTACTGTAGTTGGTCTTGACAGACAGGGCTGCCAACTATACTTAGCTATGAAGTGCCATATTGAGGATAAAAAAGTGCCAAAATGTGCCAAATAGAAAAATAAAAGTGTCAAAAAAGGGGTAATTATTTTTAATTCTTCTCATTAAGCATTGAAATTAGACACACATTCCTAAAACAAAAGTCCAATGCTAAACTAAGATAAACCAATTGTACACACTATAGGAATTAAAAAATTTTAGTTGAGAAAAAGAAGTACACGCAAAGGATTTCACAAAAGGTATTGAAATTTTACTACTTTTCAAAAAAGCCATCTTGGCACTTTGTGCCAAATTGAAAAATTAAGTGCCATTTGAAGTAAAATAGCGCAAAAAATGAGCCAAGTTGGCAGCCCTGTTGACAGTACTGAGTTTCTTAAGGCCGTTTTTACATTCGGCAGTTAACACTCGATTTTTAACCAAAAAAAACCACAAAAACGAAAATGTTTAAGAAAAATTCCACAAAAACGACCCTTGGAATTTTTTAATAACACGAAAAATTTTACTTCATTCTTAGTTTTATGTTTTTAGCAAATTAACCATTCAACTCACCATTTCAGTACATAATCACCAGCTTTGGTTATATTACAGCTAAGTACTAGAGGTGATCTGATTTCGAATACTTTTAACTGATGTTCTGCATTATCATAGTTTGGCACCAAGAAGTCGGTATCTGTAATAAATTATTCATAAACAAAATTAATAAACAAAATTCAATCAAATTTAAATATGTACATATGTATGTAAATGTATTCGCTTAGATATCTATAAATATATCATTAAACTCTTTAATGGTAAATGAATTTAATGTTGCGCTAAAGTTTTTATTTTCAATAAATTAGGATTATGATGATAAAAATAAAAATAAACTAAAAACAATTCACACTTCACTTCCAAAAATAAATTCAAATCAAATAAAATTAAGTAAATAAATAATAATAATAATACACTAAGTACATAAGAGTGGATAGAAAAAAAGATACATTTGCGCTAGCAACGGAACTAAAATTGTATAAGCTATTTAAAGATACAATAATATTTTACACATAGACTCGGAAAAGTGGAATAAAAAGAGGAAATAAATTCAAAGTATGCATAGTACGTACATATGTATGTATGTTTTCGTGTAGGTACAGGGTATGGTAATAAGATAAAATATGTACGATAAAAAAAGTTGATAGGAAATTTTTATTATAATATTTAAATATGTAAGTGCGTATGTACTCGTGCGTATGTACGTATGTATGTATTTACATCATAGTCTATATGTGGATATGTACATTAGACCGCCGTACACCCCTGAGTCCAAAGTCTTTTTGCAAGTCAATTGCAAAAAAAAAATAAAATTTGGCCGAACATTTTTCGTATCATATCTTCGGCATTTACAGTCGTATTCTGAAGCATGATATATCAATGTTTTTGTCGCTAGGATATAATTTTTTTTTCCAAAGTTCATTGACCTCAAATACGCCATTCTAGTACTTACCCACCAGATCGCAGTTGCTACCAACCTAACATACGACAATAATGTTACTAGATTAAAACTCTCCTAAAATTATAAGTCATTGTTTTCAAAAAAAAAAAATGTTTTCACGTGATAAATTTTTTTCGTTAATTTTTTATAAAAAAATATAGTAGATTCTATAACATAAACCATACAAGTCAAAGTTTATAACTTTGTGTACAGTTCGGGAAAATTTAACGAATTTCAAAAAAAAAAAATCCATCAGAATTTTTAGAAACTTTTTGGGTATGCAGTTTTGTAGCCCATTCAATTTTAGTATAATAATGTGCAGTTTTGAAAATTCTGAAAAATCGCTTGATTTTTCCCCCATATAACGCATGAACAAAATTTAAAAACAGTGAAAATTTTGATGACATTTGAAATTTGTTAAATTTTCCTGAACTCTACACAAAGTTTTAAACTTTGAATTATATGGTTTCTGTTATAGTGTCCCATTTAGGTGAGCGCCACTGTACATACATAGGTTTCAAAAAACAACGCTATTTCGGCAAACAAAATTTTTTATTTTATTTTTTCGAAATTGCCTTGCAAAAATGTTTTAGACTCAGGGGTGTACATTGAACTTATTTGTTTGCTTGTAAGGTGGTACGGTCTAATGTATATATGTACATAGTTAAGTAGAGAGGCGCACATGTGAGTTGAACATACCGACTTTGTAACGCATGTGTGTATGTATTGCATGTAAAACAAATTTGGAAAACAAATTTGAGCGAAAAAAGGCTATAACATTTTTGGCTAATGAAACAGTAATTCGCACTTGTCCATTGATTCAAATTAACTTGTTTGCCTGCTTACTAGCCAAGCAGCTATGTATGTAGCAATTGTAGCTGACTGTTTGCAGTAAATGTATGAATCTGTGCGGCCGGCAAGCAATGTGGCTTGTGTGCTACCAGTATTGGCTTTTTGGGCGCGATTGCTTTGTAATACGAGTAAGGCAAGAAGCATTA
This sequence comes from Rhagoletis pomonella, assembly GCF_013731165.1. Lineage (NCBI taxonomy): Eukaryota > Metazoa > Arthropoda > Insecta > Diptera > Tephritidae > Rhagoletis > Rhagoletis pomonella. The sequence continues at coordinate 31,509,292 of NW_023458560.1, forward strand.
TTGTTGTTGCTGTACATAGTACGAGGGTCGTTCAATGTATTCTCGGTATCTCGGTATAACTAAGTTAGTACTGAGGTGGACGATTTAATAATTGCAATGAATAGTTACATTACTTGACGGCATAAGTGTTTCGCATAATTACGGTCATCTGGTAATCCTCGGTGAAAGAAGATTGGACGCTGTGTTAAAAAGTGAAAAACCCAGTATCGAAGAACTTGTGACTTTTCACACCGATTTTGCACCTTCGTTATCTAAAATTTAAAAGTGGTAAAGTGAATTTAAACCGGCAGCGAGTATTGAAGATGATTCTCGCGCACCCAAGTGGCGTCATTACTGCTGCTACAGAGGTAAATGTGAAAAATGTTTAGATACTTGTACTGGAGGACCACTGAATAACGAAAGGTTAAATTATTAGCAGCGATTAAATACTACCTATACCCGTAGGTGCCATACACACTATTCTTCATGATCATCTTAATCTCTCAAAAGTGAGTCCAAGGTGGGTACCGCGAATGCTCACGACGCCACAAAAACAAGCGCGAGTGGCTTGTTGTAGAATATTTTGGAGCTCTGTGAGGTAAAATCAACGAGTACCCCCCAGCGCAAAGTACCTTAGAGTAATGCTCGAAAGCAAACTTAATAGGAAATCAATATCGAACTTTCGTAGGCAGAAGGCAGAAGGCCTACACAGCATACAACACTTACAAGAGGATCCTCAGCAGAAAGTGGGGACTAAAGCCTAAACTTGTGTTATGGATGTATACCGCGATGATAACATCCATATTAACATACAGCGCTCTGGTCTGGTGGTCGGAACTAAGCAAACCATATAAGGTCAGCAAACTAAGAAGTATACAAAGGGCAGTAAGCGCAGAAGTAAGATCCTGCCTGACAGAAGCGCTAAACCGGCGCTCAGACTCGAGAGAGTCAGACCTCTGGGAAACTAGACACTGCGGGCATGGGTCGATCATAAATGAAATGCAATTAAGTAGGATGACAGACTATTTCGTCGGCTGAGAGGAATATCGCCTTATCTCAGAAAATGGTTGAAAAGCGCCCTATTTCAGAATTTGGTTGAAGAACGCCCTATCTCATCTGCCGCTTCGAAAACGCCCTATCTCAATATAAATTCAATATATCGACAGCGGCGATTGGGTGTTTTCAACCGTTTTCTGAGATAGGGTATTTTCGAACCGGCTGCCGAGATAGGGCGATCTTCCACTCAGCCGTTGATATTGTAGGTAATCTAGGCTTCAGCTGTAACGTGCAAGTGTTATTCCCATCCAGAAGAGTCTGGAGGAGAGACCAAAAGGCAGTCAGAGAGTCTAATCCGAGAAACTCGGTGTTGCTCTGTCTCTACGATTTGGAAAAGATTCAAGTAGAAGTTCTAGGTATCCTCGAAGCCTGTAAAATCTTATGCAATAGAGTCGGATACAAGAGTAAAGCCACAATGCATGCTGACAGCCAGGCGGCGCTGATTAATTAGCGATGGCAGGAGCCGCATTTCCTTCTCCAGGCCTTTCAAATATTAGGCATAAAATATTCGGTAAACACCTAGTAGCGCAACTAATCGATCTATCAGGAGCTATATCATACGCGAAATCGTTAGATTTATTAGAGAATCAATATAGAAGTACATAGACAAATATCTGCCGCGGGAAGTGCATTAAAATGGCGCAAAATGCGCAAATTGAATTCTAGGCAGCTTCTAGGAAGCACAGCAACCCACCAAGCAACACGAAAAAGTGGGAAATCATAAACGTAGTTACTTTGCATAATTTAAGGGAACCAATTCAAGAAAAAAGACCCGGAAAACTTTCTGCCTGCCGGTGTGTGTTTACTTCTTCACGGTAGCGCTTCGGTTCACACAGCGGGCGTATTTCGAAGGCCACTGTACGAGATTTTGACTTCGAAGAAATCAATCACTCGCCGTATAGCACAGACCCGGCCCCTAGCGATTTCTTTTTGTTGCCAAATTTGAAAAAAAAAGTCTTTTTCTGACCTTGAAGAGCTCAAAGCAGCAATAACGCATATTTTTCGGACAAGGATAAAAGATATTTTTAGAGGGCATTGAACTATTGATCTCAAAATATTATAAAAATATTGAGATTATGGCGGATTATATTGAAACATATTGAATTTAATTTGAGTTGTTTTTCATAATGATACCGAGAACACATTCACTGCCCCTCGTATATATCCACTACATACATACAAATTATGTCATACTTGGTGATGGTGATGGTTATGGGTGACGATGATGATATCACTTTTGAGTTTATTGAATAAGTTTAAGTATTAAATATGTAGGTAAGTATGTAAGTATGTACGAGTACTAATAGATACATATGTATGCATGGATTTGCGCGAAAATATGTATGTACTTGTACACAATGCATGACAGCTGCGAGGAATTTTAAAGACTCTTTTATACAAATGTATGAATGTAATTCAAACTTGGACTGAAATCACATAATTTCACAAATACTTTTCCTCATTTATTTAAGTATTTGTATATTTCGCACTTTTCTTCCTTATGAACACATGCTTAGTTGAGGCAGTAAAAAAAGTATTAAGCTAAAAGTTTTTATGTTTTTGGTTTATTTTCTTTTGGTGAATCGACGCTCGTAATGCTGAGTATTAATATGCAATTAATCATTCCATTGGATGGCATTAACTATAGTGAATGTGTATATTCAAATATTTTAAGCACCACTTTGTGTGAAACTTTGCGCATTGAAAATATTAGTTTGATTTAGCTTGTCATGCAAAATATTTTGAAAAAAAAGTTTACTTTCTTATTTCTTTTTAACTGTAATCAGTAAATTAATTGATTTAATTTGCTCTTAAAATGATAAATGTGTATGTATGTTTGTATTTTATATTTATTTCGATTTAATTTTAAATTATAATTTTATTGGTCCAATCGTTTTCATTTAAAAAAATATTCAAGTATCTGGTTAAACTTGTTTTTATTTATTTCCAAAAAAAAAACGTTTATTCCCTCGCAGATTGCAGGTGTTTGACTGCTAAATAGTATGTATACTCAACGGCTATTGAACGATGCGTTCAATATACACGCCGTTTCTTAAACATTTTATTTAAAAATATAAAATGCAGCCGATAATCTCTCGAAGAAAGTATTCTTATGACGCTACTAACGACTTGTTTCTTGTTTCTACTGGCATTTCCGTTTCTACCGAAAAATATTATTAAGAGAGGGCAATGAAAGTACAACATTTTTTGTAGAAACCAAAACGCCAATAGACGAGTACAGCTTGTGTTTGAAAGAAAGCTTTAAAGAAAATTTAATTGCTGGTCCATCTACCAGAAAAAAGGTATCATATGTGTTAATCTAGACAATAAGCTATCTATGTGCCAAATTTCAAACAAATCTGACCATAAATACGATTTTTTTTTAATAGATCGGTCCCTTGTCCACCTATCGAAATATGCTTTAACTCTTTAAAATTTCGTTTAAATCAATTCAGTAAATTGTACGTGATGCCGCACACAAATAAAACGGCAACAGTTGTATATAGATAGAGTGACACGATTGCACTATAGGTAATTTGACCAATTTTTGTGGCCAAAATTAATTATAACCAAACAAGTCGATTGTCAAAAAAAAAAAAAACATGACTATTGACTGGCATACGATTTCCCACATTTTTGCAAAAAAAAAAACCCCCTTATCGACTGATGGGCCAAATGTGGCACTTTTATTTTGTAGTTTTATTAAAAAGAGTTTGATAGCAGAATTTTTCTAAATATTTAAACTAAAGAAAAAAAATTCCACTTAGTTGTAAAAACAATTTACACAATGGCTAATTTAAAAAGAAATATTGCCAAATTATATTAATTTCAATTGAAAACAAGTAAGAGCAGCGCTGTCTTTGGCTATGCCGAAGGCTTCATACCTTTCATGAACATCTGCAAATTTTAGTTTGACAGATTACTGATTTTGAATACAACAGGAGTTACATACTTATATAAAAAATCGCATCTAAACAATCAGAGGTATGGAAGATATACTTTATATGGCACCAATCTAAGTGATTTTCACCGCTATGTGATCGGTATGTAAACCGGTAACACAATTTATTGGGTTTCGTTTCCTACATAAAGAAGATATATCGCAAAAACTGGTATCTGAACAATCAGTGCTATAGGAGATAAAGCTTATACAGCGTAGATTTTGACGATTTTCTCAGTAGACTTTGTATTATTATTTATAAAATATCTTACGAAATTTATCGCTTTTAGCTGTTCAAATAAAGAAGTTTTACAGTAAAATCCCATATCTGAACAATCAGATGTATGGAAGATATATGTTGTAGTCATCCGATCCTTGTTATTTTCACTGTAAGTATTCTGTTAATAATGAGAGAAAATGGTGCGAAGTTTCATGTTCCTAGCTGCATAATGGAGTTATGATAAAAGACCTCATATCTGAACAATCAGTTGTATGGGGTCTGCAGGTTATAGTGACCCGATCTTTGTTATTTTCGCTGTAAGTCTTCTGTTGATAATGAGTGAAAACAGCGCGAAATTTCATGGTCCTAGCTACATAAATGGATGAATTATAACGAAAAATCTCATATCTGAACAATCAGTTGTATGGGAGCTATAGGTTATAGTTATCCGATCTTTTTAATTTTCACTGTAAGTTTTCTGTTGATAATTATTGAAAACAGTGCGGAATTTCCTGTTCCCAGCTATATAAATGGAGGAGTTATAACGAAAAATTTTATATCTGAACAATCAGTTGTATGGGAGCTATAGGTTATAGTGACCCGATCTTTGTAATTTTCACTGTAAGCATTCTGTTGATAATGGGTGCAAGTGCTGCAAAATTTCATGTTCGTAGCTGCATAAATGGAGAAGTTATAACGAAAAATCTCATATCTGAACAATCAGTTGTATGGGAGCTATATGTTATAGTTGTCCGATTCTTCCGGTTCCGACAAATGATTAATACATTATAAAAATACACCCACCTACCAAATTTGATCCGGATATCTCGAAAACTGAGAGACTAGATTGCATACAAACAGACGGACAGACGGACATGGATAAATCAACTCAGCTCGACGTTCTGATCATATAAGTATACATTTTAATGGGTCTATCTCTTTTTGTTCTGGTACTTACAAACATCGGACCAAAGTTATAATACCATTTCATGCTCATGAAAGGTATAACCAGAAGGATCTCGATTTCCTAATTTGTCTGCTGAAGAGTTGAAAGGAGCAGCTATTGCAGCAACAAAATTGTAAACAGCCTTTTGTTTTCTCTCTTTATTGAGTTCTCCCCCATAATGGTAAATAGTTGACTACTGACAGTATAAAGAATACCTACAACAAAAGCCATTTTCTCAGAAAAGTGCAAAAAATCGCAACATGAAATTGAAAGATTAAACTCGAAACTCTTCATTTTATGAACATATCGCACACCGTCTTCAAAAGAGTCACAACTAAAAATTTGGGATTTTTTATATTATGCGCTAAAAATGTACGCAGGGAATAAAAGTATTTACCTTTAGGCAAAAACTGGAGCAAATTTTTGTTATAATTTGTTTAAAAAAAAAAGTCGCCCTTGCCCATATGATTATCATGTGCTAAGAAATAGTTTTAAAAAGTAAATGTTTTTCGGGTAATAATAAAGATTCCGACGCCCACTTCAGTTTTGATGCTTTATTTTAAATTAAAAAAAAAGTTCTAGATAGATCACCCTATATAATTATTTGAAAATTTATTTCAATAACTACTAGATTTGACTAAAACAACGGTTAAAACGGCCCATACGTGTGAAAAATAGTTGTTTAAAGACTTATGGCTTTATGCTGAAAAACTGGGAACAAAAAATGGCAGAAATATCCAAGATTTGCCTTGTTAGACAGGCCTTCTGGCCTCGTGGCAAAAAAATAACAACTCATTTGTGGCATCGGGATAGAAATTCTATCAATATTTTAAGTATTGATTAATGAAAGAGTCAAATAAATAAACTATTTGTCGAATAATAGGTGATTTTAGTAATGAATGCTATTGAAGCTAAGGAAAAATGTCGAACCTTCGGTGACTGTCAGATTACCACATCAGTCGCAGAGGGTTAAATTGATTCTCTATTTAATCTGTCCATTTCGCTCAAGGTAAATCCTGATAGGTCGCTTAGTTGTCAGGCTACCTGGTGCTCTACAAGTAATATTCGTAATGCCTGGAAAATCACAAACAAAATGCTGGAGACTTTCTTCGCTATCGCCCTTTCATAAGGTACTCTTATTTTGTTGAATATTTTCCTAGGGGTCTGTGCACCATGAATGTTGCTACAATTCTGAAAACTTCTACCCTTGATCTATTTAGCAAGTCCACAGGTTGTTGCCTTCGCCTATTTATTAGCCTTCTCATTGGCTTCATTGTTCCAGTGTGCTGAATGGAACCCAGGCAATGGAGGGTCTCTTGTTAGCTATACAAACGATCTTTGAGGTTGAATTGTTCCTCGTTTAGCTACATCCAATTATTTAAGTAACTATCTAAATTGCAATAAAATTCTAATGCTTTAATTGGCATTCTACGAGGAATTTCAAAGGCTCCTACTAAGACCCACAGTAGTCTGAAAGAGAACATAGCGGTACAAAAATATTTTAAATTTTTTAAATTCGCTTGAAACTGGTTACTCGGAGGTATTTGGGGCCGCTGATTATCAAACTGACCATGAATTTTTTAAATTCAAAATGGCGGATCCAATCTCACGGAATACTTTTTTGAAAATATATTGAGTTCGCTCGAAAATTGTTACTTGGTGGCTTTTGGTACTTTTGAGGAGTTTTTATGGTAGCTGATTACAAATCTGAAATCAGGTTTCAAACATTTTAAATGATGGGTCCAATATGACGACTTTCTAATTTAAAAAGTTAGTGGATTTTAATAGAACATAGTGAAAATTAGTTTCCTCTTAAATTCAAATATTAAACAAATTTGACAAAAAGTTGTGTGTAGTTTATATATTAAATAATAGCAATATGTAATAGATTTTTGGCAAAGTTTGTAATTTTGAAAACTTGTGTAATTACATTTTACTTATATTTACAAAAGTGAATGTTTTTCACTCTTATAAATGACGAATTAATAATTTTTAAGATAACACGATTGAACGTCACATTTTTGACTACTGTTTAGAAAAAAAAGTTTAGATTAAAACAGAACCTAGGGTGCTGGAAACATCTCTAGCGAACTCTGAAATTTTAGAAAATGTTTGGCGCGTTCAGGACCGTAGCGTTTACAGGTGCAAACATGCAAAAATTAATTTGAAGACTTTCATTTTTAGTATTTCGTCCCGCTAGATTCTCCATTCAGACCACGGTGCGACCCAAAGAATATTTTGTCACATATTCTAGCCTCATTATACTAATGACGGCCGGTTACTCAATGCCTGATTAGCACAAACCCCGATTAAACATCGTTATCGACGTTACAGACTGCCTGTTATATAAGTATATATATACATGCATACATGCATGAAGTCGAAGACGTTGATAACGATGTTTAGCCGGAGATTACTGTTTTAACTTAATCAGAACTAAAAAAAAGTTTTTGAAATTTTTAAACTCCCTTAAAGCAACCATCGCTTGTATTTTATTTTTATCTAAGAATAATATTTTTTATTTATATTTTTAAATTTGAATTGCATTTGCCCACAAATATTTTATGTTATTTTATTTTATTATCGTTTTTATTTGTTTGCTTTAAATATAAGACAGTTTGGGACCAAACAAACAAACAAAATATTTCCACAAAGATCATTTCTATTAGTGTTATGTTTAAGTTATTACACACAGATATCTTAATCAAAAGTACTAATAAACTTCAATAATCGCACGCTAAGCTGTTTGCTTAAAATATTTAAATGTCACTAAGTTCTGATAAGCATTAGAGTGATAATCAGAAAAATGTATATTTGCCATTTAAGTACATAATAAAATAATAAAAGAGAGACAAAGAGAAAGAGGCACAAGCAACATCGAACGATAAGAAGAAGAAAAAAAAACAATAGTTAAATATAATAACAAACATTAAAAATTTGTAATTCAAATTGAAAACAATTATCCAAAATAAACAACAACGTTTAAGTGATAACCAAAAATGAGAACCAACTTCAAATTCGTATCCATGGTCACTGCGAGCAATGGGCGGTAAGATGGTACTGGTGGTTGGTTGATTGCTAGAGGAATTTGGTGACGTTTGTGAGAGTGAGTGACGACTGAAACTGAGACTGAGACTGAAATGGCATTGTGATGCATACGGGTAACTGAGTTTAATTTATTATTTGTTTTTGATTTTTTGTTGAACTCTTTTTTTTTTGTATTTTTTTGTACTTTTTTCATTTAGCGATAAAAGCTAAAAAGGCTAAGGCTCACCCTTGCGAATTGGCATATGTGCCGTGGGAGTGGGTTGTGGTGACAAAGATGTGGGAAACGACACCACCATGCCGCCCGCTGTTACCGTGGCAATACCTGACACAGGCTGTCGCTGCTGCTGCTGCTGCTGTTGTTGCTGTTGTCGTTGATTTGGTTGGCTCAAATTCGGATTTACAAACTGACCGTGATGCGGTGGATAGGTTTGCAGTTGATTACGCTGCTGTTGCTGCTGGTGTATTTGCGTGTGGTAAATATCAATTGGCGTCATTGTTTGCACGCCAATTTGTTGTGGCGTGAACATTTGTGTCGGCTGTTGGTAATTTGGCGATGCCGTTTGCAACGGAAATATTGACGACTGCGTTTCGACAATTTGATAGCCGTGCGTCGTATAAGGATTCATGTTGTTGCTATTGCTGGCAGTGATCCCGTGGTAGCGATGATCCGCATTATGTTGCGGCGGTGTGTAAAATTGCACAGCAGGCGCTAATGTTGTCGATAGCATTGTGGTGCGTGGCGGTGGGAAATTCGGCATTGGTGGATATTTAGCAACACCACCGCTACCACCACGACTGGATGTCGTTGTTAATTCACTGCCACTGCCGCCAAGCTTTTTAGGCGACATATACTCTATATTGACGAGACCAGTGTCCAGTTCACTACCAATGCTGCCGCCATCGCTGCTGCTGCCGCTGCTATCTGGCAATGTTAATGATGGATTACCATCAAAGTTTGTGGCGTTTATATAAATCAACTTGTGCTGCCCATCCAGGTTTGTTGCTTGGAATTGTGACTTTTGTTGCTGCTGCTGCTGGTGGTGGCGATGATGTGGCCGTCGATGTGTTGTTGTTGTTGTTGTGGTATGTGTTGGCAGTGACGAAGTGTCCACACCCACATCCGGCCCCCACATTCGCGTGAAAATATCATCCGCCGAACTGGGCGTCAGATCGTGTATCGTTTCGTATGCTGAAAGCGTTGAGAGATGATGGCCACCACCGTCACCGCCACCGTCACCGTGGCCGTGGCCGGCGCCCCCCGCTGTTACGACAAATGGCGAGTAAGTTTGTGGATGGGGAGGCGCCTCGTTGGCGCTGCGTACGTGCAACATGTGGTAACTTGTGTGCAAATTGTTGCACTTATATTGACCTTCGTGCACTTTAAGCGCGTGACGCACGGATAGATGTGCCTCGATTTTGTGTTTCTCACCTTGATTGTGTGAAAAGTTGGGAGTTTTAGAGAAAGTTTTTTCTGTTTTTTTTTTATTTTTTTACTAGTTTTTCTTGCGTTTAAATAAAGAAAAAAAAACTGTTTTATTATCACACTAAACCTAACTCTAAATAAATGAGCGTAAAATTCAAGGTTGGGGAGACTAGGGCTGGTAAGAAAAAATAAATAAAATAAATTCTCAGCTATAAAACTATGAGTCTTGGTTTGAATGAAAAAAAAATAGACTGCAATATACATATTTCAGTTAAGTAAGAGAAAAAATAAACGAAAATGTGTGCCAGGTGAATCAAAAAGTAACTGGTCGGAAGGAACCAAACACGACACAGGTTCATACATCCGTGGGTTCGCAATGATAGAATGAGATCAAAGTGAGAGTGTAAGTGCATTTTTCATTTTTATTTTATTTTTTTATTTCCACTTTTTGGCATTCTTTGAATGGATTAATGAACGAAACGAATTGAAAAAGAGAAAGAGAGATCGCAATGGACATCTTCGCTTGTACATAGACAACTTTTGATTAAATCACTTATTTGTCGCAGTTTATCATTAAAGTAAATACTAAGGCCGTTTTCACAGTGGAGAGATAACTCACATTTGGCCAGAGTATACACGCACTGTGAAAAAGGATCTTAGCAGTTCGGTTTTTATTTTGCATTACTATACATATACATATATGTGTAATTAAAAAAAAAGGCCATTTCAAAAAAAGATCTAAATTAACTTATTTTACAACCGCACTCAGAAACATTCATTAAATTAGCGCTGACGGGCACCTAGCTAATGATCGATAAATTAATTAATGCTTCCTCTCAGAGTTAAAAGATAAGGACTTATTAGTTAATGAAAAAGTTAACTATGAGATATTAAGATTTGTGCGAGCTGGACCGATTTGAAAATACCTCCAAAAATAGAGTTTTTTATGAATAAAAATAGTTTCTTAAAGAACTTTTTTAAAAAAGTCCCCTCAGATGACAAAACCGATTAAGTTTAAAAAAATCTCCATAAAAATATTATTATATATAATCGGTCCAGCTCACTAAAATCTTAATATTTTTTCGAAATATTTTGGTGGACGTCTTAAAATATAATAGATTTTATAATTCCAATGGAAAAACAGTACAGTACGGGGAGTGATGCAGTCTAATATATATATATATTTATATCATTTTGCGCGCGCTGCCTGAACAGTCCCAATGGCCGAGAGAGCAGCCATTCGAGAGATCCGAGTTCGAGTCCTCGAGCAGCAAAATTTTATTTTTACTTTTTTATTTATCTTGTTTAATTTAATTTAATTTTAATTTTTATATTTTATTATTTTAAAAAGAAAACTTAAATTTAAAAACTTGTTTAATTAAATTTTTTATTTTATTTTCTTTTAATTACTAGATTTTATTGTTTAAAAGGGAAACTATTTTTTTAATTTTTATAGCCTATTTGCTAAAAGATAAACAATACCACTAACAAACCAATTCTAGCATCTGCCTTTCAACTCAATCGTTCGTTAAAAAGTTAAGCAAAGCTTTTTCCTTACTTAACTTTTAATGTTCATTTAATGCTGTTTATTAATCATTACTTTTTCTTTTTTCTTTCTGGTTAAACTTTTTAAATTTAGTTTTCTTTTAGTTCTAAAATTTTATTGGATTAAGGAAAATATTTTTTTAATTTCATTAAATTTTTAGAAGCTTGAATATTTTTTCTTTTTTAACTTCTTCACAACAAGTAATTTTTAAGCAAAAAACTAAACCGACTTCGATTCGCATATAAAAATTTACGCACATTAAAAAAAAAATATTTCGACGAATTGATAACCTTCTCCTTTTTGTGAAGGCGGTTAACAAGGAGAAGGTTATCACTTCGTCGGAATATATATATTTTTTTTATGCATGTTACCGCATAACTTTGGACTACGTTAACCGACTTCGATAATTCTTTTTCTATCGGAAAGGTGATGCCTTAAGGGTGGTCCCCTACTAATTTGGTTTAGATTCGATCATTTGGTCATGAAGAAATTAACGGTAATATTAAATTAAAAATTACTTGTTAGTTTCTATTGTTTGATATTTATTTTTCATTAACTTTTAGATTCTAGTGTTTTAAAAACAAAAAAATAT
>NW_023458560.1:31521052-31521370 GCF_013731165.1 Rhagoletis pomonella
AGATAGGTTAGGTTATCGTGGTTCCGCCCTCATCTCTAACTTTGGGAGGCTGCCACGGGTCCCTTGTGATGCGATAATAGAGGTTCCGTATATATTCTTTCTTTCCCTTTCTTCCTTCGCAATGAAACCAATTCTGCTATATATGTATGATGTACAGTGAGACTCGCACTGGAAATCGTCCAGTGAATTTGTCTACAATATTCACAATCTTTTTCATGATAACCGTTTTATTTTGAGATTTTTTTTTTTGCAGAGGATGTTGCATATTTTCTTCCTGATAACACTTCACCGAAACCAACTTTTATATGAAATAAAATA
>NW_023458560.1:31521380-31525523 GCF_013731165.1 Rhagoletis pomonella
GTATGTAAGTTTACATACGCAGCACATATTAACTACCCCGTTTCACTTGCCAAACGACACCCAATGATCTAATTTATAATTTTAGTAAAAATACGATGATATGTCTATGATATACTCAAGATGTTAATAACGCGACTGCTGCTAAGCATGCATATGTACTACATATCTACATACATATGTGGCTTGTACGTGCATAAGTACTCGTACATTAGTGTATATACCCTGCAGGGAAAGCTACTAGTTGTCAACTAAAATGTTTTTTTTTTCCAAATGAAATTCAATTTACAATTTTTAATTTATATTTAAATGGTATTAATTGACTTACTTTACTTTAATTACCTCCAAGCGGGCACTAACCGGAGATCTCAGAACCAGAATTGGTAGTCATCACTCGACGCCACAGGCAACATTTGCGAGGAAAGCAATTAAGCAAAGGCAAATGTCACTGATAGCACATAAGTTGTTCGAAATCGTCGAAATGTTAGGCCGTCGCTTTAGCACATACTCGTAAGTTAATTAACTGGTATTTTACTGACTGGTTTAGCCTTTCATTGCGGAGAATTGGGACAAATTATAGTCCATGAAGAGTGGTATGACTCTCCATTGAATACCAGTTTTCGAAATGAAGTTTCTACCAACTAGTTTACTTTTTTCTACGAGGAACTGGTATAATTATAGTTCATAACGAACTGGTATGACTTCTATTAAACGTTGCCTAAGAAGTTCCACTTCAAAAATTGTTATGAGTTGCAGCAAAATCCGTAAATAAGCTTTTAGTTATATGTAGATTAATTTCCTCGAAATTGTGGGTCAAATAAATTATAATATTAGCTTTTTTCCAATGACTATATGCCAGTAGGTTAAAACTTCGTCTCGCCTACTCTGAACAACTGGAGAAGTTCCATATTGTGATCTATAAGCGCACTTGGTCCCTTCTTTTTCCCTTTTGCTTTTCATTACACCAACTCCAGAGTATTGTATGGCAATATTCTCGGAATAGATCGAAGTCCGACGTAGAATGACTGCTTATAATGCTAAGAAATCAGAGCCTACTTTCGCGTTTTTGTCTTTTTATTTGGAGTCAAAAAGCATTGGGAAGAGATGTATTAAATTTAGTACCTATGTAGATGTTGCCGGTACCTAAAGGAGTAGCTGTAGCTAAAGGGAAGCCTGTGACTAAACTTCGACTATAGTCCAGAATATCACGTCGGGTTAAGACCCTATCTCATGAACTAAGAGTAAACGGGAATTCTATCCGACATCTGGTAGTAAGCGAGTGTTAAAGTCAAGATGAAAATGCAAATACTTAGTTCTAATTCTACCAGAGGGGAAACTGCTCGTCGATAATACATAATAATAATAATAATAATAGATTGGCGCTTGCACATATGTTAGTGTTTGGCCGAGCTTCTCCACCGATTTGTGGCGTGCGCCTTGATGTTGTCACACAGAGCGGAGGGACCTACAGTTTTACGCCGACTCCGAACGACGATTGTATTTTTATGAGAAGCTGTTTTTTCAGAAACAGAAATACACTCGGAGGTTTGCCATTGCCTGCCGAGGGACGACCGCTGTTAAGAAAAAACCTTTTTTCTATATTTTTTGCGATGTTACTGGGACCAGGGTTTGAATCCAGGTGCTGCGAAGTGGAAGCGCGCACTGCTTACCACTACACCACAGCGGTCGATAATACATACCCTGCAGAAAAAAAATTATCAATTGATTAAAATAATCAACTTCTAGTTAGCTTTTTTGCGATATTTCGATAAATTACTAACTTTTAATTAGCTATGACAAAACTAACTCTAAGTTAATTGTAAAGTCGTCCACGAGTCATGCAGACGTTATCGGGAGTTTGTTTTCTTTACAAGTTTCTATTTAAATATCCTCATACAAAAATTACTTTCAATCACTTTTTTTCTGCAGATTATTTTTCGTATTCAGGACAAATAAAATAAAGGTCGAAATTTTATATTATCATTTTGATGTTCGATGTTCTGATCGAATTCAAATATGAGACCACATACAAAAGAACATGTAAACAAATAAGGAAATATGTTATGTTAAATAAAATAAGTAAGTAAATAAAAATATAAAAGATTTAAAAAATGTTTTTTTTTTTTTTATTGATAGTTTATGTTAAAAAGTAGTTAGCTACAAGTTAGTTGACATCTAATGCCGATGAAACCAGTTCTCACTATTTAGCGGCCATCGCCCTTCAAAAGTAGTTAGTTACGGCCAAAGGAAATAGTTAATAAATAGTTACCGCTAGTTGACTGCTTGTTAGTTAATAGTTAGCTACAAACTAGTCCCATTTCCTGCAGGGTAGATTGTGCTACAACGGTGAGTAAGCTGTCAATTATTAAGGTTAAATTCCGCGAAGAGTTTACTTATCTTAAGTCAGACTTCAACTCTCGTACGTTTTAGCCAGAGCTGGGTCGTAATGATTCCTTTAGGAATTAAATTACTCCCAATTACAGATTACAAGGAATTGTAATTAGGAATCAATTCCTTCAGTCCACAGCAAAGGAATCGATTACTTTTTCAATTCCTTGAAGTAATTTCAAATGTAATTGGGTTTTTCTTTAATTCCATTACAAGAAATTTCATATTGTAATTGGAATAAATTACGTGCTAGTAATGTAATTTTTTTTTCCAATTCCTTTGAAAGGAATTGAAAATGTAATTGATTTTTTTTCAATTCCATTACCTGGAATTGCAAGAGTACTTTAGTTTTTCCAATTACTCAAAGGAATTGTAAAAGTAATCGAGAAACTGAAAGTTCATTCACGAATATACAATGTGGAATTTTTGTTGTGGTCAAAGATTAAAATCGAAAGCACGCATTGGACATCTTCTATGTATATCTATATATATATAAAAATGTTGTGTTCGTATGTCACGGTCATCAAAACCCGAGAACGGCTGAACCGATTTGATTAATATTTTTTTTATTATTCGGCATAATACCAGAACCAATGATATCGCAAAAATTTGGTGGGTTGCCACCTATTTTAAAATTTTATTAATTTAAAATCAATGAATTATTACAATATGGGTATTAAGTTAAAGAGGTTTAAGAAAGATAACTGCAAAGATAACTGCTGGAAGTATTTTTGACGAGGGTGGCCTCCTATTTGAAAATTTAAACTCAGTCAAATTGTTAAAAAAAAATGAAATATTGCCATGTGGGTGTCAAACTAAAGAGTTTTAAGAAGGCTTACTGCCGAAAATATGTTTGAGGAGCGTTGCCATCTGTTTGAAAATTTAACTAAATTACATTGATAAAATAAATAAAATATTACAATATGGGTATCAAATTAAAAAGGTTTGAGAAAGATAACTGTTGGAAATATTTTTGAGGGGGCTGCCACCTATTTGGAAATTGTAACTCAGTTAAATTGATAAAGTAAATGCAATGTTGGCATGTGGGTGTCAAACTAAAGAGTTTTAAAAAGGCCTACAGTCTACCATGAACACTTCCAGAAATATGCAATATGAAAAGTTCGGTTTATATGGGAGGTGCCACACGCCATTCTCCAACCATGCAAATTTTTCTCCATGAGTATGGAATTGGTCTTATATATGTATATAGATTCACCATACCCAGTTCTAGTCCTCTACCACAAATATATGCAGTTTGAAAAATTCGGTTTGTATGGGAGGTGCCACGCCCCCTTTCTATATCGAAACTTCTTTTAGCTATAACCATCCTTGGAAAGCCTGCAGTAGATTCCGAAATTTCAAAAAAATCGGTACGGCCTTTCTCGAGCTTTGCGAACAGAAAAAAACGCCTTTCAAAATATATATTAGTATAGACTAGCCAAACTCTGCTTGTTTTGCGGGTTAAAACACTACTACCGAGGAAAATCGATGGATAAATAAACAAGTTTGCAAGGGTTAAGTGAAAGTGCAATAATTTTTTATTCAACAGTAAAAAATTTTGTTTTTATAAATTTTTCGATTACTTTTTAAATTACTTTGAGGAATGGAATTGGAAAAAAAATCAATTACATTTTCAATTCCTTTCAAAGGAATTGGAAAAAAATTACATTTTCAATTCCTTTCAAAGGAATTGAAATAAAAGAAATTAAAGAAAAAACAATTCCATTTGAAATTACTTCAAGGAATTGAAAAAGTAAT
>NW_023458560.1:31525623-31534661 GCF_013731165.1 Rhagoletis pomonella
TAATTTTTTTCCAATTCCTTTGAAAGGAATTGGAAAAAAATTACATTTTCAATTCCTTTCAAAGGAATTGAAATAAAAGAAATTAAAGAAAAAACAATTCCATTTGAAATTACTTCAAGGAATTGAAAAAGTAATCGATTCCTTTGCAGTGAACTAAAGGAATTGAATGCTAATTACAATTACTGAGGAATGTAATTGTAATTGTAATGTAATTGCATTTACCCAGCTCTGGTTTTAGCGACAGTATTTGATCAAAGACAGTGACCCAAGACCTAAGTAACATTTTTCAAATTGTTTATGACGTTACTTTCAGTCGCATTTTTCCTAGTGTAAATACATTGGGCTGATTAAAATTTGTTTATGCTAAATTGTTCATGAATCACACAGAAGATTGCTAATATTTACCGCATTCTTTGTCAAACGAAAAAAAAAAAACAATTTCATCGGTTTAACGCCTCAAATATAAGCCATTGGATCAATATTTGTAAGTAAACAAAAAGCTAAAAGTTAAAAATAAACATATTAATGCCTTTGTTTAGCATTACTCAGTTTTTTAGGTCATTTGGAAAAGATTTTTTTTTTAATTTATGAAAAATTAAAAGCAAAACTAGAAAGCCTTTCTTTCGTCATAAATGAAATAAAAATCAATTTAATTAAACTAAATTAAATTAAATTAAATTTTAATAAAAAAAGTAAATATAATAAATAAAAACAACTGAAATAAAATAAAGAAAATAACAATATAAAAAAAATAAAAATAGAAAATATACCTAATTATAAAAAATAATAAAAGATGTTAATAAAAATTAAACTAAATAAAAACCAGAAGAAGAACTATAATAATTTAAAAAACATATTTAAATTAAAAAAATTGCAACTACTGCTGGACTTCCACCAGGCATTAAAAGGCAAAAATGACAAATGACAAAGTAGAGTATTAAAAAATAATCGTGTCATTATAATGACGGAAACAAGTGATTTTTTTTTATCAACTAATTGAAAGACTACTTTAAAACAAATGCAATGAGTACATGTTTCGAATTTGTGTACCCTTTTTGTTCAAAAAAACAATTTGTGTCTTGGAAGTATGAAAAAGCATCTGTGACGTCCAGAACGCAAGCGAATTAAAAAGAAACATACTGACTTTGAAGTTGTTTAAACCAAATTCATTTTAAAGTAGTTGAAAATACATGCAGGAAAAGGCAATTGACTGGTTCCTAGGACATCGCCATGTTAAAGAAAAGAGTTCGTTGCAGGTAAAATAGTAAGAATTTCAATTAGTTATTATTGAAAATAAAGTAGTTTATAAATTACTTTCAAATTAATTCAATTTCCTGCAGGGTACATTAAAAAATGGCAAGTAATTTTTGTCATTTTAATGCCTAGTGGAAATTCGGCATAAGAATATATTACAAAAATTTAGTGCTGTTTTCTCATGTAGGTTTTAAGTCGCAAGGAACATGCGACTAATACCACTTTTGATCTCTTTATATGAAATGAACTGTTAGCTTGTGTTCGAGCATGTTCTATGAAGAGACTAATTGTTCCACTTTACACCCGAGCGACTAGTCAATATTAAAAAATAAAATTCTGCGCCAGCTGAGATTCGAACCGGGGTTCTCAGTTTTGTTAAGCGAATACTCTCTCTATGTGCCAACGCCGTACATGAGATTTCAGTGACTGAGTGCGTACATATTATTAAATCCTTAATAGTACCCGTTAGATATGAGTCGGGGATTAATTGATCTCTATTTATATCCGACTCGAGACTAATTGATCTCCAATGGTCCCCGTATGAGACTAGTTGCGCCTAACTAATGCCCAAATGTACCCGATTGTGAGTAATCTCGGAATACTCTCTTTAGAGATTAGACGCACAATTTTTTGCAGGGTATTTAAGGGCTCTATTCTGTATCAGTAACAAATTCTTGTCACAGTTTTTTTTTACGCAAAAATATATGAAAAACTTTAAATTTGCCAGTAAAAAAATGTTTGTCTCCGATAAAGAATTGGGCATAAGTCTTTGAGCCATGGTAAGGTAATCAGTTTCAGCGTCTAAGTCGGACTTGATTCCGTTACGTCATTCGCTATTATTTACCTTCAAGATCTCTGCATGACCGTAATTGATCTGCTTTCACAATTTTGATTCCCTCTTAGTGTAAGGACTCTCCCCCCCCCCTTTTGCGGCTACACCCGTTACGAATACTGTTTAGGCGCGTCTGCTAACACCAGGCGCCTAAATACATGCTATGTACTGCTGCATGTGCAAAAATTTCCTTTATGCAATTTAGGAAATTTTTGCACATGCACTTCTCAACTGCCAAGTAATTGAACTTTCTTAAGTTTCAATAAGATGGCACTTCGAAGTATGCTCTGCCTAGTCTGATGCATCCTTCGGACACTGCTTCCGGAGCATTTTGCGGACTCTGCATGACTTACAACCATTCAGAGGTGGCAAATGATTCAAGTAAAAAATCATCTTAAGCCCTTCTTGTCGTGCGTCACGGCGCCTGGATATACTATGCACTCTTTCAATTAATTTCTGATTTTATGCAGCGCTTTCCACAAGAGGTGGTGCTCTTCCCAAATTGTTATGAATAACAATTTCGTCAACAGGCAATCGAAAACTATTTTTGTTTGGACTTTTGTCCAACCGTTTTTAGAATTTTTAACCACTATGCAATCAAATTATTACTGTAAAAATATGTTTATTATGTTTGCTGAAATTATAAAATGCTGATGTGACAAATTTTTACGGAATTGCTGTTGTTAAAAGCGATATGTTGTTATTGTTAACGGCAACTAGGCAAGAGCCTAAAATATGTACATACGTACATACATACATATCTACGAAACGAAGTAAAAACAAGTAAGAGCAGCGCTGTCTTCGGCTATGCCGAAGGCTCCATACCTTTCATGAGCATCTGAAAATTTTACGTTAACAGATTACTGCATTTGAAAAATTTATATATTCACAGCAGACATAGATGGAGGAGATACATATATAAAAAATTCTAGCTAAACAATCAGAGGTATGGAAGATATACCTTATATAGCACCAATCTAAGTGATTTTCACTGCTGTGTGATCGGTACGTATGTAGCTTCCTACATAAAGGAGATACATATATCGCAAAAACTGGTACCTGAACAATCAGTGGTACAAGAGATTAAGATTTACAGCATAGATTTTGACGATTTTCTCAGTACACTTTGTATTATTATTTAAAAAATAGCTTACGAAATTAATCGGTTTTAGCTGTCCAAATAAAGGAGTTTTAAGTAAAACCCCATATCTGAACAATCAGTTTTATGGGGGCAATAAACAGGTTATAGTGACCCGATCTTTGTTAATTTTACTGTAAACTTTCTGTTGATAATAATTGAAAATAGTGCGAAATTTCATGTTTCTAGCTGCATAGATGGAGTAGTTAAAACAAAAAATCGCATATCTGAACAATCAGTTGTATTGGACCTGTATGTAAAAGTGACCCGATCTTTGTTATTTTCACTATAAGTGTTCTGTTAATAATGAGTGGAAACGGTGCGAATTTTGATATTCCTAGCTGCATAAATGAAGAAGTTATGGCAAAAAATCTCATATCTGAACAATCAGTTGTATGGTGGATATAGGTTGTAGTGACTCGATCTTCGCTATTTTCACTGAAAGTATTCTTTTGATAATAAGTGACAACAGTGCAAAATTTCATGTGTCTAGCTACTTAAATGGAGGAGTTATAACGAAAAATCTTATATCTTAACAATCAGTTGTATGAGAGCTATATGTTATAGTGACCCGATCTTTGTAATTTTCACTCTAAGTTTTCTGTTGATAATGGGTGGAAGCATTGCAAAATTTCATGTTCCTAGCTGCATAAATGGAGAAGTTATAACGAAAAATCTCATATCTGAGCAATCAGTTGTATGGGAGGTATATGTTATAGTGGTCCGATTCTTCCGGTTCCGACAAATGATTAATACATTATAAAAATACACCCACCTACCAAATTTGATCCGGATATCTCGAAAACTGAGAGACTAGATTGCATACAAACAGACGGACAGACAGACAGACAGACAGACAGACAGACGGATAGACGGACAGACGGACATGGCTAAATCGACTCAGCTCGCCGTTCTGAGCATTTAAGTATACATTTTAATGGGTCTATCTCTTCTGATTCTGGTACTTACAAACATCGGACCAAAGTTATAATACCATTTCATGCTCATGAAAGGTATAAAAATACCAACAAAATTTGAACGAGTGCGAGAAGCAAAAGGCTGGCATGCTGTCTACGAGTACAGCTGGAGAGGGTCCTACCGGCACCGCACAAACAAAGAATTGGCATTTGAAAATAACTTTTAATCAGCAAGTAGTACTACTAATAGGGAATTTACATGAGGCGATTTTTCAGGCGATTTTTAGTTGAATGCAAGAATCGCCTGGTGTAAACGGCCTTTCAACTAATCGCTTCCAATGAAGTTGGTCGGCTGCCTACTTTCGTTCAACTTTTGGTTCAACTAATCGCCTGTGAAAGTTGAATAATGTAAATTCCCTATTAGCCTGCAATGGCAGTGGAACAAGAGCAATAACAACAACATCGCCGTTGTCAGCAAGTGCAAATAATTAACAGCGTAAGTATCTATGTTATCAGCAATACGCCAGTTAAAAGAAATAAATATGACACAAATACTTGAAGCGCATTTTGCGATAATGTTATTATGAAGCAGGAAAATGGTAAGATACTCATACATATGTACGTACATATGTACATACATGCGTCATCAAGCACAAGTCACAAGTCACGAAGGCAAACTAAAACAATAACAATAATAGCGACGTTACTTGAGATTGACAAGTAAAAGGCCCAAAAAGAAAATGTGCTTGACTGACGTTCGCTGATAGCACTGAGAGCTTACATACCTACAAATGTATGTATTGGGCCATAAGAGTCTGCAGCAGCGAGGAAATACCGGTATTTATCTACATATGTACATACATATGCGTAGATTAAGACAAGTCTTCCTGTAAGCAGTACAAGTATGCAGGTATCTACTATTTATGTAAATGAGATCAGTTTGATACATTTTATCAAAGCGTTGCAAGGTAATTTCATCAACGCGAGCTGCGATGAAACTCGCAACACTCTCATATCATCTGCTGGCAGTCTTTACGAGTATACTATTTCACGCTGCGCGTGCAGACCAAGCGATTTTATTTACATAAGCAAAGCAAATTTTTTTGGCGCTCGTGCATTGACTCATATGTGAGTACATATTAGGTCATATGGAAGGTCCCCGAAGATTTGTGGGTAAATTTTTTAAAACCCAATTTTTTTATTGAAAAGCAAGTTTAATCAAGCACATATAGGCCATTATTATCTAAGATCTTTTGCCATTTTTCGCTTAGCTTCATAAAACTTAATTTTCAGCGGCTCTTGGTTCGCCGATTTTTTTATTACCATCAAGAGAGTTTTGCGAAGATCGAAAAAAATGTAAGTCAGACGGGGTAAGATCCAGCTCATATGGTGGATACATTTAAACTTCCCAACCAAGTTCTGTCAATTTGTTCCCAGTCATAAAAGATGGTTATGGGCTGATATTGTAAAACGCGTTTCTTTCGTTTGGCGCACATATTTTAATAATTTAAATACATATGTAAATAAATTTTGTAAAGCTTGATCAAATTTGACTTTACAAACCGGTGGCAACCCTCTCAAAAATATTTTCAAGCTGAAACCTTCTTAAAGCTCTCAATTTCAATTAACTAATTCCAGTTGAATTGGACTTTTTAAACAGGTGGCAACCATCCTACGTGTAGTTGAGAAGTAAAGCCCTTTCCAAACTAAATATTTCAATTGATACCCATATTGTAGTAATTTTTTTATTTTTTAACAGGTGGCAACCATCCTACGTGTAGTTAAGAAGTAAAGCCCTTTCCACACTAAGTATTTCAATTGATACCCATATTGTAGTAATTTATTGAATTTTTTAACAGGTGGCAACCCGTTAAAAAAAATCTTATTGAGGCGTTATTTTTAAAAATTGAACGACCTAGATGTAGATACCTAAACGCTACAAGAACACAAATTTCCAACTTAAAACAGCATTTACAGTGAAAGTTATCAACGTCAGACTTGGACGCAGTTGGACTAGTGTTGCCAGATGTATGGGCATCAACACCACATAGTGATAAAAATTCGCAGAGACTTTGCAAATGACCGAATATACATATACATACTTACATATCGTTACCTTAATATAGAAAGGCATTAACTTATATAGTCGCTGAAATGCAAAAAATCCGAAATTGACTATAGTTGTTTATTGTTTAAAATTATATGGGGATTTATAATTCGATGAAATGCATCCTAATCAATCAAGACGGGAATTTTGGATTTTTACTTAGTTACGGCTTTTTGTATTTCAGCGACGATGTGAGATAGGGCTTTCTACATTGTACATACATACATAAGTACGTGTATTGATAAAGTTGATGTCGATTTTAGCATACGAAAACGATCACCTGCTGCGCACCCTAATCCTACATATTTCGGAATGTATAGGAAATTAAATAAAGTTATTTTATATTTTTCTAACCATGCTGGCTTTTCTTAATCTAAATTTCTGTTGCCTAGCAATTAGTAACATACAATGTAGCAACAAATAGGCAGCAGCACATATGTACATATGTCTGTAGATACACATGCTCCTAAGTTATCTCGAAATCGCAATTTATAATTTATTACAAAAAAAATTTTAGCATTTACGTAAAACACAAATCAATCGATTTGACCAATTGATTTAAGGTACTGGTATACATAAGCGTATGTTTGTGGTGGTTTGATTGCTAGTTTGGTAAACTGTTTAATTGAATCAATTAAGTTAGCATATTGAACGCCTATCAATTATGACGCCGATCCGTTGTATTATAAGGTGTACTTCTTGATAAATGTGCAGACCTTATGCAAATAAAATGGAAAATTTAAAAGCTGATATATGCAATTTAATTTATAGAACTAAGATGTTATACACTTGATACATGAAGATCATCTTGTACGCTGGGTTTGAAACCAGCTAATTCCACAAACAAAGAACAATAAAGCTCGGGTGAGATCAGCTATGCAAGTATTTAGTTTGGGTTATATGTATGTACATATGTGTTTGGAATGTCAATATCCTTAATGGGAAAGGTGTATCTCTCCAAGAGGAGATGTCCTCGTAAACACTAAACTACCGACTGCAATTTGAATTCCATTTAGCATTAACACAAGATAGAAACGATCAACATGCCTTTTCAGAATCGGCTAAGATCTGGTTAAACCTTTAATCACTTTTAACAGCATTAAGTAAATACGCTGTCTGCCTTCATCAATATATTGTTTTCGATTTTTTTTTTTTTTTTTTTATATATCAGACTGAAAAGGATCTAGTTTAAATATCGTTTATCGTTTGATTGATGCGCTTTTTATGACATTTTAAGGTGTTTTTGACGTTAGGTTTGTATGGGAGTTATGCTTTAAAATAAACCGATCACGCGCGTTTTTCCTATTTTTCTTGATTTATGTCCATATAAGCTACATACATATGAAAAATGTACATATGTCCTATGCCAACTCCAAATTTTTCCCAAAAAATGTATGGGGACCTCCCACTGTGCGGCAGTCAACGGAATTACCAGATACGAATGGCCCACAATAAAAACCCGCTGAATGCACTGCATTGAACTGCACAGCGCTTTTTTCGAAAATGAACTTTTATTTTTAACCAACTTCAAAAAAAGGAGACGGTTATCAACTCGTCGGAATATTTTTTTTTTTATGTATGTTACCGCATAACTTTGGACCACGTCAACCGATTTCAAGGGTGGTGCCATACTAATTTGGCTTAGATCCGATCATTGGATCACGAAGAAATTAACGGTAGTACATATATAAGAATTGAAGTCGGTTATGTTTTTTGCTTAAAAAATACTTGTTTATATTAAAATGTTGTGAACAAATTTCAATAGGCTATAGTAACTTAGTTGAAGTCACAAAAAGGCAAATATTATGAAAAACAAAGGTAAAATCTATCTCTTAGCAGAAAAAGGCAACTCTATAAAATCCATTCCCTGGTCATAACTTAGAGGAGCCTTTACAATATCAGCTTTAAGATGAGAGTGCTTTTTTTATTGAAATGCTCTTCGAACTTGGAGTACAGCTGCAGTTGTAGTCGCAGAACACAAAACTTCATTGCAAACCGCAAAATTTATGGTGCGCTTTGGGAGGCAGCAACTTCAACCAATGCGAGCAATTTGAACCAATACGAGAACGATAAAAATCTGAAAGTACATACTTAACACACAACTAGTATGCATGTATTACTTTTGTATAATTAGCTATCAAAAACAAAGCTACGAGTATCTAGTGTACTCAATATGATTGCGTAGGCACTTCCTTATACATTTGCACTTATTAAATTTTTAGTTAAATATTTGCACGTATTTGACACTATCGATTAGTATTAGCGTATTTAAGCGATAACAATAAAATACATTAAACATACCGGGAATTGAAATCTAATAAAGTAATTTAGTGAGCACGAAACGTGAAACGCCTATAATGGAAAATACATACATACACATAATAGATAGAATGCAATGCACACTTAGAACAATTAGCACTTGTACTCGTGAGTTTACAAATGTATATACATATGTATGTATATACACTGGCAATTAAAAGTGGCAATTGTGTTTTTTGTTCAATATTTGCAATGTTCTTCAAGTTAAAATTTTTTTGTCATTTTTTTGTAAAAATTTGGTTCATCCTTTAATCGAAACCACATAAATCAAACTTACAAACTTTCAAAATTCAACAAATTTTCATCTAAATTTTGAAATATTTAACCTGAATTTTTAGAAAAATGATCGATACGCAGTTAAATCGGTTATGTAATTCTAGTGAAACAAGTGAAAGTTTTAAGCGGATAAAAAATCGCGCTGATTTTTAATGAATTTTTTTTCCGACGGATTTTCCGGTTTTGTGAGTATAA
>NW_023458560.1:31534761-31536166 GCF_013731165.1 Rhagoletis pomonella
TTTAATGAATTTTTTTTCCGACGGATTTTCCGGTTTTGTGAGTATAACAAATGCAATTTATAAAATATTGCGTTCATTTTTTTACCTTTGTTTGCAAACGGTCTTGTGCATTTCATTCAACAACAACTTTCCTTTTATACATATGGTAAAAAGTGCAACAAGCCTACAGCAATAAAAAATCATCAAAAATCAACGCGATTTTTAGCCGCTTAAAACTTGCTCTTGTTTTACTAGAATTAAAAATCCGATCTACATATCTATCTGCGTACTCAAATTTTTTCCAAAAATTCGGATAAAAAGTTCAAAATTTAGACGAAAATTTGTTGAATTGTTCTAAGTTCTGTAAGAATTTTGAAAGTTTGACTTATGTGTTTTCGATTAAAGCATAACTATATTTTTATAGAAAAAAATACAAAAAAATTTAACTTGAAAAACGTTGCAAATATTTAAGAAAAAACACAATGCACTCACTTTTGATCGGCAGTGTGCCATATGTACGGGTATTTTCGCCATATAATGATAAGCCACCAGTAAATTGGAACGAAAAACAACTTTAAATAAATCTACTAAATTGTATGCATACAAGTGCATATTAGGTAAATACACATACATATGCAAGTATGCGTGTGTAAACGTACGAATTGTGTTAAACAGAAGCATCTAAATACAATATTTATTTAATCAGTAAACAACTCAACAGGTTGGCAACTACATAGTTACTACTACAATATGAAATTTTATTTTTAGCTACAAAAAAAAAATAGCAAAACTCGACAGCAAGTGAGAGGAAGGAGTAAAGAAGGCAATCTGGAATTGCAAAGTCGGCTAAATGCTCCTGCTGGTTGTTTTTGCCGCTGTAGTTATCCTAAGTGTTATTGTACACACATGTATACATACATATATGCTAACATAGGAAGATATTTATTTTTTGCAACTATTGTTGTTTACATTATTATTAGCATGCAACACGCATTCAGAGCAACAAATACAGACGCGAGGGTTAAGAGCAACAGTTGAGTGCTTTTAGCACTCTGCACTGGTTAGCAGTGTATTTAGGCATCAGAGTACTGCACGTGTAAGTTAACAAGTAATTTTTAAGCAGAAACAAAACCGACTTCTATTCTCATATACAAATTTAAGAGTACCGTTAATTTCTTCATGATCCAATGATCGTATCTATGTTAATCAAATTAGTATGGGGGAACTGCCTCTGAAGTACCACATTTCCTTTGAAGAAATTAGATATGTAAATCTGTTACCGTGGTAAAAAGTTATGCGGTAACATACATAAAAAAAATATACATATATTCGGACGAATTGATAACCTCCTCTTTTTTTAAGTCGGTTAAAAATGCCAGTCCTTACCATTATGTACCTTCTTGGCTCTTTTTGAACATGTTTAATG
>NW_023458560.1:31536176-31536424 GCF_013731165.1 Rhagoletis pomonella
ATTTTGACATTCAGAAGGACCACGGCAAAAATCTAAATTCGCCAGTAACACCACCTTGTAAAAATTCGTCTTGATTTTGACATTCAGAAGGGCCACGACGAAAATCTAAATTCGCCAGTAACACCACCTTGTATAAATTCGCCTTGGTCAAGTGGATGAATACTAGGGGTCTTCATCTAAAGTGATAAAGGGATAAATTGCTTAAATTTATCAGTTTATCCGCCTACTTTCATGAACGCACCTTGGTA